>NC_056729.1:1892851007-1892983507 GCF_019279795.1 Protopterus annectens
GGTTTTCACAACTGCCTCCCCGATAATGTTGGCAGGGTTGGGAAAACCATGGCATTTTGGCACAAACGTCGGATTTTGCAGGGTGAAACATACCCACGGCCAGTACAAAGGACAGAACTTCAGTTCTTTACCTAAATAAAAGCTTATTCTTGTAGCATTTTAGTTGCTTATTCTGTTTCTTTAACATTTAGGCGTTTCAGATGCAGAGTAACTATTTTATGCAACTATTATATAAAATATAGGAAATAATTTTGTCCTAAAATCGCAGGACATTTGCCATTTTTTTCACTTTGTTTGCAGGACACAACTGCCCAAAGAGGGACTGTCCCTCGCAAAGTGGGACAGGTGGCAACCCTATCTATGGTACCATGTCACCGCCCCCCCCAATTATTCGTAACCGTGTGCGCCGATTGGCCGGTGTACCCGTTGTAGATCTTGTTATACTAATTGCACACCGTCTGGTCGAACGGACCTATTTCCATTACTAACCCTCGGTATGTATGGCCTGTGTCGCAATATTACAAGGGTTTACTATTGCGTGACGACTTTCACTGAGCCACAGACATGTCCGTTGCTTGTTTTGGGCCGGTTCCGCTGTGCTACACACATTTAACATGGCGGAACAGGTTGAACAGCTCAGCCACGAGGACATCGGGTTCTCCGTCGCTGTTTAGTATAGAATCGCTATGTGGAGTTTGTTTCACAAAGCGAGACAATGTCGACATTGTTAACGGACATCTCGCACAGTACGTCCGCACCGCCGCGGGTGACGTATGTCTGCGTTTGGGCGGCAGACAGGCATTATGCTGTGCCATTATGTCTGGGGATATATGGTTTCTTCACATAGATGATATGCCATACTAGCAATGGCCCGCGTCTGGGTGTGGGTACTGCTGTATTACCCACGGGAAGAGTGGCCTTAGGTTAAGTGGTGCCCTAGGCAGAAGTTGCCACCGATACATCACCCGCTACCCCCCTCCTGGTCTACCTACACCAACTAGAGTCTGGAAAGGTGCCCCGAGTAGAGCAACGCCCTAGACGGCTACCTACTTGGCCTATGCCTAAGGCCGGCTATGTGTGTGGTCCCTCGGGCATCGGACTCGGGAACGCCCGTCTGCCGTGGGTATGTCCAGCATTACCCACATCCAGCCCCAAGGCAGTCAACACAGCATCCATGGGTCCAGATGGTGTCCCAGCTGTGTACTCCAGGAACTCTATGGGGAATTAAACCCACACTTAGGACAGCTGTTTAATCTTAGCCTCACCTCAGGATACGTACCCGAGTAGTAGCACAAGGCGACTGTAGTCACACTCCACATAGATGGTGCCTCCACTGACCCTGGTTATTACCATACCATTAGTTCGACAAGCCTTATCTGCAAAGCCATGGAGATGGATCATAATGGAACACATAGATAAAGACATATAGGGGACTCGCATACTTTGGATACAACCCAGTTTAGCTTGGTCAAAGTCAGATCATGCCTTTTACACGTGTTTGACTTTGTAGAATCAGTCACCAAGGCCATTGATGAGGGTAAAGCAGTCCATACAGCCTACCTCAACCTGGCAAAGGCCTTCGACACAATATCCCCCTCGGGTATAATTGATAAACCCGTCATCTTGAATGTAAATCCATACATCGCCATATGGGTTGCAAACTGGCTAAGTCACAGAACACACATGGCCATAGTTGCTGGCACCATGTCATACTCACAGCCAGTCACGGGTGGTGTCCCATGGTGCTCAGTCCTGGGTCCACTATTTCTCAGCATCTACGTTTCCAATGTACACGCATACACAGGGGGGTTATGGGTGACAATGTTTGCAGATGACTGCAAACCGGGTGCCAAAGTCAGACACACATCTGACACAAATATCCTTCAGGAGTGCCTCACAGATGTGGATAAGTGGTGCCAGAGACATGTCCTACAGCTAAATGCCAGGAAATGCATAGTCATACCCTTCGGTAAGAACAAGGTTACCCCTAGCTACCATATAGGTGGCAATCCACTAAGCACAGAGGGGGTTACCAGTGATCTGGGGACCCGGGTTGTTGTTAACCGTTCGTTAGACACACATGTTGCTAACATAGTTAGGTAGACCTTCCACATTGCCCACATCATCGTGAAGGGATTCACATCTAGATCAGGGGAGGTCATTGTCCCCTTGTACTCATCACTCATTAGACCTATGATTGGGTACAATGCCCCGTTCAGAATGTATCTGACCCAACACCTGCAGCAGCTGGAAAGGCACCAACAGTTCATCGACAAACAGATGCAGGGTCTCAGGTATATGTGTTATACTGACCAACTGAAAGGATTCCAGCTGTATACAGTTGCATACCACTTGCCCAGAGGTGACCCGTGCCTGGCATACAAGGCTATGTTGAACCCAGATCTGATGACTATGCTTCACGTAAAGAAGTTAGATCCCTCAGAACCACAAGGGCAGCTGACGTACACCTTGACACTGTCATTAATAGAACGTGTTGTTGGGACAGATTCATCACCCAGACACTCACTATGCTGTGGAACAACATCCCAGTACATGTGAGGGCAAGCACCTCGCTGGCCTTGTGTTAGTATTTAGACATGGATGTCTGAATTGATTTATTTAAGTAATCTTCTAAATGAATGTTTACATTAGCACATTGTGAATCTTTACATTTCGCTGATCTATTTTACATTAGTCATAATCATACGGTGTATGTGTATATATTATGGTTCATTTATATTAGTAGGTGTCTGCAGTTCTGTTAATATATTGGCACAATCCGTAGGACATATATATGTAGCCTACACAGTCAGACATTTGGAAAACATTATGTTGGTTCATCTTTCATATATGTACATATATTTCTATTTTCCGATGACGACTGTACCTTTCGAAGCAATGTCTGATGTCCTCACTGTGTGGAATCCGTAACCCAAGTAAGGTTTGTTTGCTTGTTTGCCTTTAAGGCATGTAATTAGTACCTAGCACATCTAATTTACTGACCAATTAAGGGTTTTAAATGTATTAGGTTGGACTGCATTGTATGTATTCTGAATAAGTCTGCTTATGAAGCAGACGAAGTGGGCTCCAATAGACTATGGTGACTGCCTTTAATTCTTGGTGTGCTCTGAGTGGTCACTGATGGTCTCTACAGTAGCTCGTCTTTGCTTTGGACTTCATCGGCTGGTTGTCTGTGTTTGTTGTATGGGGAATGTCAACTGTAGTCCCTATGTGTACTACTTGTGTAATGCCTTACTACGGCAGTGTAATTCCACCGGGTTTGCAGTTATGGGTGCCATCTTAGTCATACGCTTGTCCATCCATGTGAATTGCCTACTGGACACTGGTATAGGGCTGTACACATTTCACACCTGCATTTTGCATTCCCCGGTAGATGGTTTGCATTATTAGCGGAGAGTGAGGCAGGTGCTACGCACACATCCCTCCCACGGGGCGGGACAAAGGATTGCCTGCGAAACAACACCGAGGCCAGATTCTACATACCCAGACTCCCTTGACTGCAACAGTGGACAGTACCCATTACACATCCTTCATGTGTGCGGGACTGTGATGTGGATGCAGTTCAATGGACCCGGTACCCTGGGTATTTCTGTGCATGTGTGCTGCATTTCATGGACAGCTATCATCAACATTGAACACGCTTGCGTGCATATGTGTACCTGTGACGTGGTGACGACAATTAGATCACATGAGTAATGCAGGAAGCTAGCAGGCATTCTCTGAACAGAATTTTTGGGTCCTACAATGGACACCGATGTGCATATGTCAAGTTAGATGTTGCTGGACTGTGTCCACCTGCCCAGTGCTTTTCACTGCTGGTGTATGTTCCCCAATCGCGGATGTCTGTTTGACTACCCATTCCACATGGTGCTACATAAGCAGCTGATTTAGTACTGTGAACAAATGACATACATCCAAAGATGCTGGTTAGCAACTGCTTCATATAAACCTCAGACATCCCAATGGGACATATCCGTCACTATATTTCCAATATAACACCACCGGAACATGTTGATTACCTATGTATTCATTTAACCATGTTGTCTTCATAGGTGGGAATGCCATAGTTTACATATCCTACTTGACGTTGTGTGTGCCATTAGTATGTGATCCACAGGTCGCACATCTGTTCCGCTGTACGGTAGCGGGTGCTGCTCATTCTGTTGCTGGCAGATTGAGTGCTGTGTACGCCGGTGTTGGCACGACGGTCCGGCTTTGTATGTGGAATGTCAACTGTAGTCCCTATGTGTATTTCCTGTGTTATGCCTTACCGCGGCTATGTAATTTACCCGGGTTTGCAGTTGTGGGTGCCATCCTGGCCATACGGGTGTCCATCCATGACAATTGCCTACTGGACACTAGTATAGGGCTGTACACATTCCACACCTGCATTTAGCATTCTCCGGTGTATGATTTGCATTATTAACGGAGAGTAAGGCAGGTGCTACGCACACATCCCTCCCACGGGGCGGGACAAAGGATTGCCTGCGAAACAACACCGAGCCCAGAGTCTACATACCCAGAATCCCTTGACTGCAACAATTGACAGTACCCATTACACATCCGTCATGTGTGCGGGACTGTGATGTGGACGCAGTTCTATGGACCCGGTACCCTGGGTATTTCTGTGCATCTGTGCTGCATTACATGGACAGCTATCAGCAACATTAAACACGCTTGCGGTGCATATGTGTACCTGTGACGACAATGAGTTCAGGTACGTATTGAAAGAAGACGTGAATCTCGTGTGATGTCAATTTTTGGGTCCGACAATGGACACCACTGTGCATATTTAAAGTGTAGAGCTTGTCGGACTGTGTCCTTGTGAGCAGTGGGTTTCACTGATGCTGTGTGTTCAGCAATCGTGGATGTGTGCTTGACTACCCATACTGTGTTGTGCTACAGGGACCATGTCTTCCGACACCAGAACCCAATGCTATACATCCAATGTTGCAGGTTAACAACCACTTTCATACCATACCCAGAGGTCACGATTGGGAGGTATTGCCACGTTATTATCGGAACAACACCCCCAGACTGTGTACATCACGGGAACTTTAGGCCAGTCTTACCGGCCATTTGCAATTGTAATTAGCAGACACGTGTCAATACATGTATGATAAGACATATTGTCATGCAGAAGTTGATCTATGTTATTTGGACATTGGCTTCTGCTTTTGGCATCCATTCCTGTGAGTGTTGCCAGTTACCATACACATTGCTTGCTCAGAGGCAGACTACACAATTCTGCACACTACTGTGGTCTCCTTTGAGGACCCTGAGCCAGTGGTCGACAGTACGGCAGCCACTGCATCAATCACATTTGCCATCTACCAGTACCTACAGGACTGCATGAGCCAGTCATTCACTTACCCAACTGTGGTTCACTGTACCAATGCCAAGCATCCAGTGTGGTGTACCCCAGCCATACACAGGATGTACAACACGAGGAGGTGGCTACTACAAGGTGGAGCAGACACCTTGTGAGGTATGACACCCTTGGTCATCATATGTGTAGAGTTACACACTGTCATGAAATTGTCCAGGGCACATTCCACAGATATACCTACATGGACCTGGCTAACAATCATACCACCTTCAGTTGCTATGCTCGACACCTGGGAGCTCACTCCCACATATGCTCTGACTGGGTTCACATAGAGGTGGGGTTTACTCAACATACACACATTGCCAACATACAGGCTGACAAGTCCAGTGAGGACATCTCCACACCCTCCCCCACACATGAGGAGATGTGTGTACCAGTGGTTTGTGGTCACCAAATGTTCTGTGACACACAGGTGGGACATGCTCTCTCCAGGGTAGTGGACATAGCATCCATGAGACCAGCTGGTGACCCCGCTGTGTACTCCACTATCTCATTTATGAATTGGACCCACAGTTAGGACAGCTATTTCTTTGTAGCCTCACCTCAGGTAGGGTACCCAGGTTGTGTCACATGGCAACTGTAGTCCCACGTCACAAGGCCACTACCTCCACTGCGGCTGGTTATTACTGTCACATTACCCTGAGGAGACCTATCTGCAAAGACATGGGGAGGGATCATACTGCGGCTCGTACATGACTGCATAGGGGACATACATACTTTGCATCACACACGGTTTGTCTTGTTCAGGAGCGGTTCATGCCTTTAAAGCATGGTTGACATTTTCGGGACAGTCGCCGAGGCCACTGATGGGGGTGTTGCACTCCATACAGCCTACCTCGACCTGGCAAAGCCCTTCATCACATTACCCCCCTCAGGTATCGTTGATAAACCCATTGGCTGGGATGTGAACACGTACATCACAGAATGTGTTGTAAACTGTCTATGTGACACAACCCACACGGTCATAGTTGCTGGCAGCATGTCAGACCTACTGCCTGTCACAAGTGGTGTCCCATGGGGCCCTTCCATGTCTGCACTCCTGTCATACACCTACATTTTCATGGTACAGGCACACACAGGGGTGCTATGGGCAACAGTGTTTGTAGATGACTGCAAAACAGGTGCCATAGTGGGACAGACATCTGACACAGATATCCTTCGAAGGGGCCTCCCAGGTATGCATATCTGCTGTCAGGGACATGTCCCACAGCTAAATGCGATGTAATGCAACATCATACCTGTGGAGAACTACTAGGTCACCCCTGTCCAGCATATAGGTGGCTGTCCACTCAGCACAAGGGTGATTACCAGGGATCAGGGGACAGTGTTTGACGGTCACCATTCATTCCATACACACATTGCTATCGTGGCTGTGTGGGTCTTCTACATTGCCCACCTGTTGGTGCAGGGATTCACATCTACATCAGGCTAGGGCATTGTCTCCTTGTACCCATTACGTGTTACACCTATGATCTACTACATTGCCCCATTCAGATTGTATCTGACCATACACCTACAGCAGCTGGGAAGCCCACATAGGTTGATTGTTGTACAGATGCAGGATGACACCATTTCGTGTAATGCTGCCCCACTTGTAGGACCCCTGCCACATCACGTCACATACCTGCTGTTTAGTGTTGACCTGTGCCTGACATACGAGGCCATGTCAACCCATATGACATGTGTATGCTTCACCTACTGTATCCGCATCCCTCAGAACCACTAGGGCAGGTGACATTTACCTTGTCACGGTCATTAATGGGATGTGTTTGAGTGACACATATATCACCCAGACACTCATTATGCTTTGGATCTACATCACAGTACATGTGAGACAGACATCCTTCCTAGCCTTGTTCGCAGCTATGTTGTCCATTGGATGGAGTATTGCAGGTATAGGCCAGGGATTACATCATTATCAGTGCTTGACGGAGATACAGCAATATCATGGGTATTTCATCTGAAGTACAGAAGGTTGGCAAAGACATCCTAACTATGGTGTAGTATTATGGCTGGGCCTGGGACGATGGCCTACCCTGTACCTATGGACGTGTGAACCTATATTCATAGTTTGTCACATGTACAATTGTCTATCCACTATACTCTTTCGCCACTGTATATTTCTGTGGCACATGATTGTCCTCTGTATTACATGCAGGTATGCTGTATACGTTGCACATACGTCACCGTTGATGACAGTGTATCTGTGTCCCTAACACTGTGATACTGAGGACTACCACACATCCTTCACAGCATTACATGCATATGTCCATTCTATCCTTCTTTGGCCTATGGGGGGGTGTTAAGGCAAACATTACTCAAGTCCCTGTTTGTGCATGCTTCATGTTGGTGTTTGACCAGGCTCCGTTGCAGTCATGTGTTGGACAGTAGTGTGTCTGTGTGTTTGCCATGTGTTTTTATTGCCGGTACATCTGTGGGAGGTGTAGGTGGCACATGTTCCTCTTTGCAGGGACACCCATCCTGGGGTTTGTGTCATGCATCTGCACTTGGCACGTGCCATATGTCCTGTACTATTCCCACAGTCATGTATGCCTTCATGCACTACTACTGCATGTTACTGGCTGTGTGTATGTGGTACACATGGACATTGTGATTGTTGGCTTGACCTATTCCCATGCTAGAACGTAAACATCTGTCAATTAAGTCTTTTTAATCAAAATGTAACACTCATTCATATTTTCAAAATGACACTCATTAACACAGGAAGCTGGGATTAATAACATTTTACTACTGTGCAGCAGGAGGCAAAGGAGTATGCAGTAAAAGTTTAGACATTTGTTCAACTCTATACATGTTACATCTGTATGAGCATTCTGTATACTATCATCTTTTGCACACATTAATGATGTGGTCAGTCACAAGGCATTTACATTGCTAGTGTACAGAACATTGTATTCCTACAACAGTGCTCAGGTAATGCTTATTACATGTTTTACCATGAGGATAGCCCAACCTTGCGAGCCACATATTCACTTAGACTGTACTTCGGTAAATTCTGCTCTGTCACGGTTCCAACACTGTTCATATCCAGTCCTCACTCCGTGTCCTACTAGGTTCCTGTGTCTCTCTGCTGAGCAGCTGTACTCTGTGTTAGAGCTCACAAGCCTATCCTCCTCAGTGGAAGGATGACAGATATACCTGTACATACATGTATTATTCTGTAACCGAGCAGATGAGTAATGCTGACTGACATACACCTGCTGCACTGGTTACTGCTAGGGTCAGGGTTCAATCACACTGCAGCTACACTACAAGCAATTACATGCATGAGAAGCTGTACTGCCATATTGTCAGGTAGAATAATATGCATTATACACTATTTGCTTCTAAAGTTGCACGTCATATATATGTTTAAATATGTATTTTGCTAACATTCTCCCTCCTTTGATTGCTTCTACTCTATCCAGAAACATATACAACATTATGTCATTCCCTAGCCTCTTCCTCTGTGGAACGTTTAACTAGGCAAGTAATTTGTTGTACATTGCAAGTAGGATTGCATTTTCTATTGACAAATACCACTACAGGTCCTGATACATAGTCTCGGGTACAGGTATGTCGCCAGAGTCCCTGACTAATACTTACATGCACAGTATCCCGCACTAGACACATGCTCCCAATATGAGCAGAACAACACAAATGGCAATCATGATATTCAGTATGACTGACCCCATCCACCCACTGGTTTGTGGAAATGGTTCGTCACTGGGTTTGGGCCTGGTTCCGCCATGGATGACACCTGCTATATTACCTCTAGGTGGGCGTTGCTTTTGGTCTCTTCATGTGGTAGTTGGACGCGGCGATCTTCTTGAGTAAGCGCGCACGTAACAATTCTCAGCGCCACGGTGCAGTCGTGCGCTATTACATTTTGTGACACAACAGTTCTCATTGCATCCAGTTCATCAGTCACATGTTCAAGAGCGGAAAGTCACATTCATCCTTCCTCCGACAGGTTTTGATAACTTCCTCTGTTCCCTGATTGATTTCACTACTCCAGAAGCTGGGAGTGTTCCAGCCCAGGTTGTGACTCTGTCACTCAAGTCCATATGAATCGATATTCCTTTATCTCTTGCAGAAGACTGGAATGTCAGAACAGCTTCCATTTCACCCACTGGATTAGTAGGTTTCTCGACTGTGTTCCCTGTTCTTCGAGCTATATGTGTTATAGTTCGTTTCGCAACCACAGGCAATTGTACAGTATGTCATGTGACTGGAGCCAGATAACCCAAATAACAACTGCCGGACCAATTCCCACGTAACCATTGATATGCTTATTTCCCACAAACAACATAAAAATATTCTTCTTTACTACTGATGCGGGTTACCTCTGCATGTAACATATTCCTGTCTCTAACAGAGGACTGTTTATACAATTCAGGATGTTTCTGCACATCCTTCAACATTGTTCTCATGATGTTTCAATACAAATTAGGAATGGTGCTACACGTAGTACTGTGATCTTTGGCTGTTATATGACATTCGTACGACACAGTTATGTTACAAATACTCCCAACAACTGAAACTGTATCATGTTTATGATGACATACAATTCCTTTTTGTGTAACAGGTAAGTACATTGCCACGTTGTCCTGTGATCTCACAGAACCTGTATCAAAGTGTAGATATTCACAAGTCTCAATCTATCCCCAAGGGGACAACATGCATCGGAAGTCCTCCATATGATGTAGGTATGGCAGTACAAACACAGCAATTTAAAGTGTTCCTAGTCTCTATATGCACACGCGTCATGCCTAGGTATCTGTTGAAGTGTGGAAGACACTCTGTGGCCAGTTCATCACGTATCAGTATTTGTATCCGTGTAGTTATATGCAGGTAAGGTCCCAGAAAATGTAAAGTAAACACAAACATGGTTAATAGGTGTATAATCATTAGGACAGCAAACTTAACTGTCTTTGGGTTTGCTTTGTATTGTTATACAGTCTTGGCCGGGTGATTCAGGCTCTTTGGTATATCAGCTACAAGATGTCAATCAGACTTGATATCCTTTACCGGTTTGAGAAATGTGAGGTGGACCCAGGACGACCTCTCTGCAAACTTTACTGCGGTAGGCGTTGCCAACAGTACCCGGTACAGACCTTCGCAATGTCCACTTGGCAATAATGTTCTTTGGATAACAGTGACATACACACAGGATACTGGTGCCAGCTATGCGTCCGTCTTCGTTTGCTCTTATCTGTAACAGACTTTAACTGAAGAACAGTGTTACTAGTTAACAATCCTCTCATGTCACCTGCTACTGAGTCATCGACCTCCGGCTCTGCAGGCATGACAGCTTTCCACTCTGGCACATGATATGCCATTCCACATACTACTTCGAAGTGGGTGCAGCAATTTACATTTGGAACTGTTGTCATGCTCAGCAATGCTAGAGGTAGACAGCACATGTAACTCGTCTGGATGTCACACACCAACCTCCTCTACTTATTTCTCTGGATCCCATTCTACGGCGCCAGCAGTCGTGCTGAGTGTGGGTTGTACATGCAATTTACATTCATGGTAATACGAAGTAATCCCCCAGGTAGCGTGATTGTCTGGTTCACTACATGTGTTCTATTGTCACTGTAGCTTCTTTACAGCATGCCAGATCTGGGGATACTTTATTTTACTGGCACCTTTGCCACTGCTGCTGCATCCGGAATAATGGTTGGGAATGCTTCTACCCATTTTGATTATATATATGTGTAATCGCTAAACAGTATTTGTTCCCTTCACATTTATGCAGATGTATGAACTCCATACAAATAGTACGGAACGGTTATGGTGGTGTAGGTAAACTCACTCCCTTCGGTTTAAATACTCCCTGTGCATGATATCTACTGCAAACGTGACACGCTGCTCATGAGGTTTGTATGTGGTTCGTAATTCCGTATGTTAGGGGTATTCTGTTAACCAACTGTACCATCCCCCCTGTTGAGACATGTCTCTACCCATGGCTCCACAAAGCCGCATATCTAAATACATTAGACGTTAATATTGGCTTTCTCACTGTGGATATGTACAGTCCGTGTTCAAGGATTGCTCCTCGTCATAACCACGTCGGCTTTTCTGCTTTCGTAGTGGCTGTTTGCATTGTTTGTACAGTTTCTACATCTAAACTGTCTGAGGTTTGTCATTCCTCATTCACACAAACACTTTCCAACTGTGACGCTGCTTGTTTTGCAGGTGCATGAGCTCATGCCTTACCTTTCCTACTGTTATCCTGTTGCTTTCTATGCCCTGCACATTTACAATTACCTACTTCAGTGGGTAACTGCATGGAGTCTAATGCATTCAAGTTCGTATGCGCAATGTTAATCGGTTTACCGGTGGATGTTATCATTCCCCTATTCTTCCACTGCTGCTCATAAACATGCACTGCACAGACAACAGACTGACTATCGGGACATATGTCCACACATCAGTTTTCCGCTACAGTACCAGCACGTGTTAAAGCTATCTATTCTGCTGCTTGAGCAGACACGTTATGCTGCAGGGTTTGGCCGTCTACAATGTCATTATCAACAACTACTGCATAAACTACTTGATTCGTTCCTGTAGGACTCTGTCTACATGATCCGTACACATTAACTGTCACCTCTGCATCATGTAAGGGTATATCAGTGATATCATGTCTGTGTGTAGTTATTTAATCCATTTCGTATAGGCAACTGTGTGGTGTGCCATACACAGGTGTCGGACGTGACGTTGATAGGTTTCATGTTGTACAACGTTCAATCACCATATGAGGTTGACTCAGTGGTATGGTCAAACATGACAAATGTCTAGCACGGGTCAGGAATGCTATCTTCTCTTGCAGCAGACTGATCGCAACTGCATGAGACATTCTCACAGTGAGAGGGTGGTCTAGTAACATTACGGCCGGGGCCTGTACTGCCATGGGTGCTACAACAACTGCATGTACACAATGTGGCACTGACCATGC
Organism: Protopterus annectens; assembly: GCF_019279795.1. Lineage (NCBI taxonomy): Eukaryota > Metazoa > Chordata > Ceratodontiformes > Protopteridae > Protopterus > Protopterus annectens. Next base: position 1,892,863,382 of record NC_056729.1, read on the forward strand.
CACAGTGTCCAACTGCAATGAGTAGTCAGCTATGTAGCGTTGCTTACTTCCCTGCTGTTGCATCAAGACTGACGTCATATATCTCCGCTTACAATCTATGGTCTGACAACATGTGTTATGATTATTCACGAGACCTACTACAGCTGTTGAGGCTATCAATCGTTGTAGTCTGCAGAACGCTGTTTCTGCTACTGTAATCCAGTGTACTATGTGTTGTGCTGCCATAGGTGTATTAAAGGTTGAGGCAAACAATACAGCGGATTCCACAGCATTGTTTGGTATCCAGATTTGACAAGTGTTAGTCGGCCCAGACAGGACATCATTCCCTTCTTGTTAGTTGGCTTGGGTGCTTATTATATTGCTACCTTCCTATCGTCATGTGATGTTGTACCCTACTTGGATACCAGATATGCCAGGTAATTGACCTGTATTCTCTGTAGTTGCAATTTATGCTTGCTTACTTTATGTCCCTGTTCTGCTGCTTATCTCAATAATGCTATTGTATCTTCCATACATTGCTGCTGGGTAGGGGCCGCAAGCAGAATATCATCCAAATAAAGTAGAACTTGACTGGCCCCGGGTGAAGTTAACACCGGAATGTAGCTAGCCATCCCCTCTGAGAATATCGTTGTACTTTCACAGTATCCCCGCGATAGCCGGGTATGGCTGTATCTGTCACCCTGACTGTACATGCAAAGCAATACGGACTATGTGGATGTATAGGTATTGCAAAGTAAGCATAGCTTATATGTACCACGGTAAGATACTTCTGTGGCATGTTCATAGCATTGAATATAGTGTGTGGGTCTGGCACCAACGCTACCCTAAGTATTCTTACATGATTTACAGCTTGTACATACTGTACCATCCGCCATTCCCCTTTTGGTTTGCGATCAGGTGATACAGGGGTATTGCATGGTGAATAGCGATTACTTTGTGGATGGGTAATTCCCTCTATGACTTTACAGATATCTTCTGGTGTCCACGGTCTATACGCTACGGGGGTTGGGTCCTGGCCTTCCTGTCCTGCATGAGGTTTCGGTACTTCAATTAATTGACAGATATCCTCACTCTGTTTTAGTACTGTGTTCTTACTCGGGTGTCCCTAGGTATGTTACGTGTTCGGGATGTGGTTTCAATAGCTTCTGTTACATTTGTTCATTGTGCTACCTCTGTTGCCACAGGATAACGTGTGGGGACTAGCCTGCCCTCCCGCTTAATATCCTGGATGTGGTATCGGAGGTGGTAGGGGGTTGTGGGGGGGGGACTATCGGTACTACTGTATTATGATCTTCTCTGTGTACGTATGATGCTTAGCCATTTGTAGTGTTCTGTTCCCTTCGGTACACTACCTCAGTCCACCGATGTGCATGACGGATACCCAATTGTCTCTGTTTTGTCGCCTGCACATCTTAGGGCTGCCACCTTTTCAAATGCACAATGTGGGACATTAGTGTTCGGAACGTGTAATTTGCCTGGAAAATGCATACCCACGGCACATACATAGGACAGGAATTCACGTTTTGCCAGGAGAGCGACCAATTGTTGTAGCATTTCAGTTGCTTATTCTGTTTATTATTATATTTTGCTGTTCCACATACAAATTTACTGTTTTATGCTACCATTTTGATATATATCTGGGAAATGTTTGTCCTGAGATATCAGGACATTTGCCATTTGTTCAGTTTGTTTACAGGACACGGCTGGCCAGAGAGGGACTATCCCTCTCAGGGTGGAACAGGTGTTTACCCTGGAACATGTGCATCAAATTTTCAGGGATTACGATGTTCCAGTAACGATATTTTGCGTAATATACCATCAATGTCATATTTATTACCCCATTTTGCTGCGTAACTCACATTATGTGCTCTCTGCGATTGCATGTTCTTCACGTCACCCGTCAAACGCGGATCACATGATCTGTTTCTTCAATAATCTCCCATATCCTCTACACGACTGCTACGTACCCTTCTGTCATACCACGTGGTGTCTCCATCCCTGTATCCACTGTAGTGTCTACAATCACTATTTACTCTGCTGTGTGTTACCCTGACCTATGTTCAGATTTAACAGTATGTGGGTAGGTCTTCGACCCGATATCACTACTGTTAACAGAAACACAATGTAGTCTGGTCCCTGATCTACAATAGAGACAAAAAGGCAAACACTCCTTACCTGGGCCTCCTGTTTAAGGCTGCACGTTTTCTTCTTGGGATCCAGTTTCCCGCTTTTCAGCCACAGATCAGACAGTAAACAGCCTCTTTACACACAACAATTCAGTCGGAGGTCTTTTCATTCAAGAAGAACCATTTATGCATATTCTCCAGCGTACATGTCTAACCAGCCATGCACTCTGACCTGTAGCTTACCAAGGGAATTCCGGATTACAAGTATCACAATGTGAAATAAGTTGTTAAAACCAGACTGTAGTTATCAGTAGGCTTTTCTAAGTGACAGCCGATAACACAGGAGGCTCGGGTTCGGAAAGTTTTAGTAGTGTACACAGGCAGGCTAAATAATATACAGTCCAAGTATGTGAGTTTTGTCCGACTCTATACAGTAAGCAGTTTCTTTATATAGTGTTTACAATCAGCTTTTGCCCACCTTACTGACGTGGTCGGTCACAGGGCATTTCCATCACTATGGTCCGCAATAGTCTATTACATACGTGGGTGCTGGGGTCGTGCTTTTAAAATGTTTTCCCATGGGAATAACACAGCCTTGCAAGGCACCTTGTACATTACAGTGTCCTTTTGTGATTGTAGCTGTTTCAAGGACCCTAGACTGTTACGATACAGTGGACAGTTAATTACTTAATACGTTGCTTTGTCTCTCTGGTAAGGAGTTGTACTGTTATCTTCGATAGAGCTCACAAGGCCATCCTCCTCTGGGGAAGGAGTGCTGTTATGCATGTACATACATTTATTGTTCTGTAACCCAGCAAATAATTAATGCTGACAGACATGAGCCTGCTGTACTGCTTACTGCCAGGTTCAGAATTCCATCACACTACAGCTTAGCTTCACCAATTACATGCAGGCTTAGTTCTACTGCCATATTGTACGGTACAATTCAATGCATTATATAGTATTTCGAGTCTAAACTGGAACTTCATATGTGTTTCTATATATTTTACGAACAACATCCATCCGGCCATATGCATGTTGTTCCGTCCTTTACCTTGACCGTGTGTATTTGTCCGTCCAGCTACGCTACTCTCCACATGTGATGTCCCAGCTTCCTCTTCTTTGCCTGTAGCACCCTGTTAGGACGTCCTGTTTGGTAGGCACATGTTCCGCTATATGTGATCGACTTCACTGCATAGATAATCATCGATGCGGTGGTCCAACGACCCGACTTGTCCACATGTGTCCAGTTATGTGCACCGTGTCGTATGCAAACCTATATGGTTTGGATGGGTACATACTACATGCGGGATGTACACATTCTGCTGACACATTCACATGCAGCCATTTACATATCTGTACCTGCGGTGGGTTGGTGACATGTGGGTACGATTTGCCCGCGTGGCATTGCCTAACACAAACATCTTACCACATTTCAGGTATGCACATTGTGTGTGGTTGTATAGCTGCACACGGATGCTAGCAGGTTAGGGTGCAGAGGTGTACATGGGTGGGACTGACATGTACAATGAGGCTATTGTGTAGTACATCCAAATGCATGGGTTCTGCTTCTGGATATTACACTTCAACATACGCCATCCTGTGTATGCAACAGAGACGTTGCTGGGTGTGGGATATGTTGCTATGCACATGTTTGCCTGTGTTTGAGGTATCTTGCTTCCTTACTGTTGTTATGTCAACACAGCTACCCGGCTATGTACTCTCAGTACTGCTTGTGACCATTATGGTTGGCACCTTTTCCAATGCCCATAGTGGGGCATGTTATGTGGAAACTTCGGGATTTGCAGGACTACACATACCCACGGCTAGTGCAGTTGACAGAACTTCACTTGTTTGCCATACTATAAGCTTATTCTGTGAGCATTTGGGTTCCTTATTTATGTTCTTATGCCATGTCTGTGTTTCATATACTAATGTATATGTTTTATGCTACTATTACATGTATATTGCGGGAATTTTCTTGACAGGGGATCGGAGGTCATTTTCCATTTTTACGATTGTTGCAGGGACACAACTGTCCAATCAGGGACTGTCCATGGCACATTGGGACAGCAGGTGACCCTGGTGACCATGCCCATGTCGCTACTGGAGTTTCCACCTTTTCCAGTTTCCGATCTGGGATATTTCCGGGACTCACATCTGACTTTACAGGCCGACACATACAAACAGTCACTATATAGCATAGAACTTCACTTGTTTGCCTAAATATAAGCTTATTGTTGTGGCAATTTGCTTGCTTATTCTGTTTCTTGTGTCATTTAGGTATTTGTGTTACAGAAATAACCGATTCATGCTACCATTACATTAAATACGGGATATCATTGTATCCTACAATCGTAGCACATCAGCCATTTCTAATACGTCTTTTCGGGACACAACTGGCCATGGAGAGACTGCCCCAACCAAAGTGGGACAGGTGGTGACCTTAATCGCTGCTCCTATGTCGGTGCGGCGCACTGACATGCGGCTGTACACCTTCTGTGAGTGTAAACACTGACGGTGCATTGCGGGACGAACGCGGTCTTATGCGTATCCTTTGCTCCTTGGACGGGTACACTTATGCCTTCGTGGCTTGTATTTGCTTCTCCGTTAATTTGGGACGGGTACTATGTTGCATACTGTACGTGCGTTTCATTCGGCACGGGACCTGGCTGCTGCCATTACTTTTGTGGGCGGACCGTGGCTGTCAGCACATTAGGTTGCTCACCTCATGCCGGCTTAGACACGCCTCCAGACGCATCCTACCTGGGCTCGCTCACGTACACTACGCACGTGTCTGTGATTCCGGTGCACTCTCATTAATATGTATATGGCGCTACTGCGCCGGCTATTCCATGCACCGCCGGCGCAGGCCTTACGCCGGCCTTGCGCCGAGCTTCATGAATCCCGGGGTATATCTTTATCTATGGGTAGAGACAGACCCAGATAAGCTATGACACAGAGTTCTGCTACATACCATCTCTCTTATAATATCATTTATTTATTATTTTCTTTTGCACATTTATAGGGGTTTATGTATTTAATTTTTCACAAAGTGTACTGTTTCATTTTTATTTTAAGCAAAGGGTTTTTATGATGTGATTTTAGTTTGTTTGTGTCTGGCTCCATGTGTATTATTGTTAGAGTATACACAACTGGTAATACCATTATCAGTGCTTGTATTTAGTGGTTTATTCTGTCAGTGGGCTGAATTCTTTAAGAGTTACACTAAGTACAGCTGTCGTTTACATGGTGTGGCTTGCACACGCGTGCACACAATAGCACACAATTTGGTATTTAGTAAATGGTTCTACATTTAGTGTAGTGCTGCTAACATAAGGGACATTGCAGAGTATGCTAATGGTAGCATAAATGGCAGAATTCCATGCTAATTAACCAATCTATCATGGCAGATCTATTCAAGAAGTTGTAAAGCAACTGTGTACACTCAGTGTAGCCATTTGCTGAAATCCAGGAAATCCAAAACTCTTTGGATTACAGCCATCCTTACACTTAAAACAAGTAGATGGCAGTTGCTGCTGCCGTTATTAACCTGCATGTGCAACAGGCTTTACTTCTTGCTGCCAGACCTTGGCCAAGGAGAAGGAGGGTATTTAGACCCTGTTTGACTTATAATGGACTGTGACACAGAAATTGTAGAGTGATATTGGGTGAACAAGAAAACACTAGAGGAAATATGCAACCTCTGCTGCCCTTGCCTGAGGCTCCAGGAAAATTAGGGATAACCCATCCCAGTGGAAACAAAGGTATGTGTAGCATTATGTAGACTAGCTACATTTCAGAGACCCACAGTTGATATATTAGGGGTGACACGGGTCTCAGCTTCCAGAATATAACATCCATTTATAAATGCAATGCTACAACGTGCACAGGTGCATATCTCTTTCCCATGAGTTGGACAGGTGCGAGCAGTATATGGTAGAATAATCCGTTCAGTGACCATCATCAGTCTGGACAGTATTCATGCAAAAAAAAAAAAGAACACACCTGTCAAGTAACTTTCTCTGTGGTATGAAGTCTAAGTGATGTAGACTTAGCGAAAAATAACATTTTATTTATTATTTATTTATTTATTTATTTATTTATTTATTCCAGTTTGATTACTGAGGAAGTCCACTGGGTCAACATGGCCCATTTTCAGTGGAGGCCCAGGGAGAAAAGCTCCGAAAATGCATAAAAACATATTACATACAGGATTTCAACACAATCCAGAATTTAGAAAGCATTAAACAGTTTGCAGAAATATGATTTCAAGGAATACAGGACAGTATGAGAGTACAATTCATACTGAAATTGAATACAATTTTGTTTTTTTTACATTAAGTTATGGTTATTACATTTGCATAGTATAGCAGTATTTCTTAGAGATTCCTAAAAGATAGTTAAGGTTGAAGGAAGGAGAAATTGTGGTAGCATTTTGAGTGAAAGTATTAGAGATAGAAATTAGTGCTCAGTATTTACAATATTTACATGTTGTGTTGAGCAGGTATAGTTATGGGAGTAGAAGGATTGTGTAGTATTTACAAGTTTTGTTGAGCAAGTATAGCTGTAGGAGTAGAAGGATTACGTAGTATTTAAAAGTTTTGGTTAGCAAATCTAGCTCTAGGGGTAGAAGTAGTTAAGTATAGGGATAAAGCTGCAGGAGATTGCAGGGAGAGATATATATAGTTGTAGGATTATGTCTATAGGAGGAGGGATAGGGTAAATGTATCAGAATGAGGAGACTCTTATACTAGAAGTGGTCCCAGATTAAGTAGGAAGGAGGCAGGGGCATTTCCATTTAGTAGACAGGTGTTTGAAAAGTAGGGCCTTGAAATTTTCAGTGTATGGGGTGGTTCTTAGTGGGGAAGAGAGGGAGTTCCATTTGTTACCAAGGGCATAGGAGAGGAGCAGCTGGCCGGCAGGATGTTTAGGTTTGTGGATAGAAATTAAGTTCTGATGTTCAGATCTAAGGGCTCTGTTGGGAATATAAGGTGGAAGGATATTCGTTAGAGCATGGCATTTAGTAGGATAAAATATAAGTGAGTGTGCTATGGAGAGCTGTAGGTAATCTAAGTGATTTTGTAGTTCTACCCAGTTCTGGGATTGTAGGGGGAGGCAGTGATGAGTGGAGATTTTGGCTTTGGAGGCAAATTTAGCGATTTTATTGTAGCAGCTTTCTAGTTTACAGGTGGTAGAGGAAGACAGGTTGGTTAAGAGAGGTGCACCATATAGTAAGGAAGGAGAAAAGTAGAGGCCAGAGTGTGCCTTATTGTGCTAGAGAGAAAGTGGTTGTTCCTATACAACATACCTAGCTTTTGGTGTTTTTTTTTTTATGTTTTGTTGTACATGTATATTGAACTTTAGTTGTTCATCAACAATTATGCCGAGAAGTTTAGCGGAATGGACGACTTCTATAGGTGTGTTTGTTTGGCTGAGGATTTTGAAGTCACTATTGTTGAAGGAGTAGTTCTTAGAGGGTGAGAATAGAAGAATTTTGGATTTGCTAGCATTAAGAGAGAGGTGGTTTTGGTGCATTCAGTTTTCAGTTTTGGAGAAAGCAGTTTGTGTTTTAGACAGCAGGTCAGGGAGGTTTGAGGCAGAGCAGATTAGGGTAGAGTCATCTGCATATTGAATGATTTTGGTGTCGGGAATAGCAGTGTGGAAGTTGTTGATGAAGATGTTAAATAGCATAGGACCAAGGCTGGATCCCTCTGGGACACCAGTGGGGGTGGGTAAGAAGGAAGAGATGGTGTTTTTCCATTTGACAGCCTGAGATCTTTATGATAGGTAGCTGGAGAACCAGGAAAGAGTTTTTGGTGAGATGTGAAGGTTAGAGAGATGGTAAAAAAGATGGTTGTGGGAGATAGTGTCAAAAGCCTTGGACAGATCGAGTAGAACAGTAGATGCTAGCTGTCCTGAGTCTCTGCCTTTATTAACAGTATCTAAGAAAGAGATTAGGGCTGTGTTGGTGCTGTGGCTAGGGCGGAAGCAATGCTGGGTGGGTGTGAGGAGGTTATTTTGGGTGATAAATGGCATAAGTTGGAGGTGGATGCACTTTTCAAGGATTTTAGAGATAGGGGAGAGTAAGGCAACAGGGCAGAAGTTTGAGATTCAAGTATTTTTTCCTCCCTTGTGGAGAGGGAGGATGAAGGCTGAGCGCCAGAGTTTGGGGACGTAGGATTCTTTTATTTATCTGTTTATAATGATACTGATTGGGAGAGCGATCCCATTTGCGGCAAGTTTTAGATAGGATAAGGGGATGTTGGGTGCATTAGAGCATGGTTTGAGTTTGGATAGGAGTTTTTTTATGAGAGTTGTAGAGACAGGTTTGAGCTCAAATAGAGGAGGATGGTTGTTTGGTGGGATTGGCTGGGAAGGGTGAGGATTGGCTGGGTTATTGTTAGCAAAGGATTTAGTGAGGGCAGAAATGGTTTCGATGAAGAAAGAATTAAATTCAGAGACTAGTTCGAGGTCAGTTTTGCTAGGGTTGGGGCAGGGATTAGATTTTGAGCCTGGATGGAGAGTGAGTTTATAGACCTCCGGAATTGTTTAGGATTATTACGGTTGTTAGACTGGAGCTTAGTTTAGTAGATTTTTGTGTCTTTGTTGATTAGCTGTTTAGCAAGGTTGCAGAGCAGTTTGTATTGAAGTAATGTGTTGGGCAGGTTATTTTTTTGGTAGAATTTTCATAGTTTGTCCCTTTGGTGCATTATTTGTTTAGTCTCTTTGGTAAGCCAAGGAGCTGAATTATATTTTATCCTTTTATTTCTTGGGGGAGCTACGGAGTTTAAAGTATCAAGGAAGACAGAGTTGAAATGGTCTATAGCTTTATCAAGGGGTAGGGAGTTTAACATGTGCCAGCTCATTTGTTTGAATAAATTAGAGAAGGTAATGGGGTTGAAGTTGCTAAGGTTGTGAGATTGGATAAATTGATGCTGGTAAGGGGTAGAGGTAGTAGAGCAATGGATAAAGGCAGGGAGATGGTCACTAATGGTATCAGGAATAGTGCCAGAGTTTGGTTATCATGTTAGGGTTAGAGACAAGAATCCAGTCTAAGGTGGATCCTGGGGGATTATTTTTGTTAGGTCGGGTGATGGTGAGGATAGTCTGAGTGAAATTATAGAGAGTGATGGATAGAGAGGGGGGCAGTTGAGTTTGTTCCAATCAATATTTACATCTCCTAAGATGTAAGTTTCATAGTTGAATTTGTGGAAGCCCATAGGAGAATTTCTTCTAGTATTGATATATTATTTCCAGGGGAGATGTAGAGGGCAATGAAGCAGATATTGTTGTGCCTGTTTAATTTTAGTAGTCCGGCGGTTAGTTCAGTGTTGTGGAATTGTGGGATTGGAATTTGGAGCGGTGTTATGTTGAGAAGATTGGAATATACTAGGGCAGAGCCACCACCTTTTTTATTAATTCTGTCATTTCTGAGAATGTGAAAACCTTGGGGCAGGATTTCTGAATCAGAGATGGAAGGTTTGAGCCAGGTTTCAGATATAGCTAGGATATCAGGTTGGTTATGGCTTAGCCAGGAGTGAAATAGGTGAGATTCATTACTAAGACTTTGAGCGTTAATTGTAAAGATCCTTAGGGTATTATGTGGGGTTGAAAGGGTTGTGGGATTATTGGAGTTGTTACATGTAATTGGGGCAGGATTAGGGTGGATATCACCTTCTAGCATTAGTAGGAAGAGGGAGACATCCTTTTGGCATTTAGGTTTGTAAGGTGTAAGTTTGGGAAGGTTATAAATTAGAGGAGGAGAAATTATCTTGGCTTTAGAGGAGAAGATTTTAGGATGGAATAGGAGCAGAGGATTTGTTTGAATGAGGGAATGTGAGATATAGTGGAAATGAAATGCAGAATGAGGGTAGGGGAGAGTATGTATGGAGGTAGTTTTTGTTGGAAGTATAATGCATGTCTGGGAGGAATATGAGGTAGCTTGGTGCAAGGGAATTAAGAAGAAAAGAAGGAGGTAGGGGGCATGGGAGTAGTGGTGACTTAATGAGAACATGTTAGAGAAGTGATGGGGAGGTAAGGATTATGATGAGTGAGAAATATTGACGTTAAAAGAGAGTGTAGGAGTGTATGAGGGAGGGATTTATGTGGGAGAGTGTAGGAGTATATGAGGGAGGGATTTATGTGGGAGAGGTAATGAGCAGAGCAAAGGTATTTGCTAATTGAGCTGTGGGGGTGTGGTACTGGGAAAATAAAGCTGACAGCACTGGGGGCGGGTGGAAATTGGGGGCAGGGTAGGGGAGCGGAGTGAGCCCGCAGGGCAAATGGAGCGGGTAGAGACAGGTACCGAAGCAGCTAGAGAAGAAACAATCAGTGGCACCGACTACAGAAGGTAAGTTTGATAAATCAGAAGTGGGAAAGACAGTGATATGTGAGCCTAGAATGGTAGTTATAGACAGTAGTAGAGAAGGGTTAAGTGAGAGGAGAAAATGTATGTTAGAAATAGCTGAGTAAGCTAAGAATAATAGAGGATAAGTAGGAAAGAGGCAGAGATAAGGGTGCCACCTAGTGGATGGTTCTGGTATTGCAGGAAGAATAGGAGAAGGGAGTTAGCTAGAGAAAACTGAGGAGGAGTGGGTGTTAGAAGAAGAGGTTACTATGGATGATCGGGGAGTGGGTGTTAGGGTATAGAAATGGAGGGGGTTAGGGGTAGAGGCTGCTGGCTGTCCAGGCTCAGGATGTGCTTTAACACCTGTAGCTATGATCCAATGGTGGAGAATTGTTACTACCAGGAATTATTCAGCAAAACATACTTTCTTGAATCCTTGAAAGGGAGTTGCAGGGTAATAGGCTGAGAGGTAAACCAAAGGTATTTTGAGAGGGTCCTTTAGGTACCTAGAGACTAGTGTCGTAAGCACGAGAAGAGCAGGGTAACTTTAAGGGGGCAAGAGAGACAAGGAAGTAGAGAGAAAAAAAAGAAACAAAAAAAAGGGTTAGCACATTGCAAGGAATGAATGGTCAATTTACACAAATCATTCACAGAGACAATATATAAAGAAAGCAAATATACAAGTCAAAATTCTTAGTAGCAGCAATGATAATCATTTTGTAAAGCACAACTCTATACCCCTAGGTAAGAACAGTATAAACTGAGTTTAAAATAAGCATTTCCCCTATTTGGCAGTAGTGTTAGAAAACCTTTGAATACAAGATCTTCAAATAAATGCTGTAACAGGACACTACAATAGTACTGCAAGCAACACCTTATGTTAAGGTATAGTAGTGCAACATGCAGAGATTCCCTATCTGGGCTACTAATCATGAAAAGAAAAATAATAGACCTCAGGGCATCGTTCTGAGTAATGTTGAATGTGCAATGAGTCTTGCGGGACACTACCATGATAGAGGAGCACTTGCCGTAGTACAGTATGAGGAATAAACCTAGTACAGGCAAAAACAAGTATGGCAGCCTCTACAGCTCTCATTTGCCAGAGGAAGCATTTAAACACCAGGTCTCAAGAACAACAAGAGCTCGCTAGAGAGTCTACAAAATGGCTCAGGCTAAGGAAACAGAAATTCTATCTGTTGACTCAGCGTTCATAAAGAAATGGAATATCTAGTTAATCTGTAGTCTCTAGATATGATTACAGACTAAGAAGGAGTAAAACACTGCAAAGGAGGGTACATAGAGGATAGCACTGCAGCAATCAAAGGCTCGAACTCTTTATTATCTCCATAGGTTCATAGGTTCATTGATTGGTACTAAGCTAACTGCCCTTGCCAGCCATTTTAAGCCTAGCCAGTTATCCCTTGTGAGACTCAAACCCTGCACCTTGTGTTTGTAAGGCAATCTTTCAAACAGTTAATCTGTAGTCTCTAGATATGATTACAGACTAAGAAGGAGTAAAACACTGCAAAGGAGGGTACATAGAGGATAGCACTGCAGCAATCAAAGGCTCGAACTCTTTATTATCTCCATAGGTTCATAGGTTCATAGATTGGTACTAAGCTAACTGCCCTTGCGAGCCATTTTAAGCCTAGCCAGTTATCCCTTGTGAGACTCAAACCCTGCACCTTGTGTTTGTAAGGCAAACACTTTAACCATTAGGCCACCCTCCCTCCCGCCCACCACATGGGTATTGTAGTTCATTAAGCCATTAACAGGCTTAGGCAATGTTGATAAAAGCAAACGCTACCAAAGGGAGATATGTAGAGATGAGCAAGAGCTCAGATTGAGCGCTAAGGTAGCGCGGTTCACAAAACCAAGAGCAGGTCAAACAAGTAGGAGTTTGTAGGCACATTCCAAAAGGGATTCACAGGACTGGCGTTATAGTAGAATAGCCGATAATGGCTTACTAATCTTCCAGGGACAGTAGCATAGAGCAAGCACAAAACCAATATAAGACTTAGCACAGCTAGGCATGAAAGCTAGCTCTAAGAACTCAAAGTGTCTCCACATGGTTGGCGTAGTACAAGAGAAGCCATTTCAGGCTTGAGAACGAACCATAAGTAAGGCACATTCAAAAAATAATACCCCTATCGTACGTAATACAAAATAGCTATATCCAGTTCACTAATCAGGCGCTAAAATTAAATCAAACCTAACACAAGTCAACAGACCTATCACCCCTAACACAAGTCAGTAGAGAACTAGCATGATGTAAAAAGGCTCTACAGTGGGGCGAGAAGCAAGGTAACCAATGACAGATGTACAACGTAAGCTAAAACAAATATAGCAACAGCAGGCTTGGGTCGTTAAAAGACAAGCATACAACAGATATTTCAGATGCAGCAGATAAGAAGATGGTTATTAGGTTTGCAGTTCCCAGTTAAACAAGTAAAAACAACAAGCAAGTGCATCAGTAAGCATAATAACATGAAAAAAAAAACAGTAAGCAAGCCCGTTACATATCACAGGCAAGAGACATTGGGAAAGGAGCAGACAGCAGCCAGGGCTTTTCCCAATTAATAGAGATGGCGCGCACAAAACCCAGGGTATTTATGGGAGTCCAGAGAAACAAAAGGTAGAGAGGAGAGGGGAGTAAGTGGAAAAGCAGGGAGAGGTAGGAGGGGACAAGAGACAGACAACCTCAGTAAAGAGGATTGGACATCCTGCGAAATGAGAAAATGGTATAGGATGCAAGAGAAGTAGGAATGGCAAGGGCAGGTACAGATAGGGAACAAAAAAGGACATTTGACACAGGGTTCAAATCCAGTTAATTATAATTTTACAGAGAGGGGGTCTGAATACACACACACACACACACACACACACATATATATATATATATATATATATATATATATATATATATATACACACATACACACACACACACACACACACACACACACATTTTATGATATCATTGTGTTATTGTTTAAAACAACTATTTTCAATATTCCTAACAACATGTGAGCTGTCGTGTGTCCACTTTCACATTATTTGCCATTGACTATAGTTCTGAGAATTTGTGCCAGAATGATATGTGAGGATGACAATGCCACTGTAATTGACTTCTTGCTCTGTTTATTGTTAGGTATGCCCCATGCCTGAATTAAGTTTTCCTTTCAACTTTTTATCTTCCGTCATTTGTATTTTCTAATGCCTTTTGCATTTGCTCACCACTCAGCAATGCACAAGCATGGTTCATTTCCTAAGGAAAAAGTGAACGTTTTAATTTAGGCTGCCTTCTATAGCACAAAGCAGCCTGGTGCTCCCTCACTCTTCATTTGTTGACTGTGTAACTCTGGGCAAGTCGCCTGACCAGCTTGTGCTCTAGGCCAGCTGGGGAATTGGGCTAGGCTCCCCAATGTTTTAAGAGCCCATGCTTTGTAGCTGCGTATGAACATAGGCCACTTGCTGTTCTTTTCAGAGAGTATGGAATTTTTACTACTAGCTCACTGAATAACAAAAGGATGGTCCAATTTCTATAATGAGAGCAATGTAGAAAAAAGACCTTTTATTTTCTTATCTGTTGTAGCTGCAGTATAGGATAAACTGATCCTACGTATGCAGACAGGGAGATAGAGGTGTTCCTCACTCACCAGTGAAATAACATCTCAGGTGAAATAATACCTCTGTTTAAGCAGAGAAATAAATCATGGGTCGAATGGATGTTTAACCTCTCATAATGAAAATTCTGGGAAACCTCTTAGCATTTGATTGTAACCTACTTCACCACATCATCTTTTCTTAGGAAAAACAGCTTGTCATGACTTCATAGCAAAGACTATTATGTGAAATCATAAAATATCTTACACGCTATATAAATAGCTGAATGGTAACCTCTGAGCCAATGAGTGCAAAGACTCCTTTTTCACAAAAGAGACTACCTTACCCCTCACCTCCATTAATATAGTTGCCCTAACTCCTGATAGGTTTACAAGTATTTTATTTTATTTCTCTATCATGCTAGTTAAAGGATCCAAGGGGACCCATTTCACTCACACCTTGAGAAGGAATTATTTTCCCCATCTTGCCTTTACGTTCCCCTCAGCTTATGTCATGCCAGATAATGAATGTCTGTTACAGTTCACACCATTTTTCCACTTTATTGGCACCAAATCTGTTTGCAAATTCCTTGAAAAACTAGATAAAAGGACTAGCTGAAATATACAAAATTTCACCTAGCATGTTTTAGAATTGCAATGCCAATTATCTGCAATCAGCCAGCATTCTGACCTTTTGAAATGATAAGACCTGCTAGAGCAAGTCCCAAAACATGGAGACTGAATGGCTGAAAAATGAACTTACATATATCATGTCTGAGATGATCATTTCTCAGAATATTCCCTTTTCTCCATGATATGGTGATATTGGAGGTAGTAAATAAGTGTGAGGTGTGTTTCAAGGAGAGGAGCAATGCTTGAGATTCATTCTAGTCATGGATCTTCAGACCTTTTTTGCCATTTTGACACTTGCCATTTCAAGTGCTGACATTACAATAGGGGGAACGGCTGGCATTTGTCTTCTGTCACTAGCAGCAGCCCATGAAGCATCTCAGTTTAAACATTTTTACATAATAAATATGCCAACACTGCCTGACCCAAAAACAGTTAAGATATTAGATTTCTAATCTATGACATGATCAAAACTTGATAAACGAATCCATGAAAAAACATAGAGGAGTATAAAAATGATGGTCCCCTCCCAGATGCACAACAGGAGATCAGATCTAGCTTTACACCCTGACAGCCATGCACAATCAGATATAGTATCCATAATATCAGAAATAATGGTTTATTTACTGGAGGGATGTTCATAACTATGACTCAAGCCTTATATCAGCTGTGTTATACTTCTTATTAAACTTAAAACAGTGAACTTTTGCCATAAAGTAGTTTCCTGTTTCTGCATTTACTTGAATAGGGGAACATTTCAGATAACCATTAGCAGTGGTAAACCAGACAAATGGGAACTTAACAGGCTAGCAACATTTCACAATGGCCAGTCCTGGGACCCTTGCACTTGTTTCTTCTTCTTTAGTGACCTAATTTTAGATCTCTCTGCGCTATATCTTACAATGGAAGCAGATGACATTCCTACCCATAACTGGCAAAACAACAACTAAAGCCAACATTCTGACGAGGCTTATAAATGCCCTAGGGCAGATAGCCTAGTACCTACCTATAATTTGTAAATGAAATAGCAAGCAGAAATGAAGTGCCTATGGAAATGGATAACACAAAACACACCTGAAATCAGTGCTAAAATATCTGCATTTATAATCATTGCCACCCCACAAATTCAGCAAAGATCACTCAATAGATATACTTGAAGTTAGCTACACTTTTGCACACAAATATGTAAACCTTCTCATGGAATGAAACACAAACTTTAAGCCACAGATGGGACAGCTAATACAGTATTACAACAGTTAAAACTTTGCTGCAGAATATCCAATTTGTCTCCAGACTACAACAAAAAAAAATAACAAACCATGCATTACTACTAAAACTATCTTGTCAAACTGTCTAATAGAAATGTGCCAAATGATATTTTCCTGAACCTATCAAAATCTACCACCATAAAAGTAAAACTGGCTATCTTTTATAGTAAGGACAATGCAACTTTCAACTTAATCGACATATGTGCCCCCCTTTATCCACAAAGCATTCAGCTACAGCCTTCTCATATGTCATTCGAACAAAGACAAAATGTTAACTTTGAAAATACATAATTTGTCACAATTATTGGAGAAAACCTCATTTTTGAATTAGGTGTAGCCTACCGAAACAGTATCCATGCAGATGTAAGGCTACAATAAATATTGCTTTCTTTCCAAATTAATTAAGCTCAACAATTTTCCTTTTGCACCATTTAAACGTAACTGCTTTACTGATGTACCAAAACAAAGTACTGACATGATTTTTGATGACTGAATTTAAGATTAATGTATTCCTGGACTTGTTTGAAATGTCACATTTGTTCTTAAACAGTGAAGGATTTGTAAACTAAAAGTGTTAATGCTAAAGCAAACTCAATTATACAACAGTAAAAAGTGTGCTGATTTAATTATGAGAAAACAACTACTGCAAACACAGAAGCAAATCCTCACACTAAAACTCAAGCAATGTTCAAAACAATAAGACAAAACATTCAACTATTTACTCTTCTATGTTTAAGCACAAACTGCTGCAACAACACAAGACTATTGTAAATTGTAATACAAGTAGTCTACTGTTTCTGACTTCTAGCAAAACAGTGTACGTAAAACATTTTCCGCACTGATCCCATGAACCCAGAGACAGACAGCACAGTGTTAGGCTAAAACTTTTGTTATTAAATATTTTTAGTTAACATCGTTATGTTTATCTTCAAATCATTCGTCTCTTACCTTTAAGGAGACAAGAAAGAGCATAAACTACACACTGCTGTTGGCTGTAGCATGCCCAATCTTCATTAAGGCCGTTAACTTCACTAAAAGTTCTCTTGTGTTAGACAGCAAATATTCCATGTACTCAACATTTACATTTTTTTATGTAAAATAGTAGAGATGCTACTGTTATGCAAGCCAAATAACATCTATGAAAATTCTACAAGCAAATATATCTCCATTGTGGTTACCTGAACCACATGATACAGCCTAGCCAGAAGAAAAATGAGGTTTAGAGCTGCACAATAAATTAGCTTCATATAATTAATGTTGGAAGATAATCCGATGGACTAAATGACCTGCTTCATGGTACATGCTGCTCTCAAAGGGGGTAGCCCTATAATTCAAGTCTTAGGCTTCATCATTGACAGAGAATACCAGCATATATTTGGATGTAAAACACATACCCATAACTAAATCATAGAAAGACAAAACTTGTAAAAAATGACAATATTGACCATTAGAGCAGCATTGTTGACCACATCCCTTTAACCATTTATCTTATCTCTGACCTTTTCTCCATTCCTTCTGTCCTCTTAGGAGGCTGATGATATCACTCTTAGGGAGGGAATTAGTATTTCTGGGGTCACACATGTCACAGGAGCACTGAGGGTTGTAAGCGGTCATCATCATTAGAGGGCAGACCCTTTTCTCTATGATCCTACTCCTGATGTAGTTCGTTGTGTGCTGGACCAGCAGTGGTTCCAAATGTAGGCACCGTGGTGTCTTCTTACATGCACTGCCATCTACCCTCAGTCAGGCTCAGCTGATGATTGCTTGCACAGCACTAGACCTAATGTCTTCTTTAAAAGAAAATTCTGGCATTTAATACCATATTTCATCCTTCCTGAGACAGACAAGGCTTACCATTAGTTGCTCGGTCCTTTCTTTCTTGGAGTGCTCCTCAATCATTAGGTCCACAATTTAAACTACAGTGACTTGCATTACAACCAGGAGTATCTTCTCTTTACCAATACAGCTGTTTTTTTATTACAGCAACCTTGATCAGTACAACAAAAAGTAACATTTCTTGTAAACTAGTAAACAGCTACAGTTTAGAACATCTGAACAAAAGTACTTTGACAGTCTGCAGTCAGATTAGGAAAAATGGGGTACACCAAAGGAAAAGCCAATATAAGTGCTTGCCTTCTGAAAAGAAATGGGCACAGAAAAGGTCAGGACAAAAAATTTAAACTGATATAGCAAATGGAATGGAAAGAAATTATCAGTGCAGCAATTGTCAGAGTAGACAAAGAAAGATGATGCGTGTAAAATGCTCCTGTCATCCTGTTATACAAGGGGCGGTCAAAATTAAAATAAGATAATAGTGAGAGACTTAACAGAAGCAGAGATGATATGACCAGAGTTAGTATGAAAACCCTGATCCATCGTTCAATCAACTTTGGATAATCTTCACTAATCAAAAGTACAGAATATCTAGAGTTAAAAATGGCAAGTTAGAAAAAATAGTTGAGTGCAAGTTTCCTGCACACAATGGCTATGCAATTGTAGAGCAACAGCACAAGGTGGAATTCTCTCCAGATTTCTCCATTAATTAAGGCGGCTGTTAATTTCACAACAGGCCTTTGCAATTATTTCTGTGTTTCTTTGTGTATTTGAGGAAAAGTCTAGAAGAAGCTGACAAGCCATTCAATAACATGAGATACATTACAATAAATCACACGGAAAAAGCATCATAAAATGCAAAAAACATTAAACAATTCCCTGAAAATCAATGCAATTTTATGATGTATATTACAGTAAGGCGTAACTATTACTAGTCTAGAATGAAAGGAATAAAATCAAAAGATAAAAATGAAACAAAGTATAAGATGCAGACTGGTGAAGAAGCGTTGGGTATTCCAGAAAGATTAAAAAACTATCCATGCCTAGCTTTTTAATTAGTTTACCCATTGGGGGCATAGAATGCAAATCACATTTAGATGTTAATTAATTTTCTGAAGTCATTGTAAAAGCTTAATTAGGCCTGAGAACCAATGCAAGGGCACTGTTCCACTCACTCTGGGATTTTTATGACTCCAAATTTTAAGCACTTTCTATACCTCTTTCATTACTGCTTGGTGCTGGGATTCTGGTATTGATAATTTCAAATTTAGTTTTCCACAAGGTCCTCCCCGCGGTCGAATGGCCTCCGAAAGACATGTGTAAATGGGCGTGCTTTTGCTGAAGGTTGGGCGTCGGCCTGGCAACTCGGCACCATAAAAATCTATTGCCAATCATTAGCAGACCGGAGTTCTGCTGTGGCGACCCCTAACAAGGAAAAGCCGAAAAGACAAACAACAAGACAAACAAATGTTACCTTAAGAAAAGCAAATAGAACATTAGCATATTCATCTGGCATTTAAGTAAAAGCATTGCTACAGGTAGAGCTGCAAACTCTGTGGCAGCATTTTTTTATATAATTTAGTCATCCTGGAGAAAACTGCTTTGTAACACTTGCATTTGAAATGCTGAATATAGTGATTTAATTTGCATTTCTAAAAGTGTTGTGACTGAAATTTTTAAGTCCATTTTGAATTCCATCAACTGCTCTATTGTGATCCCACTGCTTATATTTTTCCATCTGTCTTCCCAATTCTGTCCTACAGAGCTGGAACCTCAGAACTTGTGTCTTGCATAGAGAAAGCAGCTTGAAACAGAGCAGTTCTGTGCTCCACATTCTCTGTCATGCATGCAACAGATTTTTTATTTTACTGCGGTGGTGGTGCTGTGGTAGCGTTGTCGCCTCACAGTAAGACGTTGTCCTGTTCGATTCTCAGCTAAAGCGTCTTCTGTGTGGAGACATGCGTGAATGGGCGTACCTTCATTGAAGATTGTGCGTCAGAGCTGGCAACTCGGTATGTAAAAATCTACTGCCAATCATTAGCATACTGGAGTTCCACTGTGGCGACCCCTAACCGGGAAAAGCCGAAAGACACAACAACAACAACGTTGCATGCCTAAATGGGCACAGCTATTGATCTCCCCATTATATGACAAATATAAATGCCAGTCTTTCTATACAATTGCACTACGACAACATCACTGGGACTGTGTCCTCTCACTGGCAGTGACCCATCCCCTACCCTTCCCTAAAGTGAGTGAGTTCACCAAAAGCTCTTCTTTCTCTCCCATCCCCTGCACTGACTCCTGCAGAGCGTGAGCAGCTAATCGAATTCAGGTCACCTGTTTCATAGTCAGGACTTTATTACTCTATGTAATGGAGCCTGGTGATTACGTAATACATCGTTATAAAAAATAATACAACTTATGTTCAGAAAATGGATACTAGAAAAAGTGTTTTTTTTTTTTTACTTTTTTTCAGGAGGCTCTAAACTCACAAGTGTATTAGTATTGTATGTATTAGTGAAACATCAGGCAATAAACTCCCTTCTTTCATAGATATTTTTGATATATCCAAATGATTTGGTCTATTCCATACTACAAAAAGGTCAGTAATCTCAGTTGTTGTAATAGTACTCCTCATACACTGGATATCAAAGTGGTGGAATGATGAAATCCAAAAGGAACTATAAATAGGTATGAACCAAGATTTACATTTACAACAAACAATCCTTCTCAAGGCTTAAGTTCTGGATAGTTTTATTTAGGGTTTTCTTTCTCCTTTCTGTCACTTAATCCTCATGCACAGATAAGCAAATGGGCAAATAGCTAAAAGCTGAATATACTGATTTGCTCCAAATCTAAATCCCCCCTTAATGTGCTACAATTAAGCTGATTCTTACAATAAAAATATTGGAATGTAAGCTTGATGATGAACTGCTCACACTGCCACTGTACTACATAACCAATACTTGAAATCTTGTTAGTGACGTTAAGAATGTGAGAACCATCATAGCTAATGATGTGGGCAGGATTCAATTAACCCTACTCAGCTCACTAAAACTATATTCAGATAGGGGCTGCTGCTACTCTTCTGCATGTGCATGTGCAACAGGCTCAGGTCTATGCTGCTGCTGCTCTTCTGCATGTGCATGTGCAACAGGCTCAGGTCTATGATGCTGTTGCTGCTGCTCTTCTGCATGTGCAAGTGCAACATGCTCAAGTCTGTGCTGCTGCTGCTCTTCTGCATGTGCATGTGCAACAGACTCAGGTCTATGCTGCGGCTGCTGCTGCTGCTCTTCTGCATGTGCATGTGCAATAGGCTCAAGTCTATGCTGCTGCTGAGGATGATAGATCTTGGGCAAAAAGAAGAAGGGTATTTAGACACATTTTAATGTTTCATGGTCTGCATGAGGTGGAAATAGTGGAGCACTGCAGGGTGGATAGAGACACACTCCAGTAACTTTGCAACCTCTGTCGTCCTCAACTGAGAGCAAGAGCAAACCAAGGGGAACCAATACCTGTGGAAAATAAGAGATGTGTAACACTTAGAATGTTTGCTACAGGACCCTTCCAGAGACCAAAACGAGGCATGGTGGCAGTGTCACGGACTTCAGCATCCAGGATACTACATCAGTTCCTGAATATTATGCTACAACATGCCAGTGAATAAAATATTTGTTTCCTGTACCCCTAGAACAGAGCTAGACTTATGAAGTATTTCTACCTTATAGCACACTTCCCTGAGGCCTTGAGTGCCATAGACTGCATGCACACTGAGATCAAAGCATAACCCAGGGAACAGGGAAGGGTCTGCATAAACAGAAAGGGGTTCTACTCCATTTACTGCCAAGTCATGTGTAATGCTAAGGGAATCAACTTGAATACATCTGCTGGCAACCCTTGTAGTTGCTATGACCCCCATGTCCCTTACAACTCCCATCTCTATCAGAGGTTTTCCAGGGGTGATATCCCACAAGACCATTTACTGTTGAATGCAGGGTATGCACTTGAACCATGGCTGATGACGTCCATCAGAAATGCACATATAGCCATGGAGGAACCATGTAATGAGGCACATGCTCAAAAAAGAAATAGCATAGAATATGTGTTTGGGCTACTCAAGTCACAGTTTCAGTGCCTAGATACATCGTGGGGGGGGGGGCCTGCAGTACATTCCCAGTACCTGTGCTGAAATTATCACAGCCTGTGTTATCCTACACAATATCTTCCTGTGAAAACAGCTGCAACAGGAACACCAAGGGCTGGGAGCAAAAGTTGACATGGTCACTACATCCACATACAGGTGAGGAGTCAGAAGGGGAACAACTTCCCCAAGCTGCTATGGGTGTAGGTAAATATAGGCATGCACAATATGTCCTTTCCCTGGCCTAGAGGCAATGGATGGCACACATGTTGACCACCTAAGGGGTACACTTTTCATACTAAAACAGCAAAATTGATGCCAGACAATGCTCACAGCCTTTACTTACTCATGTAATGGCTGTGTATGGCTAGTATCAGACAGAATCAGCCCAAAATGGCAGCAGTTGCAACTGCAAGAAAATAAAGGTAAGTACTGAAACTGTAAGAGAAAAATAAATGTGTAAGAACATGAATGAATGGCAGCTACCTGCCTAACTGTTACTTGTAAATGTAGCCAAGCAGAATGTAAATTGTTTAGCAATGCCATCGATATCTGACATGATTGATAAATGTAACATACATTTATGCAGTTTACAAAATTAAATGTCTCATTTAACTGAAATAGCCAGTATAAGAAAGAGCTGTTCAAAAAGTCTACTTATCCCAACACTCCCACAAGTGGATAAGCATGATTGACAAGTCTCCTCCCCTTCATGTTCCCCAGCTACACAGTTACATTTCAGTTTAAATTCAGCCCTCTGAGCACTCTAAAGATGCAAATGAGATGTGAACTCATTAAAATTGCTGAATGCCAATCTTCTGAGTTTGTGTACCAGATGTAAACATATAGCCTCAACACCATTGTTAGGTGCTAATGGCTTGCAGCTGTGAATGATTGCTTTGACTGAAGCAAACACAGTAATGCACAGACATCCTTAACTGAAGTGGGTGTGTCAGTGAGGTTACACTTATAAAGTGTTAAACTAACTGCAGTGAGCTTTTAAACAATATCAAACACCCCACATGTATATTTCCTTGGCATAATAGCTCAATTTCCTGCCTTTCTTTGAAACTGTCAGCTGCCATATATTTGTATCACACCTTTTAAGAAAAATGAGACAATATGGATTACAGATTGCTTGTCATATAGTAAAGCAGAGCTAAGGGAGTTATTTTCAGAAAATAAAGATGGCAGAGCTGACGTTTTGCAAACATATTCATAAATAAAATGTGATCACTCATTCTATTAAATATGTTGTGCACATATTTACAGTCAGCTGAGAATGTCCAGCTGTATGAATTATTTATTACTGGGTATAAAATGTTAACTGTTTGTAAGTATGTTATTTGATTGCTTTTGAAATGTTATTGCAAAGCTGTATCTGAGGCAAGGGGAGATATCTCACTACAACTGTGTTGTGTAAGTGCAGAAGTCTGATAGTTCAAATCCAGAGATGTCTAATTGTTTAACTTTTATTTCGCCTTTTTATCCTTTTTTATTTTTTTGCCTTTGCCATGTGAGCAGCACGTGGCTTGGTGCAAACATGGTTAGCTGCTTAAAAATGAAAATTATATTTTTAGTTGCCTTACAAAGCAAACACATTTTGTGGCATTACGCAGTGGTCAGCAACATGGATGATAATGATTGCAGAAATTATACGTGTTATCCCACTGCCTCTGTGACACA
Source organism: Protopterus annectens (assembly GCF_019279795.1). NCBI lineage: Eukaryota > Metazoa > Chordata > Ceratodontiformes > Protopteridae > Protopterus > Protopterus annectens. The sequence goes on from NC_056729.1 coordinate 1,892,887,024, forward strand.
AGGTATAAATGTGTCAAGCTAAAAAAAGCGAGATCATAGGTAAAATGGGGTTGGAGTCCCACAGTAGTTATTTTTACTGAGGAATGGACATAATGACTGCTTACACAAGTAATATATGTTCACTATTGTCTTTCATATTTTTGAGTTACTTATGTACAAATAGGGGACACCACTTAAGGAAAAAAGTGAAAAATGTAATTTGGTTCACCTTCCTTTATGCAGACAGGCTCCACAGCAATGCAAGGCCATCGGCACTTTGGACTGTATTGTGTGATAAAAATATACCTGATGCTTACCTTCCCTGTGGCACCATATGTAAGTGCATTGAATTCATGATCAGAACACAGGTTTCAAATCCTGCCCACTCCACTTTTTATTAAAGGTGTCCCACTGTAATTCTTCAGAAAACTTTGATTATAAAGGTAATATTACATCCCAATAGCTATGTATAGCAGGCTGATTAACAGAAAGGTATCATTACTGCTTGCATATGCAGACTTTTGCAGGTATTATATGTATTATGTGTGTAACTGGTTTAGCACAACAATGAAGATTATGCCATACAAAATTCAGTTAGTTGTCTCTGATGGACACAATGGTTTACTGACAATCATCTACACCTCTCCCTTAACCAAAGTCTAACTGTAAAACAGAATGTATTATGAGCTATGTATCATAGCTTCAAACTCTGTTACTAAAGTCATGCAAGTCTATCCATTTCCAGTAGACTGTCAGACAGTAGTCCTGCATCACACCTGAGAATGCATAAGCCAGGACCCTTTGAAGTTACACACATACAGGCCTAATTGAAGTATACCACTAGTCACTATTTAAGCTGTAAATGTGTAATGACCATGCTTGACAAGCATGTCTTCTGTGGCAAGGAGGTGCTATCACTTTTTTGGAAATGTACGCATTCTCTTTTACATAGGTTTGACTCCCACCTTGTACAAATTATTTTTTAAAAGTGTGTAAGTTACCACAAAATGTTTCCCAAGTCATCCCACTGATCTCTCCAAAGTCAAGGCTTAAAAGCCAAGTTGTTTGTCATTTCAGTGTTGACCAGTGGACAAAGTGTGACCAGGTATATCAGCACATGTGTCATAAATCAATGTCAAATGTCACATTATCCTTGCAGTTTCAGAAACTCCCTTCATCTTTGATTGGCAATGTTTCTATTCACTTAATATCACACAACAGCAGTTTGCATGGCTGTGAGTGTTTGTGGACTGGTCTTAAAATGCAATATCACAAATTGGCGGGAAAACATTACAAATGTTGTTGGAGGATGTTTGTAGACATGGCAAGAGATGGGAATGATGGTGCCATATTCAGGTCATACAGGTGGGGTGTGGAGGAGTCAAAAGCATTTGTTAAACACCACATGACACGCTACAACAGGAGGACTATATACACTCTCAGTATAAGGCTGAGGCTTGGAACAGCCTAGCCAAGGCTGTCTCTAGTGCGACTATCATCTCATGCACTGGGGATCAGTGTAGGTACTACTACAGTGACCTAAAGAGGCACAAGCAGGCACAGTTTGACCAATGGATGGATGAGTTTTGAACTGCTAACACCCCCCCCCCCCACTTGAGTAAGTATAAAGATCAAGCGACTTTAAATGTTATGGAATGCTGTAGCTAGCTAAGACTAGTATGCATGATGCTTTCATGTCTCTTCTTACAATTTGTAATTTCCAACTGCTGAAGAAATATTGGCAAACAGGGAGGCACATGCAGAGAGACTGGAGTGACTCAGAGAGGAAAGGTGTATGAATGCAGAACAACTGACCATGATTATAATAATTATATTGTGATTTTATAGATCAGTATCAGGTTCAGCATGCATATCTTAACTGTAACGGCAAGCATGCCTGCTGTCTGCTGTAGTTCTTGGTAACTGTAGTGAGCCAGTGTAATAGTGCATTCAGATAATGTGGCTTCAGTTCCCACAATTAACCCATAGACTGACATTCAGCAAGTAGCATTTCTACTTTTGATGTGCATCAATATTGGCTATAATGCCATGCTGTTAAGTTAATCGTAATCTGTAGTATCTTTTAAAGCATATATGGAATATCTGCATATTCCAGTTATTACTTGTAACAATTCACAGTCATTTTTTTTTTATTTTGAAAGCTCTTTAGTTAGTATAATAATAAAAAGATGTTTATTGTAATAAAGCATAAAAGTACCAATATCATGTTTCTAATTATCTCTTATCTTTTTTGTCTTCTCTCACACTTATCTTGCTATTTTTTTGTCTGTGTATGTGTGTGCTAACTTGCATTACACTGTTATGATCTCAAACCTTTATGCATATGAAGCAAATGCTTTTCTGCACAGGGACGGAGACCATCTGCTGCAGCTCGGAATACCAGTAATCCACTGTCTGCCACATCAACACTCAGAAACTCTGGGATGTAATGTGACAGTGCTGCCTCCACGACCCCCTGCACTATGTGGCCCATGCACATCAAGTAACATTGTCCCAGCTGCTGGTGCATTTGTACTCTCCAGGAGTATTTCTGGATTGGTGATTATGTCACTTGCCAGGAGCTGTCAAGGATGGTTTTTGATATAACAGAAACTGGCCTTGGTGACTGCATCAGCTGCCTGGAGAAGTTGCTCATTAAAATAGAAAAGAAACTCCCATGTTTAGCAGTCTCACAGGGAAATGAGGAAGCAGACAGTGATGACAGTTATGAGGGTGAAGTCCAGATTCTGACTCTTCCCATGCTTGACAGGTACATGCCTCCGATATCCCCTACATATCCCCAATTGTGGTGTCCCCCAGCTGTTTGTGTTCAACCCTGTCCCTCTGTCTGACTAGTTTTGCTTTTTGTCTGCACTTGCTTCCCTGCCTACCGTCCTTACCTACCCAATCCTCATATCCCTATGTCTCTTCCCCAACATTCCTCTTGTTTGGAAAAAAAAATGGGCAACTGTCCAGCAAGAAAAATAATTTGTCCCATACATAGCTCTCCACTTTACATATGTGCCGAATTGACACATTTGATTTTCTCCAACTGGCTATACAACATAATTGCATTGTTTTCTCCCATCTGTGCTGTGGTGATAGTCCAAATTCATCATATATTTTCTACATGTACACATTACTGCGTTGAAGAAGTGGAGATATATAGTTCTTTCCTAATTCCTTTCTGTAAATTCCTTTATTGCTTCTCCTTTGTTCTTCCAACTGCTTGCCCCCTCCTCCCATTTCACCACTTTCCTATCTAACCCATTTTCACACCTTTAATCTGGTCAAAAAAGAGAATTACACATCACACACATGTCCAGAAATCGTCCATATAAAGCCTTTGGTTTTGTCCTCTATATTTGCATGGAGTTTGGCATCTCGTACTAATGCCAAGCTGTGGTGAATGGCTGCTCATGTCCTATGGCAAAACCTGGTGAGTTTTTGCCATCAGTGCACTAGTCTGGTTATCCTCGTGCAATGGTCCTTAAACATGATGCACTACAGGAGTATTGAGTTAAGGCAGAGTAAAACCACTATATTGAAACAGTCTGGCAGTTCTGTACACTGCTGGATGTAATAGACTACAACTTCCTATGTGGACTGTTGACATAAATCACTTGGCTGAAGTTTTTTTTTTTTTTTTTTTTTTTTTTCGCCTTTTTTGTCCATAGCATAAATGTATGGTATACACATGAAAAGAATATTGATGGTGGCCTGTTCTAGTTAGTTTAGAACTGTGCTTTTTTTCTTATTTTATTCTTGTTTTATTTTATTTTATTTTATATGAACAAGACATTTTGTTATATAATAGCTATATAATGGATATTATTGTTGGTGTTATTAGGAGGGTAGGTGATGTACAACATCATTGAAACAGTTGTTTTTTTGAAAAATGGTTAATCTATTGTTTTTTTGTATATAAGTACACTACAAGTTCTATGTGAGTATAATACTCCTATATTTTTAAAAATGGAATCTGTGGAGGTGGAGGTTACTTGAATGTTTTCATCCATAACTATTTAAGTTCGGCTTTGTTGTGTTTTTTTTTATTCTGATGAAGTTATGACTGGATGACAAAAGCGTTTAATGGTGTGTTTTAGTATTTAAAATAAACATGGAATTCTGTTCCAGACAGCCTGTCGCCTTTTATGTTTTTGGAGTTTTAGTATGAGTTTGTTTCCTGGCCATAGCATAAAGGGTTCAATTCCAGATGCCTCTTACATCATTTCTTACAGTGATGTTATAAGTCTATGGTATTCTTAATCACCCATATCTTAACACTTGCCACAGTTATGAGTACTTATGGAGATATATTGGATAGTGGTCAAAACAAATTATTTGCATTAACATCCATACCCATGACTATGGAGTATATATCCAGTCTTGTTCAGTTTTTCATAAGCCTGTTGTTCCTCTCCTAACCCTTATGTACTGCTGTGTTAGTCACTTTATCCTGCAGAACAAGGCAGCTTAAAAATTAGAACAGCCCAAAAACATGTACATGAATGTCACATGACACCAAATATTATTTGTATCTCCATCTCTCCTTGTATGCACCTCTTCACTCTCACTCCTTTATATGGGTGTGTTATTTATTAGGATGATGAATATCCATGTCATTCCATGGGTTCTGCATACTGACATGGCTCATGATGGAAAATACAAGACATGTTACCTTGATTCAGTAGGTGATCTGTGCTCCAGTAATGAGCAAGGTTTCAATAACTGCTGTAGGATTCACTTTATATCATGTTCAGCTAATGATAGATGAGATGTTCATCTAATGTGATGTGGAAATTATCCTTACTGTGAAGAAGCATACTGCACACATTTTTTAGGATATTCACCCCTTCCTAAATATTTGCTATAACATAATAATCATTTCAAAAGATGTAGAAAAGCTACACACACAACCAACTTGTAATTAGCAGTGAGGCCAGCAAAACAGCTATAATTTGTACAAGTGTATTGAGGTAGGGATTAATGATGCAATTTGGGGGAAGATACACACTTTAGTGAAGTCATTGTCACATTTGCAGACCTGATCAGATTTACTAAGTAAATGACATCCTGACACCATTTCTATATAAAAATTTTCATCTGTTTGAACCTTTGTTCACCTCTGCTCTGAGCAGGCACTCAGTGCTCTTACACCCTGTACCACAGGTAAAGCTAGGCTGCTCCTCTATTTTCTACACTCAGTACTGTCCAGATGGCTGATAGCCATGCATCACCACAGAGCCTGTTTGTGCGAAGGAAGGCGAACCAAATTAAAGTTAAGCACAGACCCACATTTGCACAGCACTTGACTTTGCACAAACAGTAAAGGCAAAGCCAACAGTTATGTATGGGTAAAACTTTGGCCCTAACATTTCATAGATAGATGGCAGTATGCGCATCATACTATCTGCCACCAATTTCTCTGATAGCACATTTAGCAAACCTGACACCGGAAACATTAACAATAAACAGATGCATTTTGCAGTTAATCCCAATCAAATAAGTTGCTGTATACCCATATTTGTGCACATTTTGGCATTGAGTACCAGTGGGCACTGCTACTTCACACGTCTAACTTAAACTCCTGAACTTTGAGCCATGCATGTGCTAATACTTTGCCATAATCCATGTAAATCAGTTTCTCAGTGATACACTTTGTGAAAACGTGTTTAGCATGTCTAACTCTGGTTACTGGGCTATAATTCTACACTACATGGAAATGCATTCATAAATGAAAATGAAGGACAGTGAAAAGTATGCTACACCTAACACATACTTTGTATTATTTATGTGTGCCCTGCAGTAATGCTCTAGCAAATGATATATCAGGACTTGAGCCATTGCCAAAGAGACATGAGAATTACAGAGGATAACTGCATTGTTACATTTGGTATGACTGTATAGAGACACTGGACTTTGTTCATCCATGAGCATATCCCATTGATATTGTCAGTAACTTGTATTAATGTGGACATACCTTCATCTGAATATGAAGACACATAACTCCATCATTGCATTATGGCTGTTTCCAAAGTATGTGTCTGTGTGTGTGTGTGTGTGTGTGTGTGTGAGCTCTATACAACATCCTGAGAAACAGGAACACGTCAGTCAAACTTCTGCAATATACAGTCATGACAGCTTATTTCTCCTAGGTTGCTTAGATGTATTTATATGTTCTTTTCAAAGTTATGCTCACACAATCATATCACAAGTTTTGGCTTTACAAACAAGTCTCATAACAATATATCATACCTGCGATACTATGATGGTGTAATTCCCAATAAAGTGCACTCTGACACTATTAGACTTCTGTGGTGGTGCAAATGCTAAGTGCTGTATTCTTTAGATTGTGTAATTAAATATGTAGGTGTAATGATCTCACAGCAGTCAAAGTGTATGTGTGTGTGTGTGTGTGTGTGTGTGTGTGTGTGTGTGTGTGTGTGTGTGTGTGTGTGTGTGTGTGTGTGTGTGTTTGTGTGCGTGTGTGCGTGTATGTGTGATCAGAACAACATGAGTCCAGGTCCTGCTGCCCTCACACAAGTAGTATTCAGAAGATATTTTTACATTGCTACATGACTCCACAGCCCTCCAAACATCCTCTTCTCAACAGACAATGATGATGTCATCCCCTATGAACAGCACTGTGACACTATTAATATTATACTTATGGAAAGGTGCAAGCATTAACTACTGTATTTTCTAGCGTGTATAATTAGAGCAGTAGTGGTACTAATCTCACAGCAGTCAAATTGTGCATGTGTAGTTAGAGCATGAGACAGGTCCTTCCTCACTCAAATAGTATTCAGAAGTTATTTGTACACTGCTACCTGACTCCACACCAATTTCATGCAGCCCTCCCAACATCCTCTTCTCAAAATTCACTAATGATGTCATGCTCTGTAAAGTGCACTCTGAGTATGAAAATCTGACTTCTGCAGTGTCATGACCACTAAGTACAGTGTTCTCTTGACTGTGTAAAGGTAGGGGTTCTAATCTCACAACAATCAGCTTGTGTGTGTTCATTCATCTGTTAATGGAGAGACAGTTTTACATGAGGATGTGAGTCCACAGCTATCACAGACTCTCCTATAAACATCTTCTTCTCTGCACACATTGATGAGACCATCCCCTATAAACTGCACTCTGCCACTGTGAAATGCAGACTTGTGTGGTGGTGCTAGTGTTAAGTACTGTGATCTACAGCTTTATTAAATCTAGATAGGTATGAGTCGTAATCCTAGATAGGTAGGGCTTTTAATCTCACAGCAGTCAACCTGAGTCTGAGTTCAACTATTAGTCTGGAGACAACTTTACACCAGGATGTGAGTCCACAGCTATGTCAGACACTACTACCCAAGCATCTTATTTATTTATTTTATTTATTTAACATTTCTTTACAGGGAAAGTCTTACTTGGAACAAAGCCAATTTTCAGACGTGACCCACAGAGAAACACTACAGATGCATGTCTTTGTATCTTCCTCTCAGTATTGCACTGATGATGTCATCCTTTATAAAGAGCACTCTGACACTATTACAATCAGACATTTATGATGATGTTAGTCTTATGTTTTCCGGAATACAGTTTCTATACATTCACATGTGTGGTGTTAAAATCTGACCTCAGTCAACTGGTGTGTGTTTGGTGGTATAGTATGGTTATTGTATTACATTTTGAACTTGTTTTCATTTGCTTCACACTCAGAAGAACCTTTTACATAACCATCTGAATCAGAAATTCATTTTTTCCCTCGGTCCACATAAAATCTGTTCTGTAGAACACTGAGGATGTCATCACCTCAAATATGCATTCACACATCATAAAGCAGAGCACTTCCATGACTCTCTGCATGCAACAATTTGGATTGCAGTTTTGCCCAGAGTTAGTTGCACTTGCACGTCGGATGCATTATGCTGAGCAACTAACCTGGAGGTGTGGGTATCCTTAATGAATATGGACACACCTCCGCCTTTGGTGTTCCAGTCCAGGTTAGATGGTCGAAAAGTGTGGTATGAGTTATAGCCTGGTAATGCAAGAGTGCTCTCTGGAGCTTTGAACCAGGTCTCAGTCACTGCACAGATATCGATGTTCTCCATTTTAAGGAGTGCCTCGAGGGAGTGCATTTTGAGATTTAGTCTTCTAGCACTGAGTAGCATTACCCTCAGTTTTTGCTTGCCTGTTCCTGTTATGGTGGTGAATTTGTCATTTGAACCTTGCCTAAAAAAGGCACTATAGGTGCGGCAAGAGCCTTAGCCAGTATCCAGAATCCCAGGGGTGAAAGGTACAGGCCATCTCTGGCAAAGCATCGTGGTCTGTCGACAATGTCGTCTCAGGCAGACAGATACTGGATCCCCTTAGAATGACACCAGAAGCTTAGGCAATTGTTGAATTCAATATTTTTGTCCTTGTACTGCAGTATCATTCTGGTTAATGGCAGGATGCTACTCAGGGCTAGGGTCATACCTGCCTGGGCTACAAGATCGGAGAGCCCTTCCATGTCTCTTTTCGTGTAAACTAAAAAAGAAAACTTAGTCTTCAGGATAAAGTGCCCCAATGATAATTAATAAACATAGTCCACTGAAGAAATCGTAAGGCACACCATATAAGCGAAGGAGACTTTTATTCAAAAATGACACAGAACACCAAGACAAAAAAGTGAGCGCTTTCACGTTGCATATAACGCCTCTTCAGACTTTATCATTCCACATAAAAATACAACTATTTAAATATCAAATTAATTAACTATTCAGCCAATCAAAAGCTTTTCAATTAGCTAACCATTATTTCTAGTGTCCATTTTGTGTCCTATTTCTCATTTTTTTATATAAACATATATCTTTGCACTCTTATATGTAAGCATTATATATAACTATACACCAATAATAACTTCATAAAAACAAATAAAAACAGATAAAAAGTGTCATCAACTAATATATATATATATATATATATATATATATATATATATATATATGCATATATATATATATATATATATATATATATATATATATATGGGTACATGTCATTTAACCTAAAACCATTTCACCTAAACTCATTTCACTGAGACGAAATCACCTAAAGTTCATTTCACCTAAAACTAATTTCACCTAAAACTCATTTCACTGACAAGTAGTACTGTAATGCAGTTGAAAGGTATATGTCCTTTTCCCAACTGTAGTGCGATGCTGGAGTTAGTATATATATTAAGGTGGGTGTGGAAGGAGTAGCCCCCCCCACCTAGTTGTCTTTTACCAAATGATCTAAAACAAAACCAGACAACATAAAACCAAAATAAGTGGGGGGCTATGCCCCCACACCCCCTTAATATATATACTAACTCCAGGATCACACTACAGTGGGGGAAAGGACATATACCTTTGACTTGCCTTATTGTACTACTTGCCAGTGAAAATGAAACCAGTTTTAGGTGAAATGAACTTTAGGTGATTTGGTCTCAGTGAAAATGAGTTTAGGTGAAATGGGTTTTAGGTGAAGTGACATATATATATATATATATATATATATATATATATATATATATATATATATATATATACATATGTATAAAGTATATATATATATATATATATATATATATATATATATATATATATATATAATTCATTGCACTTAAAACTCAATGTCACTAGGTGGCAGTACAACATCAAAGAGAAACATAACATAGACTTGGAATGGCATCAAATCATAATGACCTGTGATAACTCCCTATGTGTATGAATGTGAATGTGAATGATGTGGCTACTTATCAGCAGTTGACTAATTATCAGCTTAATAAGATGATTTGAGATGTACATGGGGAGTTATATGACCTGTTAATGTCTAGTATAATAGATAATGGGCCGGATTCACGATGGCTTGCACGGAGTCTAAGTGTAGAGTAAGACTCCATGCAGCCATCATGTCCGACGAGAGATCCAGGAACAGCATTGCAAACAGCTCCTTAAAACTGCTCCTACATGGGCAGGGCTTGGATATGCATATTACCTCACTTGCAGCCGAAAGGCATGCAAATGAGGTAAATTTGTGATCCAGGAAGCACAAACCTGTCCGAGTAGGAGCCGTGTTATTTGCAGAAATGTACTCAGTTGACAACTGAGTACCGTTCTGCAAATAGCACAATGGAGCTGTGACAGCTCCAAATAAAGGTTGCATATGGTCAAGGAAGCATGCCAATGGCCAAATATATGGCCATTGGCAAATTTCCCCGATGCACAAAATTTAAAATAATTTTTTTCCCCGATCGGCAAGGTTTAAGCTTAGCGCAGCGCCGCGCAAATGGGGTGCGCTATAAAAATCATAAAATAAGAAAATAAAAGCCACAAATAGGCATTTTATAAGATATCATAATATACAATGCAAGTGAATGGCAGGCTGAAGACAACATGGCTACCGAGTAGAGGTTGCCAAGGGGGGAACACAGTCCAAGACATGTAACCAAGCATTACTAGGCAATCCTATGCAAATGAGTGTAAGTATAGTGAATCACAAGTTTATATAGCAATTGAGCACAGTCAGTGGAGTGTAAGACTTAAGATAAGGGGAGTAACAGAGTAGAAGATAGAAAAGGCAAACTAGTAACTTCAAAATGGAAAAAAACAGGATCCAACCAAGAGACACACTGAGGCACAATGAGCTAGCGCTTTCATCCACTTTTAATGATGTGAACTTCTTCAGAAAAAATAATAATAACCACCTACCCATCTTTTAAATGATTCATTACAGGAAATGATGTCATAATCTGCACAATCAAATAAATTTAAAGTAATAATACTATATAAAATAATTAATATATCTATAAAAATGTATATACATACATATAAATACTACATGTATAAATAAATACAATATATCGGTATGTTATTACATACCTTATATTTATCTATATTTTAAAAAACATTTTATATTAATGACTTCATTAAGCCCTGGATATATATCAGCCCCAAAAAGGAGCTGCCAAAATGCTTCCTTCTGTTCTAATGTGTTGTCAATGTCACCACCAAACATTTTTTTCTCTACATAATCTAATCCGTGCAGGAAAGAGCATGTCTAGCTAAAGAATTGTTTTTATCTTTTTTCTTTATAGCTAGAACATGCTCATAAATTCTACATTTTAAAACTCTTTTTGTTTTACCTATATAGTAATTTTTGCATGTGGAACAAGTAGCCATGTAGACTACATTTTCACTATGGCAATTAAAATATTTATTTGCCCAGAATGTTTGTCCCAAATGTTCTATAGTGATAAAGGACGAATTACACATGAACCTACATTGTTTACAGTCCTTACATGCAAAAGTACCTTTTTTGTTACTAACTGATCTATCTTTATAAGTTTCTGACTTCTGAGAAGTTTCTAACTTCTGTCTAATATTTGTCACCTTTTTGTATGTAAACTTTGGTAAATGACCCAAAGATATACTTAATTCCTTGTTACCTAAAATAATTCTCCAGTTCTTCTCAATAATTTCCTTTATACACCAAATTTCATTTACTATTGGCAGAGGAAATGCTATGTTGAATTCTTGATTCTTTCTTTTACTACTGTGATGTAAACATATTGGAGCTTCCACTATTATGTCGTCAGAAGACAAAATGGGCTGAGCAACACCTTTTCTTAAGAGTGAAACCTCTTTTTCTATTCCCTCTAACCACCTTTGGTCATAACCCCTTTGGAGAAATAATTCTCTAAGAAATGTAAGCTCATTCCAAAAAATATGTTCATCAGAAGTAAGCCTACTTAGTCTGATCATTTGACCCTTGATGACACCTTTTTTCATGTGTGTTGGGTGCAAACTATCCCTGTGCAAATACTGATTTGCAAAACATGACTTCCTATAGATTCTACTCTTAAATTTTCTTGTAACATTATCTATGTTAAGTGTCAAATCCAAGAAATTAATTTGTTCACCAAAACCAGCTATTTTGAAAAATAAAAAATCTGTAGTGCCATTAAGGTCAGATACAAATTTTACGAATTCAGAATGTTCCCCTGACCACAAAAAAAAGCAAATCATCTATGTATCTGTGGAATAATTCTACCTTGTTGTAACCAGGGTGTAACTTCAGGAACCTATTTTCCCAATTGGCCATGACTATGTTCGCAAAAGCCGGTGCCACTCTTGCTCCCATGGCTACACCTGATATTTGCTTATATAATGTATTATTGAATTTGAAAAAATTATTATCAAGTACCAATTCCATTAATGTACAGATTGTGTTTACTTTTTCACCTGAAAAATCAGTATGACATGTGAGATAGTCTCTCATGAACTCTAAACCTACTTCCTGATTAATAGAAGTGTACAGACTCGTGACATCTAGCGTACAAAAATATATGTCTCTGTCAGGCATTTTATATTTACCTAAAATCTCTAGCAAGTGCCAAGAATCTCTTAGATAATGTTCTGATTTTTGTACTATTGGATTAAGAACATTATCTAACCATACTGAAATATTCTCAGTTTTAAATTGTCTGGCAGAGACTATAGGTCTAAAAGATGGACTTGTTTCGTTGTTTTGAATTTTAGGAATTCCAAAAAAAGTGGCCATTTTGGATGTTCTACCAATAGAAAATCATAATCAGCTTTGTCAATTTCCCTTGGCAAAACATATCAAACAAAAGGTATCAATTTTCCTAAAACTGTAGTTGACAAAGTGTAAAGAAACTTTGGAATAAGTATCTGAATCTTCTAATAACGTACTGAGAGATTTTTCATAAACACAGGTGTCCATGATTACTATTTTTCCCCCTTTGTCAGTTTTCATAGTTCTGATGTTAGAATTCCTACTTATGTTTTCCAAAGCAATTAGTTCAGCTTCAGATAAGTTATTTTTAACATTGCCATGTTTAATCCCTCTAAACTCTTTTTCACAAATGTTTTGAAACACTTGCAGTGTGTTCACCAATGGGGGGGTTAAAGACACTCGGTTTACTAAGCTTAGAATTTCCCTGTTCCACTGTGGTGTTAACATCATGCAAAATATATTGAAGGTTGAGTTTACTCAAAAAAAGCCTAAAATCAGTCATTAACTTGCCAATGTTCATCCTGTTGTTAGGAATAAAAGAAAAACCTTTTCTTAGCACACTGTTATCTTAGCACACTGTTAGTCGCTGCACAAAAGGAAGTACTACTCAAATTGACAATATCTATTGTGAAATAGTCTCTTGGAGGTGAAATCACCTCCGTTTGTTCTTCCCCTTTGTCTTCCCTTTCTGCTGTCACATTGTACCATTTGGTAGTCCTTTTCATGGAAGGCCCTTGTGTCCGAAAAGGGCCAGTAACATGTCCATTAGAATGTCCATTGCAAGTAGCCACCACTCCAGCAAAACTAGTTCCCACTTTTACTGTGTTGTTTGTAGTACCATTCACATTGACACTCTGTTCATCATTGACCAAAAGGGCTGGTACTTCATTCACTCTAGGAAAAACCTCCTTATTTCCTGTAGTCAACCCCTCTTGGAGATTGGCCACCCTGTCGACCAAAGAACTATTGTTAATTGAAGGTACTGTGGTGACACTCACATCAGTGATACTGATGTAGGCCTGATTCGACCTGTATGCTTGAATGTCTCTCTTTAACTTGTTTTGTTTTCTAGCTATAATAGTAGCTCTATGTCTGTCCGCCTTTGCTTCAGTACCATTATATAATGTTGAAAAATTATTGAAGCAAATATAACTTTTTATACTGTCATCCTTAGATTTAATACTGTCCTTGAGTTTAACTATTTCTTTTTCGTAGTGAGAGACAAGCACTCTCATCATGGCCAAACCAGTCTCATTGTACAATTCTATTAAAACATTGCACAAATCGTCACCAGGAGAAACACAATTGGGGAATTTCACCATTCTCAAACCTTGCGGGACTATTTTGCGATTAATGCATTCTCCTAAGTATTGTACTTCCAAAGTTAAAGACACATACTTGAAAACAAGTCTCTCCAGTTCAAAAATACACTTTTACATGAATTAGAATCATGTAATTGTTTACTTACAGTTTCATTCATTGGAATCTCTGCTAGGTTTGTAAAATGGTTCTCATAAGGTTTACTAATATAACTCCATATAGGATTATCTGCCATACTTCGTGATTCAGCTCCCTCACCATTTCGGTTCACAGGATTTTCTTCACTGCAGGCTTCCGATGACTGAAATGGGCGTGGGCAACCTCCAACTTCAGGTCTTAAAGCGCCCTCGCCCTTTTGGACCTTTTTGAAGCTTAATTGTTCTTCCAAACAATTTTTTACTATCTTCGTGATAGTACTCGATAGTTGTAATGAAAAGACTGATGTAGTAGGCAACTCTTCACCTCTTTCAGGAACTGGATAGGTGGAGAGATTTAACAAGTCTTCTTGTAAAGAAACCTCAGCTGCCATCAATGTTGGTTCCAAAACAGAAACTGAAACAATAGTAAACCAAGCTGGAAAAGACAAACTAGTAACTTCAAAATGGAAAAAAACAGGATCCAACCAAGAGACACACTGAGGCACAATGAGCTAGCGCTTTCATCCACTTTTAATGATGTGAACTTCTTCAGAAAAAATAATAATAACCACCTACCCATCTTTTAAATGATTCATTACAGGAAATGATGTCATAATCTGCACAATCAAATAAATTTAAAGTAATAATACTATATAAAATAATTAATATATCTATAAAAATGTATATACATACATATAAATACTACATGTATAAATAAATACAATATATCGGTATGTTATTACATACCTTATATTTATCTATATTTTAAAAAAAGAGTAGAAGATAGGTGACATCATGAGGGGGGCATATACGAAAAATGTAAGCTCATTGGAGCAGAGTGGCATGTGTCTGCTGTCAGGTACTCATCAATGGAAGAGGTGTGTCAGCAGGTATCCTAGGTAAAGTTAAGAAATGGAAGATGTATGCAGTGAATAAATATTACGAAACTGTCTTAGAAAAGTGTTTAGAACGTGTTTGCGGGCGTGTGCGCACCTGTAGAACCGAGTAACACTGTGTGCGCGCGTTTAAGTTGGAGTAAGTGTGATTAAGGCTGTTGACATTTGTGTATGCGCGTTTGTACCTGCGTGTGTGCGTTTAAGCAGGAATCAGCAAGTGTTGGGACATGTAAGCTTGTGTGCGCGCTTGTGAGCTGGTGCGCACGTGTTTGCGCTTGTGTGCGCGGCATTGCCCCTTGTGGAAATAGGAAGGGAAAAGGAAGCACAACAAACAGTAGGAAGTTAACCAGGGAGAATCAGCAGAGCTAGCAGGTGTAAACAATCAGAATCAGGCAATTACACAGGCAGTACACTAGCCCAGCCCTGCCCAGCACTTAAAACTCTGCAAACAACTTTTTACCATGTATTGCTCAGACACACTGCAGCACTGCAGTCAGCTAAGAGAAGTGAATACTGAAAAAGTTGTACAGAGACAAAAAATGTTAGGGGCTGCCATTGCTGTCATAAGGTGACATATGCAATCTGCTGAGGGTGGTGACAATGGTAATGCTGCTGATCAACACCCAGTGTGGAGACGGAGAAGAGTGTACAAGCCCAGGGTAACCTACCAGGGGCTACATGAGCTGGAGATAGTGGAGTGCTATAGAGTGGATAGAGACTTCTTGCCGCAAATTGTTGAGCTGTGCAGGCCACGCCTCACACACAGAAGTAATAGAGGGGAACCCATTCCAGTGGAAACCAAGGTATGTGTTGGCCTATGAATACTAGCAACAGGTACTTTCCAGAGACCAACTGGTGATATGATGGGGATATCACAGGCATCAGCATCCAGGGTACTGCACCAGTTCCTGGATGCCATGTCAGCACATGTGATCATGTATATTTCCCCAATTCTTGTGAGGTATTGGCCAGCAATATGCGTCTTCTCCAGCAAATAGCAGAATACCCTGACGTAGTGGGTGCAATAGACTGCACGCACATACGTATCAAAGCACCAGCTGGTGAGCGGGGTAGGGCCTACATTAACTGCAAGGGCTTCCCCTCCATCAACTGCCAGGCCATGTGTGATGCCCAGGGCATAATAATGAATGTGTGTGCTGGCTGCCCTGGAAGCTACCACGATTCCCATATCTGGCATCTGACACAGCTGTACCAGACATTTGCCAATGGGGACATTCCTCATGGTCACCTAGTGGGGGATGCTGGATATTCACTGGAGCCATGGCTGATGACACCCATCAGAAACGCACACACACCTGAACAGGAAAACCATAATGAGGCACATGCACAAACACGAAATGTAATCAAGCATGTGTTTGGGCTGCTCAAGTCATGGTTCCGGTGACTGGACACATCTGGTGGAGCCTTGCAGTACTCACCAACTACATGTACCCAAATTGTCATGGTATGTGCAATGCTACATAACATGATCCTGCAAAAACAGCTGCAGCAGGATCAGTATAGGCGCGGCCCACACAGCCTCCCAGCAATGCCAAGGCCATCACAGGCAGAGCGTGACTAGGAGGAGGAACAACCTGAGCCTGCCCCAGTAGGCAGAAGGAGGCATGCCCAGTATGCTTTGGCCTTGGCAAAGAGGCAATGCATAGCACATACACTGGCTCAGTAGGAACCCTGGAAATGATACCTCTTCCTTACCCGCACATATAGTAAAAGGGATGACTAAGTTGACACTCCCTGTTCCCAAACATGTATAGGGAGTGTACGAATTGCATCCGACATAGGCAGCCCTGCAGCACCACCTGAGGCAAGATTGCATTTTGTTAACCAATATAAAGCAGTGCTAAACAGCTTTGCCACTATATAATTATATGTAAACACAATATACACACTAACTGCCACAACTTTGGACAATGTTCAGCAATATTGGCCACCATTCTTCAATGTTGACAAATGTTGAGCAAGTCTGGTCAAAGATGGCCATATTTGAGCAAAAGCAGGTAAGCATACACAAATATGCTTTACTTGTCCTTAAGGAGTCTGATCTGCACAATAGGAGAATATGAAGCAGTGACAGGCCTTGAACCCAGGATCCCATACACTATAGTCTAAGTACTGAACCACTAAACCATGACAGTATTTTGCTGGCCAACCTGTAGGAAGACATGTTGATAAGTCCATGCAAAGTGATTCAAGGAAACCCTGCAGGCACAGCATAATTCATGTTGAGTTATGACACACGGGTGGGCCCTGCAGTATAAATATAACTTGATGTACAACACACATACTATACATGTTAATTATGTCCATGTTCACACATGTTAACAAATGTATTGGACCCCAGACAGCAACATACTGACAGGTTATACTGGGCATGCCCACACACTTAAATAAATGAGAAAAATATGAGGCAACAAAACACTGAAAGGGTAAACTGAGCATGCTCACACACTTGGGCCATATGTGCATGCAGCAGGGAGCCAGACATATCTGGTGGTTCATTTGTTAACCCAGGAACCCCTCACAAGCCAACAGTCCTGGCTTGTGCACATACTTATAAGATAACAGACATATATAGAACATCTTGGAAGTCAGTCATCATCACATATGTACTACAGATACATATGTTGTACAAGGAAAGTAGGAAAGCAAAGAAGATAACAAACCTGCAGTCAGTATCAGCAATAAACAATGTGCACACCAAACAGTATCATAGGTACATAGTTTCATTGCTTGATAGTAGGTATCAGCCATAGGGCATTCATAATGCTATCCAGACTGTGCTTGGCTTTCACCACCCTGTAGACTACTATATTGTGCCTTGGAATAGTAGGTCACACAAGATAGCTGTTGTACAGTTAGTGTATTGTGCCTCTGTCTAGCAGGGACACAGAAGACATCCCATGGGTAAATGAGTGATCACCCATACCCTCATCGAGACCTACACTGAAGAGGGTCAGTGAGTGTCTCCACCTAATGTGGAGTGTGAGTATGTTCCACAGTGAGTGTAGCCCCTGTGATATGAATCTGGCCCTGCTGCATGTACTAGTAATCCTGTGCTGAGTTTGATGTCCCTGTATTGTGTAGCTGTAAGGGATACACATATCCTGAGGTGGAGCATGAACAATACGTCTTGCTTGTACATGGCTGTATACAGCAGTCAGAGATTGCATCTGGGTAGGCATTAAGCAACTGAGCACATCTTGAGTGTCTATAGCTGAACTTTGTAGGCCATCTGGAAGACTCTCCTGTTGGGTGAGGTACCTTTGTGGTCAGTAAATTTGCTGCAGGTGTCATGTCAGGTACATCCAAAATGGTGCATTGTACCCAAGTATGGTCCTGATGAGTACAGGTGCACAAAGATCTCACTTGCTTCATAAGTGAAACCTTTATGGATAAGGTGGGATATATAGAAGGCATACATAAACACTTTGCCAATGTTCATAGGTTCATAGGTTCATGCTAGGCTATCTGCCCTAGAGCATTTGTATGCCTAGCCAGAGCATGTTTGGCTTTCGCCACCCATGTTTAAGTGAGTTTTAATATGCCCTTATTCGAGGTTAGTTAACTGTGCCTCTGTCTAACAGTGACACATAATTGATACCTGGGGTAAACATACAGTCTCCCATCCACTCATCAAGATTCCTCTTGAAGAGAGTCAGTGAGGGACTCTGCCTAACTCGGACTGGGATTCCCTTCCACAGTGAAGGGAGCCTCTGGGTCATGAATCTGTCCCTCCAGCATGTTCTATTTATTTCAGTGCTGAGGTTCAAGTCCCTCGAGTGCCAAGCTCGATGGGATTTGGATTATATGAGGTGCAGCATGTCCATTAATACTGAGCTGGACATGGCTTTATACGTCAGGCACAGATCGCCTCTTAGCAGGCGGTATGCAACTGAGTAGAGCTGGAGTTTCTTTAGCTGGGCAGTATATGGCATTTGTTTGAGCCCTTTGATCCTCTTGGTGAGGTACTTCTGGTGTCTTTCCAGTTGCTGCAGGTGTCGGGTAAGGTACATGCCAAAGGGGGCATTGTAATTGATTATGGGCCTCATGAGGGATGAGTACAGAGGCACAATGACCTCCCTTGATTTGGATGTGAATCCCTTCATGATTAGGCAGGTTATAAAGAAGGTTTTTCTAACTACTTTGGCCACGTGGTTATCAAAATATAGATTGCTATCAACTTGGATCCCCAGGTCCCTAATTACTTCTTCCGTGCTTAATGGCTTACCACCTATGTGGTAATTTGTGTGTACTGTGTTATTGCCAAAGGGAATGACTATACACCTTTTGGCATTTAGCTTGAGGCCATGGGTCTGGCACCAGTTATCTGTTACTATAAGACCCTTTTGGAGGATGCTTGTGTCAGCTGGAGAGTTGATTATGGCACCCAGTTTGCAGTCATCTGAGAACTTGGTCAGCCACAGTCCTCCTGTATTGGCCTGTACCTCTGAGAAATATATACCGAACAAGAGAGGTCCAAGCACTGAGCCTTGTGGGACGCCACTTGTAACTGGTTTGGAGTCTGACATGGCTTCAGCAATTCTGACCATGTGGGTTCTGTCCTTGAGCCAGTTTGCAACCCATCTAGTGACATAGGGATTTATATTTAAGCTCAAGAGCTTATCTATGATGCCTGAGTGGGGTATTGTATCGAAGGCTTTTCCTAGGTCCAGGCAGGCTGTATGGACCACCTTCCCCTCGTCAAAGGCCTTGGTGACTGTTTCAAAGAAATCAACCAGGTTTAAGAGGCATGACCTGCCCTTAACAAAGTCGAACTGGGTAGGATCCAGTGACTGTAGGTCCCCAATGTCCCTATTTATGATTTCCATGATGACCCTCTCCATAGCCTGGCAGACCAAGCTGGTCAGGCTAATGGGGCGATAATTTCCAGGATCTGTTGAGGTGCCACCTTTGTGGAGAGGGACCACTGTTGCTGTACGCCATTCTTTGGGTACATATCCTGTAGTAAGGCTGAGAATGAACAGTAGCTTTATGTTGGGTCTCAGCTTCTTAGAGTTCATGTAGGATGCAGCCTGGGACACCGTCTGGTCCCATTGATGCTATGATTTCTGCTTTGGAGAGGGCGGCTCTTACCTGAGAATCTGATATGTCAGTGAGGCAGCACTCTGCTTGGATAGATATTTTCTCTTTTGGGGGGAGGGGTGGGAGAAGTTTGCGCTGAACCTGTCAGCCAGGATATTGGCAATGTCTGTGGGATCAGTGTATACTCTGTCATTTTGGACGAACTCTGAGCATATCTTGGAGTTTCCACCCAGGTTCCTAACATAACTAAAGAAAGCCTTGTGATAATCTTTAGTGTCCTGTGCAGTTGTTTCTTGAAACTGTCCTTAGATGATTTCATGAGTGCCCGTAGTCTCTTGCTATTACTGATTACAGATGCCTTCCCTTTTAGGGAGTGCTCTGTCATGCAGTAGCTTCCTCCTTCTATTGTATAGTTTGTTTATGGCTGGGGTCCACCAGACAGGACGCCTGCCTTTGGGGGATTGGCCCTTGGTTTTATTTGGGATTGCATGATCCATGCATCCCTGTAGGTGATCATAGAAGGTGTTTATAAAGGATTCTGCAGTCTGGGCCGTATTTTCCATGGGCCTGGGGGCTCTGAAGGATTCCACCTCAGTTTTGAGGACTGAGAACTTTGCTTTAGAGTTTTTTTACTGTTGTTTTCTGGCCAGGGGGTGGGGACGGGATGTGGATATCCATTGAGATTAATGTATGGTCAGATCTCACCAGTGAGGGATACACTTGCGGTCTGGAGCATAAGATCCCCATGTTGGTAATGATCAGGTCCAGTATGTTTTCCCCTCTTGTGGGAGTGGTGACTAGTTGTTCCATAGCATTTGAGTTTATAAATACTAGGAACCTTTGGGCTAGGGTGTTGGAGCTACAGTAATGCTCCCAGTCTATGTTTGGGTAGTTGAAGTCCCCCAGTATAATGGTGTTTGGAGAGACCTTCATATTTTCCAATGTTCTCAGGAAGTCCGAGTGAGGTTCCTGGGTTTGGGAGGGTGGTCTGTAGCAGGCTATAAACTGGGAGGCAGTTTTACTCACTGTTAGTTGCACATGGATAGTCTCTGACGCTTTGTGCTGTGCCACCAACCTGGAGGTGTGGGTATCTTTGACGGAAATTGGTACTCCCCCCTCCTTTTGTGGTTCAGTCTGAGTTTTGTGGCCGAAAAGTATGGTATGAGGTATAGCCTTGTAGTGCTGGGCTGCTCTCGGGAGCCTTGAACCAGGTCTCAGTCACTGCTCAGACATCGATGTTCTCCATGCTGAGGAGGGTTTTGAGTACGTGCATCTTGAGGTTACGACTACTGGTGTTGAGTAGCATTACCCTTATTTTCTTTTCCCTTGTGTTACCTATGGAGGTGGGTTTGTCTTTTGAGCCTTGCATAAAAAAGGCACTATGGGGTTGGCAAGAGCCTTCGCCAATATCCGAAAGCCCAGGGGTGACAGGTGCAAGCCGCCCCTAGCGAAGCAGCATGGCTTGTCGAGCATGTCATCCCAGGCTGACAGGCATTGGATCCCCTTTGAATGACACCAGTACTTAAGCCAATTGTTGAAATTGATCATCCTGTCTTCATATTGTGGCATCATTCTTGGTGATGGTAAGATGCTACTCAAGGTCAGGGTCATACCGGCCTGGCCTGCATGCTCAGAGAGCTCCTGTATGTCTCTTTTCATGTAGTCCAGGGAGGTACGTCTCAGGTCATTCACACCAGCATGTCCAAAGGAGAGATGGCTATCTACTTTCGTCCATAAATCCCTAAGTACACCTTCTGTACGTAATGGATTACCATCTATGTTTTAATCTGTGTTCCCTTTGCCATTCCCAAAGGTGATGACTATGCATTTCATGGCATTTAGCTGTGTGCTATGGCTCTGGCACCAGTTAAACATTCCTGTGATCCCTCATAGGAGGATACTTGTGTCAGCTGGAGAGTCGATGATGGCACACAGTATACAGTCATCTGCCACCTTGGTCATCCACAGTCCTCCTGTGTTAGCCTGTACCTCAGAGAAATATATATGGAACAAGAGAGGTCACATAACTGAGCCTTGTGGGATGCCACATGTAACTGGTGTACACCCTGATATGGCGTCTGCAATCCCAACCATGTGTGTGCTAACCCTAATCCAGGTTACAATCCATCTTGTGACATATGTGTTGATATGCGAGCTGGTGAGTGTATGTAAGATGTCCGAGTGGGCTATTGTGTCAAAGGCTTGTGGTAGGTACAGGTAGGCTGTGTCAACTACCTACCCTATGTCTATGGCCCTGTTAACTGTTTTAAAGAGGTCGACCAAGTGCAAGAGGCATGTGGTGCCCTTAACAAAGGTGAATTGTGTATGACCCTGTGTCTGGAGGTTGATGAAGTCTGTGTATGGCTTCCATGATGATACTCTCCATAGCTTTGCAGAACAGGCTAGGCAGGCTTATAGGGTGATAGTGTCCATTGTCCCATGTGGCAACACCCTTGTTGAGCGGCACTACTGTTGCTGTATGACATTTTTTGGGGACATATCCTGTAGTACGTCTGATATTGAATATTGACGTTATGTGACGCTTATGTCTGTCATGAATTCTGCGTGAGACACAGCCTGGGCAGCTCTCACATGTACATCTGTGATGTCAGGGAGGATACACTCCATTGGGATGGACATTCCTACATTTGTGGAATTGTAAGAAAAGTATGCACTGAGCCTGTCTGCCAGCATGTTGCCAATGTCTGTGGGCTCAGTGTATGTTGTGGTAATGATACACTACAACATAGCATATGTGGGAGCTGCCACCCAGGTACCTGACATAACTAAAGAAGGCCTTGTTATTGTCATTAGTGTATTGTGCATTCATACTGTCGAAGCAGGCCTTAGATCATGTTATGACTGATTGTAGCTAGCCGCTAGTACTGATCAGAGATGCCTTCATTTTGTGGGATACTGCTCTATCATGTAGTAGCCTCCACCTGTTATTGCATAGTGTATGTAGGTCTGGGGTCCACCACACAGGTCACCTGCCTTTACAGGACTGACTCTTGGATACATGTAGGACAGCATGATCCAAGCATTCCTGTAGGTGTCCATACAATGGGTATCTAAAGGATACTGTGGTCTGAGTCATAGTTGACACTGAGCTGGGGGTTCTGAAGAAAACCACCTTGGTTCAGAGAAGTGTGACATCTGCTTGTCAGAGGTACCTCACTGAGAGTACCTAGACTGGGGGTGTGGAACGGATATGGTTGTACAGTGAGATAAATGTATGTTGTGACCTTACCAATGAGGGGTATACCTCAGGTGTGCAACATAGAGACCCAATGTGGGTAAGGACTAGGTACAATCTGAATACCCCTCTTGTGTTGGTGGTGACCACTTGTTCCATAGCATGTCAGGTGACATACTTGAGTAATCATTGTGTGATGATTTTGAGCCTTGAGTAGTATATACATTCAATGTTTGGCTACTTGATGTCACCTGCTATACTTTGGTTGCAGAGACCCACATATCTGCCAGTGTTCACCGGAAAGACAAGTGTGCTCCCTCCATTTGTGAGTGTGGTCTGTAGCAGGCTATTACCTGAAAGGCAGTGTAGCCCACTGTAAGCAACACATGGATGGTATCCGATGTTTTGTGCAGTGCCACTAACCTGGAGGTGTAGGTATGTTTGATGAATATACATACTCCCCCTCCTTTTGTGCTTCGGTCCGATGTTTGGGCCCAAAAAGCATGGTATGAGTTATAACCTGGTAGTGCTGTGGTGCTCTTGGGGGCCTTGAACCAGGTTTCTGTTACTGCACAGACATAGATTGTCTACATACTGAGGAGAGGCTCGAGTGCATGCATGTTGCGGTTTAGATGTCTGGCGTTCAGTAGCATTACCCTTCGTTATAGTTATCCTTGGGTTGTCTATTAAGGTGGGTTTGTCCTTTGAGCCTTGCCTAAAAAAGACACAATGGGGGTGCCAGGAGCCTTGGCCATTATATGAAACCCTAAGGGTGACAGGTGCAAGCCATCCCTAGTGAAGCAACGAGGCTTGTCGAGCATTTTATCCCAGGCTCACAGACACTGGATCCCCTTTGAATGACAACAATAATGTAGGCAATTGTTGAAACGGATACTTTTGTCTTCATACTGTGCCATCATTCTTGGTGAGGGCAAGATGCTACTCAAGGTGCGGGTCATACCAGCCTGGGCTACATGATCAGAGAGCTCCTCTATGTCTCTTTTCATGTAGGCCAGGGAGGTACGTCTCAGCTCATACACACCAGCACCTACCAGTGGGAGAAACCAGTGTTGTCCTATACATGCTGTCAACACCTGCTGCTGCCCATAGTGCAGTCTTGGGATTTCATAACATGAACTGAACACCCATTACTATGTGTAGTCATTTTGATGTCAGTGTACTACATATATAGCAGTGGAAAGAATACACACAGTAAAGCATATAGTGCGTTGCATTAATGTGTATGTTTCTAGTGGCATAACATAGTTAGGTAGGAGTTTGACTCCTGCAGTGTGTGTGTGTGGTGGGGGGGGGTGTATGTGTCTGTGTGACTTCATGGAAAATTAATGTGCTTTTTGGAGAGTATTGAAACACCTCAATATAGGTATATTCCTCTTTGGCAGCTCTGATGATGTCAGCATCCTACAAATATAGGTGTGGAAATAAGAAAACCAGTAGCGCATATTGCGTGTCATGTTAATGCATATATCTCTAGTGTCATAGCATAGTTAGGTAGGGGTTTGAATCCTGCAGTGTGTGGTGTGGGGGGGTGTATGTGACTGCATGGAAAGTGAATGCGCTTTTTGAAGAGTATTGAAACACCTCAATATAGGTATATTCCTCTTTGACAGCTCTGATGATGTCAGCATCCTACAAATATAGGTGTGGAAATACGAAAGCCAATAAAGCATATAGCGCATCATGTTAATGCGTATGTTTCTAGTGTCATAACATAGTTAGATAGGGGTTTGAATCCTGCACTTGCTGAGTGTATGTGTCTCATGACTTCATGGAAGGTGAATGTACCTCTTGTAGAATATGGAAACACCTCAATATAGGTATATTCCTCTTTGGTAGCTCTGATGATGTCAGCAGCATACAGATGTAGGTGTGGAAATAAGTGGGTGGGTGTATGTGACTGCATGGAAAGTGAATGTGCTTTTTGAAGAGTATTGAAACACCTCAATATAGGTATATTCCTCTTTGGCAGCTCTGATGATGTCAGCATCCTACAAATATAGGTGTGGAAATAAGAAAGCCAATAAAGCATATAGCGCGTCATGTTAATGTGTATGTCTCTAGTGGCATAACATAGATAGGGGTTTGAATCCTGCACTTGCTGAGTGCATGTGTCTGCGTGACTTCATGGAAGGTAAATGTTCCTTTTGTAGAATATGGAAACACCTCAATATAGGTATATTCCTCTTTGGCAGCTCTGATGATGTCAGCAGCATACAGATGTAAGTGTGGAAATAAGTGGGTGGGTGTATGTGACTGCATGGAAAGTGAATGTGCTTTTTGAAGAGTATTGAAACACCTCAATATAGGGGGAGGTGGGTGGGTGTATGTGACTGCATGGAAAGTGAATGTGCTTTTTGAAGAGTATTGAAACACCTCAATATAGGTATATTCCTCTTTGGCAGCTCTGATGATGTCAGCATCCTACAAATATAGGTGTGGAAATGAGAAAGCCAATAAAGCATATAGCGCGTCATGTTAATGCGTATGTCTCTAGTGTCATAACATAGATAGGGGGTTGAATCCTGCACTTGCTGAGTGTATGTGTCTGTGTGACTTCATGGAAGGTGAATGTGCCTTTTGTAGAATATGGAAACACCTCAATATAGGTATATTCCTCTTTGGCAGCTCTGATGATGTCAGCAGCATACAGATGTAGGTGTGGAAATAAGTGGGTGGGTGTATGTGACTGCATGGAAAGGGAATGTGCTTTTTGAAGAGTATTGAAACACCTCAATATAGGTATATTCCTCTTTGGCAGCTCTGATGATGTCAGCATCCTACAAATATAGGTGTGGAAATGAAAAAGCCAATAAAGCATATAGCGCGTCATGTTAATGCGTATGTCTCTAATGTCATAACATAGTTAGATAGGGGTTTGAATCCTGCACTTGCTGAGTGTATGTGTTTGCGTGACTTCATGGAAGATGAATGTGCCTTTTGTAGAATATGGAAACACCTCAATATAGGTATATTCCTCTTTGGCAGCTCTGATGATGTCAGCAGCATACAGATGTAGGTGAGGAAATAAGAAGGCTAGTAAAGCATATAGCCCGTCATGTTAATGCGTATGTCTCTAGTGTCATTACATAGTTAGGTAGGGGGTTGAATCCTGCACTTACTGAGTGTGTGTGTGGGGTCTGTGTGACTTCATGGAAAATGAATGTGCCTTTTGTAGAATATGGAAACACCTCAATATAGGTATATTCTTCTTTGGCAGCTCTGATGATGTCAGCATCCTACAAATATAGGTGTGGAAATGAGAAAGCTAGTAAAGCATATAGCACGTGGTGTTAATGCATATGTCTGTATTCTAAGAACATAGGTAGGGTTTTGAATCCTGCAATTGCTGAATGTGTGTGGGTGTGTGGTACTGTATAATCACCTTTGAGAGGAGTTCTACTTTCGGAGACCTTGACAATACTTCAAAAGTGGTATACACATCTTTGTCAACTCTAATGGAGTCAGACTCATAGAAATACAGCATTTGATAAGGACATCCCCAATAAGACATATAGTGTGCTGTGTTAACATGTATGTCTGTAGTATCATAACATATTCAGGTAGTGGTTTGAATCCTGCAAATGCCATGCGTGTGTGTCACACAGTTTGTCAATGTGTTGTGGGTTTTGCTTTTATTATTGTATGACATATTAGTATAACAGTAATTTCAATGCACACATCAGGTATGTGTGTGCCAAATACATATATGTACCTGTGACCTTCAATGGTTCCTAGGTGTGAAGCCTGCCTCATATATGAATACAGTTGTTACCTTTGCCAGCATGTGCCGCTGCTTCCCAGACCTTAGGCCATACATGTATGTTGGTGACAATGCAGGCTACTGCAGTGATCTGTGTCCTAGGCCAACTGTGTGACACACACCCATGACAGCTTTGATAGATTAATGTGGGTGAGGGTTCATGTCTGGGGTATATGTCAGATATGTTCAAACACAGCAAAGTCTGTGAGTAATGGACATCCAGTGTAGGTGTAGGGCAACTGTCGTCGATATGCATACAGACACCTTCTTGCTTACATGATACACCGAGGGACTGCAGAATACCTTTGGAAATGTGTATATCAAAGGATAGACGTGATAACACTTGTCCATATGTACACACCGTTACCCGTTTTACATGATGGGTTCTAGGTCATACAGATCACTGTCTCTGGCCACGGACACGGTACCTGTGCCTGGCAGGGGTGCTATGGACAGTATCAGGTACTAGGCCATACTGGGTACTGTTGTTACATGGGTGTGTAAGGTGGCCAATAGGGAGCATTGCCTAACATGAATGTATTATTTGTTCAAGACTGTTGCACAGAGACATGATAGGCCTCTACCCATCAGGTATATTATGTGTGCTGTTTCTCTACTTAGACAAGTAGCTGCCATACAACAGTAGTGATTGCAATGTATTTTTCTTCAATATTACCTGTTTGTGGACTACTATACTGTAAATAAAACATTATTCACCTCTGTCCCATTTGGGTTTCCTGTTTGTGTTGCCAGTAGCACAGGCTACTCAAGACAACTGTACAAGTTCAGTACTATGTATGCCTAACTAGAAACTTGGTATAGCCTGAATAGACATGTATATTGTATTATTGTGTAGTGGTGCAGATTCATAGGTTCATAGGTCCATAGGTTGGTACTAGGCTATCAGCCCTAGGGCCTATACAAGCCTAGCCATAACAATTCCCTGGCTATTTCTTCCCACATTATTTACTTTCCTGGACTCCTGTCTAGCAGGGCGACTAACGTGATCCCTGGGGTGAATTTCCTTTCTCCCATCCAATCGTCAAGGTTCCTCTTGGAGAGATCCAAAGAGGCACTCTGCTTGACATGTATGGGCAATCTATTCCAGAGTCTGGGGAGTCTCTGGATCAGGAACCTATCCCTCCAGCATGTTTTGTTTATTGTGATGACAAGGTTTAGATCCCTGGAGCATGTAGCTCTGAGGGATTGGGATTTCTTTAAGTGTAGCATGTCCAACAGCTCTGGGTTTGACATGGCCTTGTATGTTAAGCAGAGATCGCCTCTGAGTAGACGATATGACAGAGTATAGCTGGAGTTTTTAAGGCGGTCAGCATAGGGCATCTGCTTTAGGCCTGTGATTCTTTTAGTGAGGTATTTCTGAGGCCTTTCCAGTTGTTGCAGATGTCTTGAGAGGTACATACCAAATGGGGCGTTGTATTCTATAATGGGTCTAATGAGGGATGAGTACAGTGGGACAATGACCTTCTTTTTTCTGGATGAAAAGTCCTTCGTGATGAGGTGTGCCACATAGAAGGATTTCCTGACTGTTGTGGCAATGTGGTTATCGAAGGTGAGACCACTGTCCACCTGTGTCCCTAAGTCTCTTATCACACTTTCTGTGTTTAGTGTACTGCCACCTATATGGTAATTCATGGATACATGTTTTTTCCCAAAGGGGATAACAATACATTTCTTGGCATTGAGCTTGAGCCCATGGCTCTGGCACCAAGCATCTGTTTCTGTAAGGCCCTTTTGTAGAGTATCCACATCATTTGGGGATTCAATAATGGCTCCCAGTTTGCAGTCATCTGCAAACTTTGTTAGCCAGAGTCCCTTAGTGTTGACCTGTACTTCAGAGAAGTAGATGCCAAACAAGAGCGGCCCCAGGACTGAACCCTGAGGTACTCCACTTGTCACTTGTCTGGAGCTGGATTTGGAGTCGGCTACTTTTACAGTGTGGGTTCTTTCAGTAAGCCATTTAGCAACCCATTGGGTGACATAGGGATTAATGCCCAACTTAGTAAGTTTATCTATGATTCCAGAGTGGGGGGATGGTGTCAAAGGCCTTGGCAAGGTCTAGATAGGCTGTGTGGACCACCTTACCCTTGTCCATGGCTCTGGAGACTGATTCAAAGAAGTCAATCAGGTTCAGGAGACAAGATCGGCCCTTCACAAACCCAAACTGGGTGGGGTCCAGTGTTTGAAGGTTGCCAATGTCTTTGTTTATAAGTTCCATGATAATACGCTCCATGGCCTTGCAGATAAGGCTTGTCAGACTGATGGGACAGTAGTTTCTGGGATCCAAGGTGGATTCCCCCCTTGTGGATTGGGATAACTGTAGCTCTGCACCACTCAGTGGGCACGAAACCTGAGGTGAGGCTATGATTAAACATGACACTTAGGTGAGGTGCCAGTTCATATTGTAGTTCATGTAGTACACAGCCCGGGATGTCATCTGGTTCCATGGATGCTGTATTCTTGGCTTTAGAGAGT
This sequence comes from Protopterus annectens, assembly GCF_019279795.1. Taxonomy (NCBI): domain Eukaryota; kingdom Metazoa; phylum Chordata; order Ceratodontiformes; family Protopteridae; genus Protopterus; species Protopterus annectens. The sequence continues at coordinate 1,892,916,445 of NC_056729.1, forward strand.
ACGTTTTGTACCTGTGTGGCCGTTATTACTGGAATTTGGCAATCTTCCGGTATTGAGATGGGCCATTTAGGGGGGGGGGGGGGTGAAGTTGGCACTGAATCGATCTGCCAGGATATTGGCAATATCCTTTGGATCAGTATATTTAATGCCATTCTGTTTTAGCTCAGAGCAGATCTGAGCATTGCCATTTAGATTCTTGACATAGTTATAGAATGCTTTGTGGTTGTCTTTGGAATCTTTGGCAATTTTATTTTCGTAACTAGCTTTGGAGGATTTTATGAGGCATCTCAGTTTCTTACTGAGGCTAGTAAGGGAATTTTTTGCATCCTGGGATTTTCCCTTTTCTGCAAAAAGTTTCTTCCTTTGTTGTAAAGTTTGTTTATGGCAGGGGACCACCAGATTGGCTTCCTTTTTGGATGCAGCATTTTGGTTCTATTTGGGATGGCACGATTCATGCATTAGTGGATGTGCTTACAGTGCCTTAGTGTAGGATTCAGCAGTTGAACTTTCAGTTCCGTCTGCATGGGTGTTATGAAGTTTGTCACTTCTGACTTGAGTAGCATGAAGTTGGCTTTGGAGAAGTTTTTATGGTGGTTTCTTTACTGGGGGTGGGGTGGGATGTGGATGTTAAGGGTGATTAGCTTATGGTCAGACCTGACTAACGAGGGGTGACCATAGGTATGGAGCATTGATTTCCCATGTTGGTAATGACCAGGTCTAGGATATTGGAGCCCTGGTGGGACTATGGATTAGTTGATCCAGGGCATTGGAATTTATGAATTCCAAGAAGCGTTAGCAAAGGTGTTGGGACATGAGTAGTTTTCCCAGTTAATGGCAGGGTAGTTAAAATCACCCAGTATTAGGGTGTTTGGTTCTATCTTAATATTTTCCAGTATGTTTAGAAAGGTGTAGTGAGAATCTTGGGGTATGGTGGGGGATCTGTAGCAAGCTACAATTTGGATTGCAGTCTTACCTAGTGTTAGTTGCACTTGAAGAATTTCAGACACATTGTGTTAGCCAACTAGCCTGGTGGTGTGAATATCCTTGGTGAATATTGACACTCCTCCACCTTTAGTGTTTCGGTCCTGGTTTGGTGGCCGAAAAGTGTGGTAAGAGTTGTAGCCTGGTATTGCAGGGGTTCTCTCTGGAGCCTTGAACCAGGTCTCAGTTACTGCACAGATATCGATGTTCTCCATTTTTAGGAGTGCCTCGAGAGAGTGCATTTTGAGGTTTAGACTTCTAGCATTGAGTAGCATTACCTTCAGATTTTGCATGCTTGTACCTGTTACAGTGGTGGTTTTGTCCTTTGAAGTTTGCCTAAAAAGGCACTATAGGGGTGGCAAGAGCCTTAGCCAGTAACCTGAATCCCAGCACGACAGGTGCAGACCATCTCTGGCAAAGCATCGTGGTCTGTCAATCATGTCATCCCAGGCAGACAGATACTGGATCCCCTTTGAATGACACCATAAGCTTAGCCAATTGTTGAAGTCAATCATTTTATCCTTATATTGTGGTATCATTCTGGGCGAAGGCAGGATGCTACTCAGGGCTAGGGTCATACCTGCCTGGGCCACATGATCCGAGAGCTCTTCCATGTCTCTTTTCATGTAGTCCAGGGAGGTACGTCTCAAGTCATTCACTCCAACATGGAAAATGACAGAGTCATATTTATACTTGTTGTGAAGTGACTTATGTGGCGGATCCTGGCACCCGACAGGCAGCTGACTGTAATTTTCTCCTTATTCAACCTGGTGAGAGGGACATCAGTGTGCCAGACTATAGAGTCACCTATGACTAAAGTGTTAGGTACATTGTCTTGCCTTAGGGGCTGTTGCTGGGTGGCACACTGGTCTTGTGAACTATGTGACACATTGGTTGTGACTGGTGTTTGTTTGCGTTTCAGCTTCAGAGGTCTTTGTTGCTTGGGCAGGTTACAGTTAAGGGCCTCTGCATATGTGGATTTAGTGTTGCTATACGTGGGTGTTGGTGGTGCAGGTTTAGAAGGGCTATGTGTTGCTTGAGATGTAGTGTGGGTGTTAACCTTCTCCTCTTGACTGTTTAGCACAATATTGGGTGGAGAGAGCTTTGCTTCCATTTTGGCTATGTAAGTGCATCTCTCACAGGTTATAGTGTTGGGTGGCAGGAGGAGAGGGTTGTCTGTGTACATGAGGCAATTGCTGCATTGCCCCAGTATGCCCAGATTCACCAGGTGGACAGGAGAAATCACCGGAAGCTGACCCTTGGACATGCTTGGTTTGGGGCTTTTTTTGTTTTCTTTGTAAAGTATAGGAGCTGTTTCCTTAGCAAGGTACTTTGCAATTATAGGCTGTTTAGTGCCTACTATTAATTTCTCCTTGTTAACAAGGAGAGTTCAGTGTTTGTATGAGTTTAAGGCTTCCTAGTGCTTTCCAGCAGGTATTAGAGAAAGTGCTAGTCACAGGGATGCTTAAAGGTAAGATTGAAAAGAATGCACTCTGCAGTGTGCACTAGAGAAGTTAGATGTGAAAGTAGGTAACTTGAGTTTTACCTGTTTAAAAAGTTAAGGTTTAGTGGAGAGTTACTATTTTTAAAACAGCAAGATGGATTAAAAGGGGTGGTCACTTTTGTATTTTGGTACTATGAAATACTGTAGGATGGCCAATAAATTTAAATAATTGAAGGGGTGGGATTTCAAAAATGATGATTTTGTGATTACTCACAAAAGCCAGTGAAAGTAGAGAGAAATGAGATATATGGTCAGATTAACATAAGAGGCGGGCAACTAGAAAGACAATGGTATTTAACAAGACAACTTAAATGGGTGGGAGGGCGAGAAAAAATTCTGCCTGACTCAGAACAGAGAGAGCTGTGGCCTCTTTTGAAGTTTTAATATGCTGTTAAAACAGAATGCAAGCAAAACACAAAGTAAAGAAAACAAACTACAGTATTCAAAATATAGAAAGGCAATACAGTAATTCAAACAATAACAGCAAACTAACCTTTCCTTCACAGCAAAGTGTAGCAGAGTCTGGATAAGCCTTTCTGGTAAAGCTCTGAAATGTTTTAGTTTACTCCTTAAATAGAAATTTTAGTTCCTAGCTCCACCCCCTCTGTTAACAAGTGATTAACCTTAAGTGACCTCTTCTGTCTTATGAATGAGTCCTTAATTAATCAGTTCTTATTTCTGCCTGACTCAGAACAGAGAGAGCTGTGGTCTCTTTTGAAGTTTTAATATGCTGTTAAAACAGAATGCAAGCAAAACACAAAGTAAAGAAAACAAACTTCAGTATTCAAAATATAGAAAGGCAATACAGTAATACAAAAATAACAGCAAACTAACCTTTCCTTCACAGCAAAGTGTAGCAGAGTCTGGATGAGCCTTTCTGGTAAAGCTCTGAAATGTTTTAGTTTACTCCTTAAATAGAAATTTTAGTTCCTAGCTCCACCCCCTCTGTTAACAAGTGATTAACCTTAAGTGACCTCTTCTGTCTTATGAATGAGTCCTTAACTAATCAGTTCTTATTTCTGCCTGACTCAGAACAGAGAGAGCTGTGGTCTCTTTTAAAGTTTTAATATGCTGTTAAAACAGAATGCAAGCAAAACACAAAGAATGTACAGAGAGCTGTACATATTATTGTGTGATGTTCATCTTGCTGAACATACGGGGTTACTGTGTACCTGTTGGTCTATGAAGGTAAGTTGTCTGTCTCCGTAGCTCCCACCTGTGTACATATGCAGATGATAGCCAGGGGTTAGCCTAGTTTCCTTTGTCTGTGCACCACAGCCAGGGGTTAGCCTAGTTTCCTTTGTCTGTGCACCACACCAGTATTTCCAACACTGCAAAACTGTCATTGTCACACTTGTTTGCTAGCAATACATGGCTACATCCTTTGATATATATGTGTTGTACTCCTACATAAGGGTATGCTTGTATAACTCCTTCAAAATCTATTTGCAGAGTGTGCAACAGCAGAACCAATGATATGCCTGTGTGTGTCTGCGTCTTCCAGGCGTCTCATACACTCAGGTTTATAATTGAACTACTTCAGGGACTGGTACATGTAAGTGAGGCACACCTGTAATATATTACAGACATTAACCTGAGACTATGAGAGAATGAGAGCATATGTATTAATCCACCTTTTGTGATGTGCAGGCAGTGTCTACTGTTCCTTATTGACATTTTCCATTACATGTACTTCCCCAACTTTCTGCATAACATGTGTATTTGTCAGAGGGTTTCACAGGGACACATCTAGGATTTGCTTACGAATCAGGGACATCCCTGTAAAGCATTCATAGTTGGGATGTATGGCCTCTGCCCTATTCGAATATGTCAGTGTTTATCCTGGTGTGATAGTGTGTGGTGTTTGTAAAGTAATACTGTAACATAATGTCCTGCTAGAATGGCTGGCTCTCTTATCACAGTCATGTCATACAATTCCATAATAACTGCTGATAAAGATTCACTGGACAGGATTTGTGTTTTGAAAGTACTCTGTTCACTTTACAGTCACACATTGTAATACATGATATATTTATTACAGCACCAGCTTGCTGTATGTCTGCTGTGGCTTAGTGGTACTTCATGCAATGTTGGGTGTCCAAGGTCCAGGCTTCGAGACTGACAGCGCTCTTATTTATTTGCTCAGCAGAACAAGGGCCCTGCCATGCAGACATGGAAAGTGGTGAAAAGGGGCCACAAACAGGGTTATACAGTAGGGATTCCAGCTCGAGATGTGCAGGATGGGTGTATTGAATATCCATACCTGGCCATTTCTTTAACAGCAACAGCTGTGCATATGCAATACATTTGGAGGGATATTTGAAACCTTCAACCCCTGAGAGAGTGGTGAGGATGACAAAGTATGTTGTACTACCAATTGCAATTATCAGGCACATGCAGTGTGTTTATACTGCTATACTGTCCTCAGTACATTACTCATTTGAGAACAGTTGTTGGTTTGTTTGTGTTGACATTAGCACAGGCTGCCCAAGACAAGGGGACATATTTCAGTACTGAGTATAGCTACCTACATCCTTGGCTATGCCTGACTACACAGGTATATGTTACTTTTGGGTAGGGGTGCAGACCTGCAGAGAGCTTTATTTATTATCGTGTGGTGTTTACCTTGCTGAACATACAGGGTTGCTGTGTACCTGTTACTCTATGAAGGCAAGTAGTCTATCTGTCTAGCTCCCACCTGTGGACATATCCAGATGGTAGCCTGAGATTAGCCTAGTATTCTTTGTCTGTGCACCACACCAGTCCTTTTGGCAGTGGAACAGTGGCATTCTCACAGTTTGTTGCTAGCAGTGCATGGCTACATCCTTGGATATTACTGTGTTGTACCCCTACAAAGGGCAAACTTGTGGAACTCATTTGAAAGCTATTTTCAGGGTGTGTAACAGCAGAAGAGCCGATATGCCTGTATGTTTCTGCCTCTGCCAGGCCTCAGATACTGTCATGTATATATTGGAACAGACTCAGGGAAAGGTACACACAGGTGAGATAGGCCTGTAATATATTACTGACATATTTCATTTGAGACTTTGAGGGAATCAGAACATATGTATTACTGCACTTTGTCTGACGTGCAGGCAGTGTCTACTCTCACCTATTGACATTATTCATTACATGTGATTCCACACTTGTCTGCCTACTGTTACTACATTCCACACAGAGTCAGAGGGGCACAGCTAACATATGTTTACAACTCAGGGCCATCCCTGTATAGCATTCACAGTTGTTAATTCAGGTGTGTGCCGTATTCAGAAAGGCCAGTGTTTCTCCTGCTGTGATACCATGTGGGGTTTGTAAAGTACTACTGTAACATAATATCCTGAAAGAATTCCTGGTTCCCTTTTCACTGTCATATCATACCATTCCACATAACCTGCTGGTAAAGACCCACAGAACAAGATTTGTGTTATGGCATTCCTATTTTCCCTTTACATTCCCTCATAGTAATGCATGATATATTTATTACAGCACCAGGTTATTGTATATCTGCTGTGGCTCAGTGGTAATTCATGCAGTCTAGTGTGTCCAAGGGCCGGGGTTAGAGACTGACAGGGGTATTTTATTTTGCTGATGAGCAGACTACAGTCCTTGTCATACAGAATGACTAAGGCACTTTTAAGCAGTTGTAAGCGGGTTTGCGCGCGTTTGCGCGACACTTAGCTATGCTTATCTATGCTTAGCTAAGCGCACACAAGCGCACACCCACTGACCACTGCTTAAAAGTGCTTACTTCCGCTAACACCCGCTCTAATTTCTTTTAAAGAAAATAAAATAGGGAAATAGGAAAGTGATGAAAAAGGGGGCACAACGAGGGTAGGACAATAGGAAAACAAGCTCAGGATGTGCAGAAAGGATGTAGGGAAGGCCCATAGCTGCCCAATTCCTTACCAGCAACAGCTGTGCATATGTTAGGAATTTAGAGTGAGATTTGAAACCTTCCACCCCTGAGAGAGGAGTGCGAACAACAAAGTATGTTGTACAGCCAATTGTAATTATCAGTTTACATGTCCAGCAGACGTGTGTGCGAAATGGGCAGCTATGTATGGGGCGTAAGTTTTTTACGGATACACATTGCCCTTTTTTTTTTTTTTTCAGGTAAGAGTGGAATGTGAGGTAAAGGAAGTAGGAATATTGGGGGAGGTGGGTTGGGAAGATTAACAGACAAGACAAACAAGATGCATACAGGGGCGGAGTATGACATATGTGGTGGGTAAACACAATTGACGGGGACGGATGTTTGGATATCGCAAGCCCATGAGCCCACAGATGGCAACAGTGGAACTGAGATCCCCACCCATGGGGAGTTACCACTGCATCTTCACAGCCCAGGCCGAGGCTGTGCTGTGGGCTGGATCGGAGGGGCAAGCACACCCATGAGTTGTGCCACTCTCGCCTCAAGCTGGTGTAGGGGATCAGTCACGGAACGCCTGATCTCACTACACACCACAGACTGGACCCTTTGGAGGGTGAGGGGAGGCTCTTCTCCGGCCACGCTTGCAGAGGGGAGGGGAGCCCCATCCCCTGCAGTGCTTCCACCCGAAGGTGGCACAGGGCCACTGGAGGAGGGGGTCCCGGGCTGGGCACTGGTGCCAGGTGCAATCGTCAGCTGAGGTGGGTGAGGTGGGTCCGGTGGGACCCGCCTTCCCAGTTGTCCTATATTTAGCAGTATTTAATGGCATTTTGGGTTAGTAACAAACAACACCATTCCAAATTAAATAAAAGTATAACAAACAGTCCTGGATAAAGAGCCACCTTCCGAATGAGAAAATAGTAGTACAAACAACAGATGATACTCTCCACAGCTGATGAAACATCCTTTATTCACTGCAGTAGTAAGCGCTTTTGCGTTGTTACAAACGCTTCATCAGACTTATAAAACAAATATATTCACAAACTTCTTTAAAAGCATTCACCAATTAAGAACAACCAATCAAAATACTAATGTGAAATGGTCAATTTCATCACTTTCAAAATAAAAGTGTATTCACAATTGTGTATGCCTAAAAAGAAGTACCTCTTGCCAAAACTATATATATATATATATATATATATATATATATATATATATATATATACATATTTAAAAACATGTGTATAAAAACTATTTATACTAACTCATTGAAATATGTAACAACATATAAAAAAATACATATCAAAAGCATTTTTGAAAAAACATACTTGGTAACAATATATTATAGTGACTATGCTAAAATTATTTTATGGCTCTAATACTTGTATGGACGTGCTCCTAAAAATGGCTTTAAAGTAACCTTCTCATTAAGTCCTCTCCCTTTATGTGCCTGTAGTCTCATGATCCACCGATTTTCACATTCTTCAGTATAATTTTTTATATTACCTAATGTATTAGTCCTTTTCACTAACTGTACTACACTGAACCTAAAATAATGTGAGGTACCTACACTTAAAATGTGCCTGGCTAGGGCATTATGGTCATCTTCTTTATTAATGGCATATATGTTTTCTCTTACACGTTCTCTGAGGCTTCTATTCATCTTGCCTACATAGAAGCAACCACATACTTGGCACACAGCCAAATAAACTAAATCTCTGGACCTGCAGTCAGCATAGAAATCAAAATTGAACACCTTACCTGTATCAGCATGAGTATAGGTACTAATCCCTGACATATAAACACATTGGTTGCAATTCTACAAGGTAACATGCCCTTCCTATTTGATAGAAGTATATTGTTGGCATTATTTTCATAACAAAGCAACCTTTTTAGAGATCTCATATTTCTATAGGTAAAATTTGGTCTTTCACCTACTATATCAGAAATACTATCATCACTAGTTAGAATACTCCAATTCCTAGTTACTATGCCCTTAATTTTTGTATTCATATTTGAATATGGTATGGTTATCCTATTTACATTAGTGCTAGATTCTCTCTTCCCTTCACTTATATTGTGGCCTTCAGATCTATTTAGATAGGGTCTCCCTCTTCCTTTTCTCATATTGGTGTTCTCAGTGTAAATATTATTAACTTCTTTCCTATTATAACCTCTTGCTAAAAATTTTTTAGCTAGTGTCTCTTTTTTATCACTGAAATTACTATCTTCAGTTGTAAGGCGGGAAATTCTCAGAGTTTGACTTTATACAATATTACTGTATATCTGCTGGGGATGCATGCTCCTACGATGTAAAATGTTGTTTATCCAACATGACTTTCTATATATCTCTGAATGCATTTCATTACCCTTTTTCATTATTTGCACATCCAAAAACTCTATCATATTATTCGAGCTTTTGTATTCAAACCTCAAAAAATTGGTTGTGCCATTTATATAATCCATGAACTTAATAAGTTCATCTCTGGTTCCATCCCATACAAAAAACACGTCATCTACGAAACGCTTATAAAATTTTATATTTCTACCATAAATTGTATTAGTTATGACATAATTATTCATCCAATATGCCAACACAAGGTTGGCATATGAGTTGGCACAAGGGGTGCCCATCGCTACCCCTTTCCTTTGCAAATAATAAATATTATCATAAGTAAATACATTATTGTTCAATACCAAGTCAAGCAATGTTAAAGTTCTAATAACCAAATCCCTTGATATGCCTTTTTCTATGAGATATAGCCTCACATACTCCATCCCTGCATCATTTGGAATGGAGGTAAATAATGATACAACATCTAAAGTTACCAATAGTTCATCATTCAATTCATCCCGAGAAGAAATATAAGTACCATAGCTCTCAACAAAATTGTTGTCTATCTTTAAGTATTGTTGCTGTGTTATCAACGACCGTTCTGAGCTGTTTCTCTATATAAATGGAGGCAGGTTCCATAAGCCATCCACCACCCGATACAATTGGTCTCATTGGTGGACAGTTCAGGGTTTTGTGTATCTTAGGGAGGCCCCTGAACGTTGGAATCAAAGGGGACTCTACCAAAAGATATTTATACAGTTCACCATCTATAACCCCACATAGGAACAAATCATATAATTCCATATGTACACTTTTAATCAATTTATCTAACGCCACATTATTCAACACAGAATATGTATCAGCATCGTTTAGCATATCTTTCATAGTATTAAAATACATTTCATGGTCTAAGACCACAATCGCACCTCCCTTGTCTGCTTGTCGTATAATAACCTCCTTATTCTCTTGTAGTCTCCTAATTGATGCAAACTCCTCTAGTGTTAAATTATAAAATTCAGATTTAATGCCTGACTGTTACAGCTCAAATAAATCTCATTCACATGCTTTATCAAATGCCTCCAAAAGTGGATGAGTTGGAGGTATAAAAGTTGAAGGCTTCCTAAATTCTCAGTTCCAACATCATTATTACCAAACAACATTCTTAAACTAATATTTCTAACAAACTTTTTAATGTCCAACAAAATATCAGTGATGTCAGCAGATTTTGATGGTATGAACGATAGACCACGATTCAATAATGATATTTCACTATTAGTCAGTGTATACTTAGATAAATTAACTACTAAGTCTTGGGGATCGGTTTCAAAACTTTTCTCTGAAACTCGTACCTGTTCTCCGAAGTTTTCCACTTCCTTGTATTCCATTGTGGTGACCAACCTGATCTGTCCATTTGTCGTATCGGTAGAGGAAAAGGGATTGTTGTATCATGACCCAATACATCCTTTGACACCGCCCGTGTCGAAACATTGCTGAATGAAGCAACAAAATTATCTTTATTCAATGATTCTTTTGTTGTTATGGTTGGCGTTGAATCAATCGCTATTGCTGTTGAGGGACCCTCTCCTATATTCCCCTCTTCTCTGCTCACAAAACTGTTAGCAGTACCAATAGCACGGCCTGTAGTTGAATAAAGATAATTTTGTTGCTTGAAGCGGAAAACTTCGGAGAACAGGTACGAGTTTCAGAGAAAAATTTTGAAACTGACCCCCAAGACTTAGTAGTTAATTTATCTAAGTATACACTGACTAATAGTGAAATATCGTTATTGAATCGTGGTCTATCATTCATACCATCAAAATCTGCTGACATCACTGATATTTTGTTGGACATTAAAAAGTTTGTTAGAAATATTAGTTTAAGAATGTTGTTTGGTAATAATGATGTTGGAACTGAGAATGTATTTAGGAAGCCTTCAACTTTTATACCTCCAATTCATCCACTTTTGGAGGCATTTGATAAAGCATGTGAAAGAGATTTATTTGAGCTGTATCAGTCAGGCGTTAAATCTGAATTTTATAATTTAACACTAGAGGAGTTTGCATCAATTAGGAGACTACAAGAGAATAAGGAGGTTATTATACGACAAGCAGACAAGGGAGGTGCGATTGTGGTCTTAGACCATGAAATGTATTTTAATACTATGAAAGATATGCTAAACGATGCTGATACATATTCTGTGTTGAATAATGTGGCGTTAGATAAATTGATTAAAAGTGTACATATGGAATTATATGATTTGTTCCTATGTGGGGTTATAGATGGTGAACTGTATAAATATCTTTTGGTAGAGTCCCCTTTGATTCCAACGTTCAGGGGCCTCCCTAAGATACACAAAACCCTGAACTGTCCACCAATGAGACCAATTGTATCGGGTGGTGGATGGCTTATGGAACCTGTCTCCATTTATATAGAGAAACAGCTCAGACCAGTCATTGATAACACAGCAACAATACTTAAAGATACACAACAATTTTTGGAGAGCTATGGTACTTATATTTCTTCTCGGGATGAATTGAATGATGAACTATTGGTAACTTTAGATGTTGTATCATTATTTACCTCCATTCCAAATGATGCAGGGATGGAGTATGTGAGGCTATATCTCATAGAAAAAGGCATATCAAGGGATTTGGTTATTAGAACTTTAACATTGCTTGACTTGGTATTGAACAATAATGTATTTACTTATGATAATATTTATTATTTGCAAAGGAAAGGGGTAGCAATGGGCACCCCTTGTGCCAACTCATATGCCAACCTTGTGTTGGCATATTGGGAGAATAATTATGTCATAACTAATACAATTTATGGTAGAAATATAAAATTTTATAAGCGTTTCATAGATGACGTGTTTTTTGTATGGGATGGAACCAGAGATGAACTTATTAAGTTCATGGATTATATAAATGGCACAACCAATTTTTTGAGGTTTGAATACAAAAGCTCGAATAATATGAGAGTTTTTGGATGTGCAAATAATGAAAAAGGGTAATGAAATGCATTCAGAGATATATAGGAAATTATGTTGGAGAAACAACATTTTACATCGTAGGAGCATGCATCCCCAGCATATATACAGTAATATTGTAGAAAGTCAAATTCTGAGAATTTCCTGCCTTACAACTGAAGATAGTAATTTCAGTGATAAAAAAGAGACACTAGCTAAAAATTTTTTTAGCAAGAGGTTATAATAGGAAAGAAGTTAGTAATATTTACACTGAGAACACCAATATGAGAAAAGGAAGAGGGAGACCCTATCTAAATAGATCTGAAGGCCACAATATAAGTGAAGGGAAGAGAGAATCTAGCACTAATGTAAATAGGATAACCATACCATATTCAAATATGAATACGAAAATTAAGGACATAGTAACTAGGAATTGGAGTATTCTAACTAGTGATGATAGTATCTCTGATATAGTAGGTGAAAGACCAAATTTTACCTATAGAAATATGAGATCTCTAAAAAGGTTGCTTTGTTATGAAAATAATGCCAACAATATACTTCTATCAAATAGGAAGGGCATGTTACCTTGTAGAAATTGCAACCAATGTGTTTATATGTCAGGGAATAGTACCTATACTCATGCTGATACATGTAAGGTGTTCAATTTTGATTTCTATGCTGACTGCAGGTCCAGAGATTTAGTTTATTTGGCTGTGTGCCAAGTATGTGGTTGCTTCTATGTAGGCAAGACGAATAGAAGCCTCAGAAAACGTGTAAGAGAACGCATATATGTCATTAATAAAGAAGATGACCATAATGCCCTAGCCAGGCACATTTTAAGTGTAGGTACCTCACATTATTTTAGGTTCAGTGTAGTACAGTTAGTGAAAAGGACTAATAGATTAGGTAATATAAAAAATTATACTGAAGAATGTGAAAATCGGTGGATCATGAGACTACAGGCACATAAAGGGAGAGGACTTAATGCGAAGGTTACTTTAAAGCCATTTTTAGGAGCACGTCCATACAAGCATTAGAGCCATAAAATAATTTTAGCATAGTCACTATAATATATTGCTACCAAGTGTGTTTTTTCAAAAATGCTTTTGATATGTATTTTTTTATATGCTGTTACATATTTCAATGAGTTAGTATAAATAGTTTTTATACACATGTTTTTAAATATATATATATATATATATATATATATAGTTTTGGCAAGAGGTACTTCTTTTTAGGCAGACACAATTGTGAATACACTTTTATTTTGAAAGTGATGAAATTGACCATTTCACATTAGTATTTTGATTGGTTGTTCTTAATTGGTGAATGCTTTTAAAGAAGTTTTGTGAATATATTTGTTTTATAAGTCTGATGAAGCGTTTGTAACAACGCGAAAGCGCTTACTACTGCAGTGAATAAAGGATTTTTTATCAGCTGTGAAGAGCATCATCTGTTGTTTGTACTACCATTCCAAATTAGTTGTAACAGCATGCATTAGTATTCCCATTAACCAAACACACATGAATTCCAAAGGTTGAACAGCAAGCATAATACATGCATATTTAGAACAACAGTGGACATTCCAACAGCATGCAGGGTTGATTGGTGGCAACAGGCCATCAGGTTTGGATATGTGAACAGGGCACATGCATCAACGTACATGCAGATATGTATAAACCAACAGGACAAATGTCCATAAGAATTAATTGTGAATACGCATACCCAGTTTGGTGTGTAATGGCATCATTTGTGAACATAAGGTAGGGTGGAAAAGTATTACATCAACAACTTAAAATACCTATATGTATACTGTACATTCCTACTAGATGCAGATATATATTCCTTACATGTATTAGTACAGTTTCCTGTATGTAACCTTAGAAATGTTGGTGATGGAGATGTTACTGCTACATTAATATACATTCCATTTGTATTCATATATGTTCATATCTGGCTGTGTTCAGGTAAAATATCCTGCTACATTTGAACAGTTACGTACAGTTCTAGCAACACACTGACATTTGTGGGATCACAAGCACAAGCTGCTCATGTACCGGATTAACATACATACTATACATGAAACAGTTGAGGACTATAAATATTCTTCTGAGATACTGGCATTCCCATCAGCCAGTTTATATGTGGATGTTCAGCATTTCATACAGCCATACTATCTCCATAATGCAAGGGTACAACAACATATCCAAAATGTGGGAAGGACACAGTAAAGGTATTGTACTTTATTAAAAACATTTCACTCTTTGGTCATGGCTGTCTCATTCATTTCATTATGTAGTGAATGCAGTATACCTTTATTCCAGACTTCTTACACCTTTATTGGTAGCTTCAAACTCTTTCTCACACTCTCTCACTTATTTTATATTTACATTTCAGGATGATACTTAATTCTAGGCTTTATTAACATTTATTACTGGGTTACAACAATCCTTTCCAGCTGACTCACTTATTTCATATGACAGTATATACAAGAATGTATTCAAGACTTGTCTGTCCTTTATTGATGGATTAGAACACTCATTTTCAGGCTGTAGCAGTTATCTGATATTACAATACAGGTGGAAACTCTATTTGAGACTTGTTTAATCTTTATTAATGGATTACAATACTCTTTTTCAGGCTGCATCACTTATCTGATCTTAGAATACTAGCAGAATCTTTATTCTAGGCTTATTTGACCTTTATTACTGGGTTACAACACTGAACTCTTTTACAGGCTTTCTCACTTATATTCTATAATAATACCAGCTGAATAATTACTAACCTGCCTGGTGGCGCAGCCTTACCAGCCTATCAGCATAGGCTTGCCGATTCACAGCACGAACACCTGCAGCTGCAATATAAATGAAGGGATATTGGAACATACCTATCCATACTATAGGCTAGGATAGCATTTATTACATACTAAATACATGGATACTTAGTAGTGGGGCATTGGGCATATGACGGGCCTCCTGGATCCATCGGTTCAGTTGGTCCTCCTTTCATTGCTTCAGGTCCGCATGGGGGTGATGGACCTGCTCACCAGTCCTGGGAATGCCTGTGGCACTGGTAAGATCATGTGCCAACTGGTTCCATGCCTCTGCCTTATATGCTCCCCATTAAACCTTACCCTGCATGAGTCGGCCTTCATGATGGTGGACTAGGAGCCAAACCATATATCTGGATTGGTCAATGCCCCACCTTTGCGCTCTAAAGTGATTACCCTCTCCGACACCTGCCATCCTGACTGCAAATGGGTACAACAATCAGCTATGGTGTGTATTCCCGCCTATAGAGCTCATATATGGCGGTTTTCCTCCACTTATTTGTGATTGGCCATTTTGGACATTTATCAGCTAAGAGCAAACAGGCTTTGTCATGGTTATATTTTCATTCATTCCTATATGTATGGTAATACTGGATTTCTAAGTACAGCTGTCATGGCTTAGTGGTTCAGTACTTTGACTATGGTGCACAGTATCCTGGGTTCGACCCTTGTTATTGCTTTTTTTATCTTACTACTGTCTAGACAGGCTAGGAGGTGTGTCTGTGTAAAGGCGACTTTGCTACACGTTGCCCAACGTTGCCCGACGCTGACCAGGTTGATGCGTTGCGCAGCTCTGCGCAAATGGCTTACACTGGGTAAAGCGTTATTTAACTATGAGCAGTCATTTTAAGGTGGGTTCAGCACTGTTTGGCTACGGGCAGTCATATTAAGCTGGATAGAGTGCTGTTTAGCTACGGGCACTCATATTACACAGGGTAAAGCACTGCTTAGCTATGGGCATTCATATTAAGCTAGGTAAAGTGCTGCTTAGCTATGGGCACTCATATTGAGCTTGTTAAAGCACTGCTAAGCTACGGGCAATTCTGATCCTTTTTATATATACATACTATAGGGTTTGTTCACAAATGCATGGGCCATTTCATTACATTTTACTTAAATTATATTTATATATGTCGGGAAATTGTTTCATGCTTATTTAAAGAAAAATGGAGAGGGATGTTGTGGGGCTCGAACCGTGACTACCTCCTCTGTGGGTGACATCTCTACCGCTACGCTATTGCTACTTGGCTTAATTTGCATATGTAGATCTTATATGCTTTTCAATGTTATATCTACTAACTGTGGCTGAGCGAAGGGCATACCCGTGCAAACGAGGGCAAATGCGGGCAAACATATTGGAAATTATAAAAAAAAAAATGAAACGTTTATTTTTACATTTTAAACATTTTCACTAGGGTTTAGTCTGTGGGGATGTGTGGTGTTGTGTTTCTTGACATTTCAGCGGACTCGCTCGTGGGTGTTTACTATCAGGACTCTAACTCTTCTGGGGGCGTCCTTTGCAGTATTCGGCAATCAGACATGCCCCCCTACTTTCCTACATGGACCGTGTTAGACTAGAGTATGAGTCAGCATGCCCTCATGAATATGCATGGCATGCTGACATCATACCCTTCAACTGCAGCTTCCGTGTAAGACTTATTTAGTCTTACATGGAGGATTGCTGAATCCGGGGGACTGACTTATATAAATATTTTCTGATAGAGACACCAACTGTCCCTACTTTCAGGGGGCTACCAAAAGTACTTAAAGATGCAATAAACCCGCCCATGAGACCCATAGCATCGAGCAAAGGGTGGCTCACTGAAACAATGTCCATTTATGTTGAGAAACAACTGAGAACAGTAGTTGAACAAACTAGTACTATCATAAGAGACACACAACACTTCCTTGAAATGCTTTCAAGCTATGTTTTTGCAGAGAATGATATGTCAACATGTTATTTATTAACATTAGATGTTACATCATTGTTTACAGCCATCCCTAATAATACAGGAATGGAATATGTCAGGCTATTTTTGATGGATAAAGGTGCATCAAGGGAGTTAATAATGAGGGTCATGATGTTATTAGAAATGATTTTGAGTAAGAATGTTTTACATATGACAACAAATATCATTTACAAGTTAATGGAGTAGCAATGGGGACGCCTTGCTCTAACTCCTATGCCAACATCGTTATGGCATATTGGTAACACACGTATGTAATACATAACCTATTGTTTGGTGATAATATCAGATACTACAAACACTTTGTGGACAATGATTTTTAGTGTGGGAAGGGAATGTAGAAACAATAAAAGAATTTGTAGATTACATCAATGGGACCACTAATTTTCTCACATTTAAAGCTAGTAGGTCTAGAGATGAGATAGAGTTTCTCGATGTGTTAGTTAGCAAAGTATTGAATGGCGTCCAGACAAAATTATTCAGGAAGAGTTGTAGGAAGAACACTCTTACATAGAAACAATATACATCCCCCCATATATACCAAAATATAGCGAAGAATCAATAACTTAGGGTGTTTAGATTAACAAGTCAAGAATTGACTTTTAATGAGACACTTGATACTCTGAAAAAGGAGTTTCTGGAAAGAGGATACAATGCCAGAGACAGTACTGAGACACTGGACAATATAGCCTCAGAAAGACAAGGGAGTGGTAGACCTTTCTTTCATCAGGAAAGATATCATGAACAGAGAAGGAATACATCTATGCAGAGGAATAGACTCACCATCCCTTACACCAGTAATAATAAGAGGATAAAAGATAGTAAGGAAACACTGGAATATGTTTACTGTAGATCAGACCATTTTAGATATAGTTGGGACTCAACCCAGTTATTCATACAGGAATATCAAATCTTTAAAAATGATGCTATGTTATGATAAGTTTACGACAAATAGAGTGAAATCCGAAAGGCAAGGTACATTTGCCTGCAGAAGTTGTAATCAGTGTGCATTTATGGCAAATACCAATATATTTAAGCATCCTGACACTGGTAAACTGTATACTTTCAAATATTATGCTGATTGCAAATCATGAGACCTGGTCTAAATAGATCAATGTCAAAAATGTAATTCTTTCTATATTGGCAAGACTAATAGGACAATATGTGAAAGGGTGAGAGAACATCTATACGCCGTTCATAGAGAGGGTAAAAAGAATGCCCTAGTCAAACATACCATAAATCATGGCTTAACTCATAAGTTTGTTTTTTTAGCAATAGAACTCATAACTAGTAATGCCAGACTAGGGAACATCAGAAATTATACTGAAAAGGAAGAGAACAAGTGGATCCTGAAATTTCAAGCAGATAAGGGCCATGGGTTGAATAAAAAAGTTAATTTAAAACCTTTTTTAGTGGATAGACCATTTACTCATTGATTAATAATAGAAGTATACATATACATCAGGAATATTTCATGAACATGATATTTATTTATATATATATATATATATATATATATATATATATATATATATATATATATATTTATTCATATTTCATTGGATATTTATGGAGTTTTGCATACATATTTATTAGATATACGTACATATATAATTATATATATATATATATATATATATATATATATATATATATATATATATATATATATTCTTTTACATATATTTTAAATATATTTGTACACACATTTTAAGCATATAGTATTATAGGAATATTAGCCTGGTGTAGTAATTATGCATTAACTGATGTGTTTTTATCTGCATGCATATATATATATATATATATATATATATATATATATATATATATATATTTTTTTTTTTTCCATTATTATATCTTTTTAGATATATATGTATATTTTACATATATGTTTTTAACATTAGCTGCATGTATACGTTTTTTGAATATGGTTTCAGATGGCTTCTACACTGTATTGATATGAATCATTGGGAGTTATCACAGGTCATTATGATTTGATGCCATTCTAAGTCTATATGTTATGTTTCTCTTTGATGTTGTACTGCCACCTAGTGACATTGAGTTTTAAGTGCAATTAACTTTATATATATATATATATATATACCTTTATACACACACACACATATATATATATATATATATACATATATATATATATATATATATATATATATATATATATATATATATATATATTAGTTGATGACACTTTTTATCTGTTTTTATTTGTTTTTATGAAGTTACTATTAGTGTATAGTTATATATAATGCTTACATATAAGAGCGCAAAGAAATATGTTTATATAAATAAATAAGAAATAGGACACAAAATGGATACTAGAAATAATGGTTAGCTAACTGAAAAGTTTTTGATTGACTGAATAGTTAATTAATTTGGTATTTAAATAGTTGCATTTTTATGTGGAAAGATTAAGTCTGAAGAAGTGTTCTATGCAACGCGAAAGTGCTCACTTTTTTGTCTTGGTGTTCTGTGTCGTTTTTGAATAAAAGTCTCCTTCGCTTATATGGTGTGCCTCAGGATTTCTTCAGTGGACTCTCTTTTCATATAGTGCAGGGAGGTATATCTCAGGTCATTCACACCAACATGGACAATGACAGAGTCATATTTGCACTTGTGGATTGACTTGAGTGCATGCGCTATGTGGTGGATCCTGGCCCCCGACAGGCAGCTGACTGTAATTTTCTCCTTGTTCAGCCTGGTGAGTGGGACATCAGTGTGCCTGACTATAGAGTCGTCTATGACTAGTGTGTTGGGTATGTTTTTTTTGCCTTATGGGTTGTGGTTGAGTGGCACACTGAGTCTGTGGGCTGTGTGCCATTTGGGTTGTGTTGGAGGGTGGAGGTTGCTTGCGTTTCTGCTTTGGAGGTCTCTCTTGCTTGAGCAGATTATTATTGAGAGCCTCCATGAATGTTTTTGTATTTCTATGTGTGCATTGTAATAGTGTAGGTTTAGTGGGACTATGTGATGAATGTGGTGTGGTGCAATTGTTTACCTTCTCCTCTTGACTGTCAATTTCAGTCTTGGTTGGAGAGAGCTTTACCTCCAGTTTGGCTAGATAAGTGCATCTCTCACAGGTTGTAGTGTTGGGTGGTAAGAGGAGAGGGTTGTCTATGTACATGAGGCAATTGCTACATTGTCCCAAGATGCCCAGATTCACCAGCTAGACAGGAGAGAACACTGGGAGCTGACCCTTGGACATGCCTGAATAAAAAAATATTTTCCTCTAGACAAGTGAGGAAAGTGAGTACAAGAGCTGTTTTTCTCTAAGCAAGTAAGGAAAATAAGTACAAAAACTGTTTTCCTTTAGGTCATGAGGAAGGTTAAGTGCTGTAGTAATTTGTAGCTTATTTAGTACTTACAAGTTTTGAACAAGTGCTGAGCACAAATAAGCTAGTTCAAGTGCTAAAACTAAGAATCTGTATCTGAACTCGTCTAGTTACAGGAAAGAAACAAGTGCAAATGCAGGCTTTTAAATCAGAAAGTTGAAAGAGATGGAAAAACTGCGCAAAAGGCTAATAATTACAATTTCTGGGCCAGAACCACTCCTTATGTGGTAGAAAGGTTACCTAGTGCTTACCACTCCCAATGATAAGATAGAAGGCTTCCTTCCAACTCGGAAAGCCTTGGGGGGCTCAGGAGCTTACAAACAGTTCTAGATACAGCAAATCTGTAACTGGACTAGACTAGTTAAAGGAAGGGGGAACAAGTGCAAATGTGGGCTTTTAAATCAGGAAGATGAGAGAGATGGAAAAACTACCCAAACGGCCAATAACTACAATTTCTGGGCCAGAACCCACAACTTATGTAGTAGATAGGTTGCCTAGTAATTACTACTCCCACTGATAAGCTAACAGGCTTCCCTCCAACACAGACAGGCTTGGGGAGTGCAGAAGCTTACAAACAGTCCTGGATATAGCAAATCTGTATCTGGACTAGACTAGATACAGGAAAGGCAGGAAACAAGCATCATTTTTTGTTACAATTAAGCAGAACACAGGGAGATTCTAGCAAAGCCTTTTATTTATTTATTTTTTATAAAGGAAAGGGAGAGAGGAGAAGCAGAAGATAATCCATGGATAGGAAACTATGTGTGTTGGCCTTCTCAAATGTTATACCTGTATTAGGTAGAATGAGCTAATGACACTAGACTGGGAGGAGTGTCCCAAATCAAATTTACAGTAGGGGGCAACTGCAAAGCCACCAAGTATAACAGCAAGACACCAACAGGGAGAGAGGTTGGGGATACTAGCCTACACTCTTTTAGACAGTAAACACTACAGAAATGTTTATCCCAGCAGAAGAACAGCTGTGAACCACAAAATGAAGGTTTTTAAAAGACAAAGGAGTAAGGAGACGCTACAGAATGCTTTTAACTGCAAACAAATCCGTTATATGATACACTCCTTGGCAGGAAACTGGAACAAACAAACAGGCGCTTAACAAGAAGAGAAAATTTCCCATCAATACCTTTCACACAGTGAAACTAGCTAAAAAGCTTTGCAAACAGTTTGACAGTAAAAACCTTATTTATCAGGCCCTGTAAGGCAGACAATTTTAGTTTAACCATGCAGATTAGTTAATAGCTAAAAAATACAGTAAAAAGTATGCAGCAGGCAATAACAAGTGCTATATATAAATTACTTGAAGCAATAACTAGTAAAAATAAGCAAATAAAAAACAGGATACTTATTGTTATATAGCTCGGATCAAAGTTGTAGTCAATGCCCCTCCTCCAGTCGGCTCAGTGTGTATAGATAGAAATCCTCTCAAAGTTAGGGCTTCAATACTAGAAGATAAAAACAACTTAAAAAAAAAAAAAAGCTCAAAAGAAGCAATGAGTGCTTACTCCAAGCCCTAGACCATCCATCCTCCACCAGCCAGCAGCCAATCAACACAATCCTGCCAGGAAGGTAGAGAAAGGCTTCTGCTAATTCAAGGTGGCCTGGTCATGTGTTCAGAACAACCACTGCAAAAACAAAAAGGCCCAGAGACAGCAAATCTGAACTGCAACAATACTACAGCCACTAGCCTACCCTTTTTTAGACAGTAAATGCTACAGAAATTTTTATCACAGCAGAAGAACAGCCGTGAGCCACAAAATGAAAGTTTTTAAACAGATAAAGGAGCAAGGAGATTCTACAGAATGATTTTAACTGCAAACAAATCAGTTATATACACTCATTGGCAGGAAATCAGAACAAACAGGTGCTTAACAAGTAGAAAAATTTTCCAGTTAATACCTTTCACACAGTAAAACTAGCTAAAAAGCTTTACAAACAGTGTGACAGTAAAAATCTTATTTATCAGGCCCTGTAAGGCAGACAATTTTAATTTAACCATGCAGATTAGTTAATAGCAATGAAATACGATAAAAAGTATGCAGTGGGCAATAAAAAGTGCTATATATAAATTGCTAGAAGCAATAACTAGTAAAAATAAGCAAAAAAACAGGATACTTATTGTTATATATCTCAGATCAGAGTTGTAGTCAATGCCCCTCCTCCACTCTGCTCACAGAAGAAGAGATGCATTACTCTAAAAATTCTTTGGATACAATATTCTCAAACAATAGTTTTAACCATATTTCAGATATCCTGCCACAATTTTACACTAAAGTTAATGCATACAATATTTATCCATTTGTGTGTTTTAAATAAAAATGACATTATTTTCCAACCAAAGAATAATATTACCATAGAGAGATGGGGTCAGGGCATGGAATTTATATGGTGAACAAAGACTGAAAGTGAGAATGTTAATGTTTAGTCAGAGAATTATGCAGGGTAATAATCCAGATATAAGAGTATGAAAATTAGGGGGCAGTTCTGTAGTGCTTCCTTCCTCTTTCTCAGATGCCACTTGTTCTTAGCTGAAGGATCCTTTTATAGAATGAAGCCAAAACACTGCAGTTGGGTTGGGAAATGGGGCATTTATGTAGTAGGATATGGCTGGGAATAAATGGAAGCAGGAGAAAGGAGCAGAAAAAATTCAGCACCTGCTATCAGAAAATGTCAGCATATTCTAAAGATACACAGTAATTACTACACAAATGGCCACGCAGGCTGCAGTCGGATAAAGAAAGCTCAGAACAAATAAAATATTAACAAATATTTTACTGGAATATGGGTATGTATTTACATAACTAACATATCAGTTCAAAGCTTTCATTTAATATTAATATCAGATCTGAAACTGTTTGCAAACATTTGATGCAAATGTTCATTTGTAACGAACAGAGCTAAAAATGGAATATAGTTTAATAAGTGAATATTCATTGGAAACCATCACTAGAAAACTGCCACTAAATTATTTTTCATCAGTGGAAGATCCAACCATATTTTATTGCATTGCAGTTGAACCACAGACCTTATCTATTAGGGAAGTACTGCAACTTAAATGCTGAGGTTATCAATTATGTGGTGGTTTGGGGGATGTCGCATCACTGGGCAGAGTTAATATCAAGCACAGGGATCTAAAGGCAGTAAATCATTTGTAATCTCAATCTGTAGCAGGTGTTATGGCAATTATTGAAAACAAATATTTAATGCATAGGTTCTGGCCTGATATTTGTGTTTTTACAAATTACAGCAAGTAACACACATCACGGTACTCCACTATTTGGAATGCAAAAGGCATGATTTGGAATACCAGCATCTGTGAAAGTGAAATAATGGTTCCACAATTAAGTTATACAGTTATCTAGTAAAATGAAAAAGATTACAAGCATTTTTAGTCTGGGATCACTTTTGCAGCTTTCACCTTAATGTTGCTGTGTGGTACTCCCAGATCAGTGACAGAAGGTAGCAGTTATGTATTCTCATGAGAGGTCACTGACCAAGGAAGAATGCAGCTTTAGAAAATGGACTGAGTGTACAGGTGATACCGTGCTGAAGAATGAAAGCCCTCCAACAGAATATTAAACTACAAGTAAAGCCCAGTTTAAAAAAACAAGTCTGCCACTTCAAGGCAGCATATTTAGCCACCATGGATCACAGACTGAAAGAAGAGCAAACTGTCACCATCTTGTTTAGGATCACTAAACATGGCTGCTCAGTGAATACAAAATAGGTAAACAACAACAAAATATCTGCAAGTAAATTAAAGAAGCAAATACCACAAAAACAATGTGTTTTTGGCTTTTCTCGGTTAGGGGTCACCACTGTGAAACTCCGGTCTGCTAATGACTGGCAGTGGATTTTTACAGTGCCGAGTTGCCAGCCCAATGCCCAACCTTCACAGAAGGCACACCCATTCACGCACACACCTACCTGCATGTCTTTAATCATTTACACAGCCGCAGGGAGGACATGCAGACTCCGCACAGAAGGAACTCCGGCCGAGAATCGAACTGAAGAACCTCTTGCTGTGAGGCAACTACTCTAACCGCTGCACCACTGTGGCCAAAAAGAAGCAAATACCACAAATAGCAAAAGTAACTGCAGCACCAGTTACAATGACTTGCTCTTTACTTTCTCCTTACTAATCATTGCTTGAAAAAGCCTTGTTTAGTGACTATGGGAAAAAGTAAGAAAGAACATTGAATGCAAGTGTGTGTGTGTGTGTGTGTGTGTGTGTGTGTGTGTGTGTGTGTGTGTGTGTGTGTGTGACTTTGTGAACATACAAATATATGTGCTGTTGGTGTCTGTAAGAGTTAAAGTAAGAGAGAGAGAGAGAGAGCACATACCACTCAACTGCTTTTCCTCACTATTTCTGTAAAGAGCCAACACTAATGGGGGAGCTACGATCCTAAATCAATGATAATTTTTAAGTATAACCTTAATTTGCTTAAAACATAACAGAGCAAGAGGTTTCCATCAATGCGCATTTTCTGACTAATACGTATGCAATTATATAGCTTTATTGACTGACTTTAATCTTCAGTGATTTAGCAAAAGCACAACCATTTTTTAGGGACAGAGCAAAAATATCATGCAAAATCAGGGACATTCTGCAGATTTAGGGACATTTGAGAGGCATGTGGGAGTTGCAGTGGCTTGCACTAAATGTATTTTTTCATTCATCTCATCATAATGAAACATCTGAGGTGAACACAGAAAAGAAAGGGGCTGAACTTTATGGGTATGTTTGTGTGTGTGTGTTTCTGTGTATATGTATGTGAATGTGTGTGTGTGTGTGTCTGTGTGTGTGTGTGTGTGTGTGTGTGTGTGTGTGTGTGTGTGTGTGTGTGTGTGTGTGTGTGCACGCGTGTGTGTGTCTGTGCATGGATATGTGACATCCTGTGCGTGTATGTGTGCAGTTTCTCTATATGTGAGAGATTGTCTCTGATTTTTCATGTGTTTGTGTATGCGTTAATGTAACAGACTGTGCACATGCATGTGTGTGTATGTGTGTGTGTGTGTGTGTGTGTGTGTGTGTGTGTGTGTGTGTGTGTGTGTGTGTGTGTGTGTGTGTGTGTGTGCGAGCATGTGTAGACATTACTATTTACTTACATAATGCATATTTTGGATGCAGAATGACTCTTATAATAACAATTACATATCCTACAGCAAGTTTGAAACATTAAGTGGAGGAGATATTTCTTATCAAAGTATGTAAAAATGTATATACTAATAATGAAACAAATACAAAGCACTTTTACAGCTTAATTTCTAAGTGCAACTGTGCCTTCACAGGTTGGCATTACAGGAAAATAATAGACCTTCTAGGGGCACTTAGACCCCCCTGCTAGCAGCTCAGGCTTCACAATAGCCCTGGGTGGGCCATTATTTCATTTGTAATGCCCACCTTGTCAGGCATTATTACCTGCTTAACTATCTGAGTCAGCCATGCTTTCTGTTGAAGAGACTGGTGGAAAGCAGATTGCCAACTCCTAAAATTATATTATCTCTTACAGCAGGGAAAGAACTCAATCATGTATTTCTATGAAATGATACTGGTAAAGCTGGCATCTGCTGATGAATGGTAATCAAAACTCATGCATTCAAGACCAAGAGAGTGAATGTATTAACTTAAGAATGGATTATTCACTTAAGAAATTATAATTTTTGTTTTAATTAAACAACCTTTAATAATAATTTTTACTCCAAGTTAATAGTATAGTGGTTAAGGTACACCCTTACCAACTAGTAGACCTGTGTTTGAAACCTGGCTGCAGAACAACTGGGCAGCAGCAGCATATGTACAGAAGAAAGGCCTGGCAATCTACTTCCATAATATACCACAAGAACCCGTAGGTGGCCTACTCATAGAGTCACCATGGTCAATTTCAACTGGAGGGCATATAGCTATTAAACGATTTATGCAATTCTACTCTTAATTGATATCCTATCACTCATTGTTCTGACTTAATTTACATATAACATTTATCCGTGCCATGTCTTCAACATGAGATACACTGAGACCCTTCAGTTTTCCTAACTCCATGACTTATAACATAGTCTCTGACTCCCCCTACAATTTCACAAATCATTTATTTTATTACATTTACTAGAAAGATGCAAACAGAAACACATTTACGCTATTAAAATGACTTTTATCCATTTTACACTGATTTCATACAGCCATATATAAAATTATTTCCCTGCTCACTCTATCTATATAAATATTCAGACTGGCACATAACCCAGTCAATATACATGAGCCTAACAGTTCAGTTTGGTAACTGTAACTGCTACTAATTGTACAAGTGTTCTGGGTTTTCTCATGAAACTATATGGTGATCTTTCTAAGAGCTCCTCAATGCACTATACCGATCTGCATTCAAAAGAGGGGAGTATGCAACTTGAATTACAGCTTGAATTACAGGCCATTTTCCGCTGCCAGATAAATGTAATCATTTCAGTACAAGCAGGCTGGTTATCAGACCACATTTAAGAAAATTGTGCAATGCCCCTGCCATTCTCACTGGTCTTGACCTACCAGTGTCCCTTTGAGCATCAAGTAACATACTAGATAAACTGCACTTGCCACTCCACTGGATGCATTTGCTATGCTTTAAGTATAAAACCTAATCGTGACAAACCGACTATCCTGACCCAACTCCACATAGCTCTGACTATCCAAAAACTTGTGTCTTCTGTTTTTGGTTAATGTACTCTTCTTGTCTATTTCATTCGTTTAGTTATCATTTCCTGCATACTTCTAGAGGGCGGGTATCCCCAGATGATAGATAGATAGCCCACTTCTAGAGCTGAATATCTCTGCCTCTCCAAAGTGATATACCACCCCGTTTAAATAACCTCAGAGTGGAATGCTGCCATATGATATGATTTTGAACATAGCAAATTGCATTATAGCAGTGCATAGGACCAACTGACCAACCCAATTTAAACTATCCTTAAATAAATGTAAAAGAATACAAAAATGTTCCATACTGACTAATTAATAATAATGCATATTTACTAGGTTCTGATGTTATAAAGTCAACTTTAAATGCAGTGCATTGATTGCTTCATACTTCTCTTAACTAACATTAGCAAAATACCTCAAAATCCATCAGGCAGAAAATGAGCTGTGGACAATCATTTATACTCACCCTATATTTGAATCAGTAACTTTGTATATATTTAAGAAAAAATAATGATACTTTTTTCTTCTAATTTCCTCTTTTCCAGTTTTCATGCAATACTGCCAATACAACTTCCGTCTTACTATTGTCAAAACTCTCACTGACATTTCCTCTATAGCTCATATAATAGCTATCATATTAATCTCCCTTTCTTATCTCTCACTCTATTCCCTCATACATATCTCATACTAACTAATCACATTAATCTCCCCACCATCTCTCATCTCTGTCAGTAATTTCCCTTACTTCCACAACTATCCATACTAAACTTTTGATCCTTTACACTACCACACCCAACTACTCTATTTAAAACTGATCTGCTCTACTAGCAATGCTAAAACTTTAAAATTGACTTGTAATCTACCATAAATTGCATTCCACTCATAAGATAAATTGTATAGATCTAGAAATGTATTGCAGGTTTTGGTAATACTGTAAAAAGTATTATGTCTATATCTGCTCTAATAATATAAGTAATATTTAGTTAAAAATGCAATGTCTGTTATAGTCTGTATTTGCTTCGCAAGCTTTTCTCCCTGGGCCTCCACTGAAAATGGGTTCTTGACTCAGTTGGACTTTCCTGGTCACCAAATGTGAATAAATAAATAAGTAAGCAAACAGATAAATAAAATAAATTACTGCTGAATTTAATTAACATGTCAAAGGTTTTGCCATATGCTCGTATGATTATTTTAGTAAGATTCTAAAACGTATCTCAAGTAATAGTTATTAGACTGGACACTGATTTATACAGACAGTAATGAAACAGACACACACACACACACACACACACACACACACACACACACACACACACACACACACACACACACACACACACACGCACACACGCGCGCGCAAATGTTTAATCAGTAATTCAGAATGCAGACCCAGCCCTACAGATGTAGGAAACCACATAAGTTGCTACACCCATTTCACCTGTAGTTCTTGCTGTGTGCATAGCTCTCAACTAATCAGAGGCAAATCCAGAAATAATCAGGGACACTTTTAAAATATTAATATTGTCAACTTGGGATCCTGACAAAGTAGTATACATTTTTCTGAAGTACAATAAGTCTATATTCTAATTACTGATATTATTTCTTAAATGAAATTCACATTTTCTCAAAATGTCACCAGTTTTAGCAGGGATTAAGAGGGACAGATATAAACTTTGAGAGGTATGGCAGTGTGTACAATAAGGTATTAGCTGTTCTCTAGGGCTAGACTGTATTCCACCAAGCTGTGAGTCATTGCTATTTTATCAAACTGTGTTTTATCATTATCTTAGAATATTGCTTAGCAGATATTTCCCATAATCATCTCTTGAGTTTATGCATTCATTTTACTATAAATGTGTCTCTATTACCTGTTAACTAAGTAATGACCTTCTTAAAACAGAGAACCATCTTTACCATCTCTATGTCTAAAGCAGCTTTTTTTTGCATATTTCTCAATATCACAGTTCGGCAATTTCTATTTATTTAAAATGGAACAACATGCCTGCAGTTACTATACTGTGGAATTCTAGACAAAAGTAATGACGTTCTTCAAAATTTTGTCAGACCATGATAATAAATCAAGGACAACATTAAGAAGTAGAGCTGAATGTTGTCATTGGTAGGTTGATTGTTTAAACTGCTTGCACTCATTCACAGATACTGTGAACTGAATCACAGTGCCACTGACATGCATACAAACTTGGCTAAATGTCCTGTCCTTGTGAATGAAAAGTCCTTTGTGTAGTCAGTGTGCATCTCACCCATATAGTCTGGGTAGTTGCAGGAAATGCATGAGGGGTTCAGTGTAAACAAGATATGAGAGAAAAAAAGTAGCCCTTTGTGGCATGACAGCCCCTCCCCCATTATATTTATTTATTTATGTATTATTTATTTTACATATTTTTAACTGGGTAAGTCAACTGGTCCAAGGGTCCATTCAGCCATGACCCAAGCCAGAAATGACATACACAGACATGAAATATAAATAAAAGTTTGCAAATCACAGTGATGGGAAAAAAGTTCTTTAACTAATATAAAACATTGTATACATAATAAATAAATAAAAAAAATAAAAAAATAAATAGAAAAAAAATATATATATATATATATATATATATATATATATATATATATATATATATATATATATATATATATATATATATATATATATATATATATATATTCATGATTTATCCATATATATATATATATATATATATATATATATATATATATATATATATATATATATATATATATATATATATATATATACATGGATTCACTAGTTAATCTTGAAATACTGGAATGTCAAATTTCAGTATTTCGAGACTGAATAGTCTAAAACTCACATACCCGAACACCCAAAGCCACGAATAGCACAATCACCATTCACACACACACACACACACACACACACACACACACACACACACACACACACACACACACACACACACACAGACATCAGCACATAAGCACACACACATACACCTACCTAACTACACTAAAACAAACAAAACAACACACACAAACACACCTACTCTACCTATCAGCAGGGGGGCAAGCACCCCTGCACCCCACATGAGGGGGGCTGCACCCCACCACTTATATATTCTAACTCTGAGATCGCACTAAACACACAAACACACAAAAAACACCACTACACACACACACACACACACACACACACACACACACACACACACACACACACACTAAAATCCCTACCTAATACCCTTACACAAACACCACTTACCTGAAACCCCAGATAAATCTACAAACTGAACCACACGTCAGGGACGTGACACCACGATACCGGATTCAACATAGTGCAGTTTCGCGTAACTACACTTTCCACTATTCAGTCTTGATGTACTGAAATTTGACATTTCAGTACGTTGAGATTGTCCATATATATATATATATATATATATATATATATATATATAAATATATATATATATATATATATATATATATATATATATATATATATATATATCGGTATAGATATAGATATATATTTATATATAGTGGAGATCCAGGGAAGTACAGTAGGTGACAAGCACCGTAAACAATGTAGCAGTTGAAGGAAGGCATTCAAAGGGAGGAATGCATAAAATGAAGTATAATGTTTATGAATGTGACAAAAATAAAACAATATAAAATCTGGGAGAAAAGCAATGCAAAATTTGTTTGTTTGTGTCTTTCGGCTTTTCCCGGTTAGGGGTCGCCACAGCAGAACTCCGGTCCGCTAATGATTGGTAGTTGATTTTTACATGCCGAGTTACCAGCCCTGATGCACAACCTTCAACGAAGGTATGCCCATTCACGCATGTCTCTACGCAGAAGATGCTCTAGCTGAGAAGTGAACCGGACAGCCTCTTAGGGATACACAAATAAAAATATATGGCAAACTAAGACACAGGTGAATGAGACAAGTGCAAATGACAAATAGGTTCATTGACTTATAGGCATATACTTGGATAATGGCCACTACAGCCTTTGTAATCCCAGCTGAGCTGTGCCACCCAAATGTGCCCAACAAGTTATATGTTATAGATATTTATATAGGAGGTGATTATTGGTTATGACATGATTTACTGACTACCTCTGTCCATCAGAAAAATAGGTGCCATAGTGATTAAATATGCAAAATGTGCTGTAGGTCATAAAAGTTAATAAGAAATACAGGAAATGTGATATATTAAGAGGAAAAGTACTAAATTAGTTTAAAATGAGTTAACTACTTGATGACACTTATACTGAGTGAAGGGAAAATTGTAGAGAGCAAGAAATGGGCTAAAAGTCATGAAAATGATTGATATGTAAAGTTGAAAGAGTGGTCATTGGATTTAATGTGCTGAAGAAGGTATTTTTGGAAGATGATTATCATAGGATCATAGGAAGTTACTAGGCTAATAGCCTTAGGACCCTTACAAGCCTAGCCAAATTCTTACCCTTATTTCCACGATCAGCACCTATTGCCCCTGTTCAAGAGGGACATAATCAGAACCCCACAGGGTGAATTTATGGTCACCTATCCAATCATCCAGATTGCGTTTGAAGAGGGCCAATGAGGTTCTCTGTTTGATATGAAGTGGGAGTCTGTTACAAAGGTGAGTTAACTTCTGGGAGGCAAATCTGTCCCTCCAGCAGGTTTTATTAATGTCACATACCAGGTTAAAGTCTTTAGAGTGAGTAACCCGTGTACCATTTGACTTTCAGATATGAAGCATTTCCAATAACACAGGGTCAGCGATTGCCTTATATGCAAGGCAGAGATCACCTCTGAGTAGTCTGCATGAAACAGAATGAAGTGACAGTGATTTCAGATGATCCGCATAGGACAGATGGGGAAGACCTTGAATTTTTCTTGTGAGGAACCTTTGTGGTTTCTCCAATTGCTGCAAGTGCTTGGAAAGGTACATACTAAAGGGGGCATTGTACTCAGTTATTGGCTTGATAATGGAAGAATATAGGAAGGTTATAACTTCTTTTTCTCTGGAGGCAATGCCCTTACGTATGAGATTAGCAATACTGAATGTCCTTCTTACCACTGTAGAGACATGGTGGTCAAAGTTAAGGCTGCTGTTAACCTATGTGCCCAGGTCTCTCATCATTGAGTGCGTACTTATGGTGTTGATATTGATGTGGTAGTTAGTAGGAACATCGCTTTTACTGAAAGCAATGATAATACAAATTTTTGCATTGAGTTTAAGGCCATGATTTTGGCACCAATCATTTGTTTGTGTAAGACCCTCTTGTAGGATGTTGATATCATTTGGAGATTATATGACCGCTCCCAGTTTGCAGTCATCAAGAAACTTTGTCAGCCACAGACCTTTAACTTTCACTTGTACTTCAGATAAATAGATTCCAAAACAGTAGAGGTCCCAGGACTGATTCTACTGGTTACAGGTCTGATGAAGGTGGTTTCTCCTATTTTGACTATATGAGTTCTATCAACGAGAGTGACCCATCTAACGATGTAAAGCTTGGTGCCTAGTTGTGTGAGTTTGTCAGTGATGCCTGAGTGGGGGATAGTGTCAAATGCCTTGGCTAAGTCCATGTAGGTTGTATGTGCAGATTTCCCCTCATCCAGGGCTTTGGTGACTGTCTCAAAGAAGCCTACCAGGTTTAAAAGGCATGATCTACCTTTGACAAATCCACACTGAGTAGTCTGTAATTAGTTTTTCTAATGTGAATTCTTATATAAAGTAAACTGGAACAGCAGTAACAAAACTTTGGACTTTGCTGTATTAGAACCCATGCTCATCTGTATTGTAGCCTTTAACTTACAACTGCTACCACAAGAGCACCTGCACAGCTGTTCTACATTTTCACATTCATTATTATGTATGCCTGCTGCTGACTGACACTCAGTACTGCTTAGCATGTTTGCATGGTGGCAAGCAACATATGATAGAATGTATCCATTTTGAAATTGACAAGTGTCTCCTTGATGTCTGCAAGTGCTCTGGACCTTCAGATGCTGTAGACCATTGTACAATGCTATTTAGGAGATTTGCTTGATGGTAAGCAAAAGAAGAAACAATGTATTTTTGAAATTGACAATGTTTGTTTTCTGGACCATTAGACCATGTTTACATGAAGGTAAGTGATGCACAAGGGAAGAAATATCCAGGGAATTGTTATGGCTAGGCTTGTATAGGCCCTAGGGCCAAAAGCCTAATACCAACCTATGAACCTATGAACCTATGAACAAGCAAAGCTCCAAATGCATTATTCTTGTAACAAGTGATTATTAGGTTTTATTCATTAAAAGAGAAATGTTGGACATGAGCCATAATCTAAACAGACTATATACTGTGCTCTTCATTGTGTTTACCAGGTGTGCCTCACACACAGTAGATTCAAAGCTGTAATTTATGCAGTCTTTATCATATAAACAACTTACATTAAATTTAGGTGCAGATTCAATAATGCCTACACAGTCTGCTAAGACTGTGTGTGTGTGTGCCACGGCATACTGCAGTAATGAGAGGACACCATTTTGGATTCAGTAAGCAGCTCTATATGGCAGGTAGAGCCACACAAACACAGTAAACACCACAGTATGCTAATTACAGCATAAGCAGCTGATTTGTATGCTAATCAACCAATCCAAGATTGAGGAGCTATTCAACAAGCTATAAAGCAACTGTGCAGAGTCAGTGCTGGTTTTCCCCTCCTAATTCCAAAACCTAAGTGTCATGTTTAATCATAGCCTCACCTCAGGCTTCATGTCCACTGAGTGACACACAGCTACAGTTATCCCACTTCACGATGGGGATCCAACTTGGATCCTGAGAACTACTGCCCCATCAGTCTGATGGCCTGATCTGCAAGACCATGAAACATATTATCATGGAATTTATAAACAAAGACATTGGCAACCTTCAAACACTGGACCCCACCCAGCTTGGGTTTGTGAAGGGTTGATCTAGTCTCCTGAACCTGATTGACTTCTTCAAATGAGTCTCCAGAGCCGTGGATGAGGGTAAGGCGGTCCACACAGCCTATCTGGACCTCGCCAAGGCCTTTGACACCATCCCCTACTCTGGAATCATAGATAAACTTACTAAGCTGGGCATTAATCCCTACATCACTCGATGGGTTGCCAACTGGCTTACTGACAGAACCCACACTGTAAAAGTAGCTGACTCCAAATCCAGCTC
The DNA here is from genome assembly GCF_019279795.1 of Protopterus annectens. Lineage (NCBI taxonomy): Eukaryota > Metazoa > Chordata > Ceratodontiformes > Protopteridae > Protopterus > Protopterus annectens. The sequence goes on from NC_056729.1 coordinate 1,892,950,135, forward strand.
CAGGCAAGTGACAAGTACCTCAGGGTTCAGTCCTGGGACCACTCTTGTTTGGCATCTACTTCTCTGAAGTACAGGCCAATACTAACGCAGATGACTGCAAACTGGAAGCCATTATTGAATCTCCAAATGATGTGGATACTCTACAAAAGAGCCTTACAGAAACAGATGATTGGTGCCAGAGACATGGGCTCAAGCTCAATGCCAAGAAATGTATAGTTATCCCCTTTAGGAAAAAACATGCACCAGTGAATTACCACATAGGTGGCAGTACACTAAACACCGAAATTGTGATAAGAGACTTAGGGACACAGGTCGACAGTGGTCTCACCTTCGATAACCACATTGCCACAAGAGTCAGGAAATCCTTCTATGTGGCACACCTCATCACTAAGGGCTTTTCATCCAGAAAAAAGGAGGTCATTGTCCCACTGTACTCATCCCTCATTAGACCCATTATAAAATACAATGGCCCATTAAGACACCTGCAACAACTGGAAAGGTCACAGGAATACCTCACTAAAAGAATCACAGGCCTAAAGTAGATGCCCTATGCTGACCACCTTAAAAAACTCCAGCTATACTCTGTCACATATCGTCTACTCAGAGGCGATCTCTGCTTAACATACAAAGCCATGTCAAACCCAGAGCTGTTGGACATGCTACACAAAAAAATCTGAATCTCTCAGAGCCACAAGCTCCAGGGATCTAAACCATGTCATCACAATAAACAAAACATGCTGGAGGGAAAGGTTCCTGACCCAGAGACTCCCCAGACTCTGGAATAGACTGCCCATACATGTCAAGCAGAGCACCTCTTTGGCCCGCTTCAAAAGGAACCTTGATGATTGGATGGGAGAAAGGAAATTCACCCCGGTGATCACGTTAGTCACCCTGCTAGACAGAGGTCCAGGAAGTAAATAGTGTGGGAAGAAATAGCCAGGGAATTGTTATGGCTAGGCTTGTATAGGCCCTAGGGCCGATAGCCTAGTACCAACCTATGAACCTATTGGACTACAGCCATGGAAAGTCTACACAAAAAGAATGTTAGGGCTGCTGTAGTTTTAATTCATGTGTATGTGCAACAGGATGAAGTCTATGCTGCTGTTGCTGCTAATAGACATAGGCTAAGAAGGAGAAGGGTATTTAGACCCTGTTTAACATTTCACAAACTACAGGATGTGAAAATCATGGTGTGGTACAGGGTGGATAGGGACACACTACAGGAAGTCTGCGACCTCTGTCATCCTCAATTCAGACCAAGGTCAAACCAAGGAAAACCAATATTGGTGGAGACAAAGGTATGTATAGCACTTAGAATTTGTTCAGAGGCCAACAGGGGATATCTTGGGGGTGTCATAGGCATCAGCATCCAGGATTCTCCATAAATTCCTAAATGATATGCTCCAACATGTTAGTGAGTAAAGCGGACATGTACTCTTCATTTGGCATCAGTAGTGTCATTGTAGTAGTCCTCTCCCCAGTAGCTAGCTGTCATGGGCTAATACAGCTGTTCTCCTCTTGACTGATGAAATCATGTCAGTGGCTCTATGATGCACCTGATCATATGTACTGCTGCACCTGTCAGCATCATTCATGTCAGTCACAGTCTGGTTCCAAATTTACATTCTTCCAGACATATCCCCACATCTTCTCTCAAGCAGAAAGGCACCATGTCGCTGAAAGCCTTGGACAATGACATCATTCTCAGAGTCAGTGATGGAGGGTTTCTGGGGATTGGGCTGCTTGGGTGCAATAGTCCTAGGTGATATAAAGCACAAAAGAACAATACTACACATGAATATCACAAAAATAAAAATCCTGCTTAGATATAACACACATGTTATTAGTTTTTCAATATTATGCACTGGAGAAACAAAAAAGCTTTTCATTTCATTTTAAAATGACTGTTCAATGTAAATGTGTATATGTTTATTAGACTGTTTGTTTGATAACACTAATAACAATTCATTGAGGGTGGCCTAATGGTTAAGGTGTTTGCCTTACAAACACAAGGTACAGGGTTTGAACCTCACAGGGGATAACTGGCTAGGCTTAAAATGGCTCGCAAGAGCAGTTAGCCTAGTACTAGCCTATGAACCTATTTATTCAAATATAAAACAAAGGTTTATGTGGTTCTAACATATGGGCACACACAAACCAAGGTTTTTTCCAAAATAAATGAGTACCAATAGCAAAGCAAGCCTCTGTAAAAACTTATTTTTGGATGTGCCAATACAGAAATGATACATGCCCCCGCCAACCTAAACAAGAGACAAAGGACATTTCTGTACAAAATAAAGGAATACATCAATGAATTGTTATTAGTGTTATCAAACAAACGGTCTAATAAACATATACACATTTACATTGAACAGTCATTTTGTGCAGTTGCCAGTCACTTCTACCTGTGCCCTACATGGGCAATCCTAGAAGGCTAATAACTCAGTGTCACTGGGCATTTAATTAAAATTTCACTGAAACAGCAATAGAGGAGTGTAAACAGAAACACTTGCTAAATTGGCGCTTATTATGAAAGTTAAGGTTGTGCATCTGATGAAGTAAAATGTCCTGGCATTAATGCCTATGCCATCAGTAAACATCTAAGAAGTGCATACAGATAAAAGTAGCATTTGCTAATGCATATATATTCATAAGAATATTTTTTGTCCTATTGACATGCAAGCATATTCGTGATATAACAGAAAAATGCAATCTTACCTTACCAAGATGAGTAGTCTTATGTGCAAATAAATCCAATGTAATATTGATCCTCTTCTGTGTTTTCCACATAAACAAATCTCTTCACCTTCAGATTCCCTAGCTACATTATTATCTTTTAATAATGTAGATTCAGGGCTGTGAGCACAGTTAAGATGCAAATGAGGTGTGAACTCATTTGAATTGCTGAAACCCTAATTCTTGGCTCTGTGTAGTGTTTGTTGCTAATGGATTGCAACTGTGACTGATTTCTGGTAGGGAGAAGGAAAATACAACTGCAATTCAGACTCCTTTACCTGCAGTGAGTGTGCGTGCCAGGTTAGACTTACAAAATGTGGAAGCAATTGTATAAATGTTTTAAATGTAAGTAAGTTGCAAACATTTCACAGTTTTTGTTCAGTAACATCCAACCTCCCCTGCATGTTTTAAAAACTGTGTATTGTTGGCATTAATATTCTCACACATTGTAAGGAGAATGATGAAAAATTTACCTTACAGGCTCCATGTGTCAGATTACTGCTCAGATAAAAAGAATGAATGCCATGCACAGATATGACAGAGCTGCATTTTTACCCACATTAGTCACAAATGTTTGCATGATCACTGATTGCACTACATCTGAAATTAGTGCCTGTACAAACAAAGCAAAAGTGTACAAGTGCCATATGCCTTGTTAATATTGTGGATGATTTTGCACTTGCTTGTATATACAATGGTTTTCGTTATCCGTGGCAAAGAGGGATACGATGCCCTTATTGTGTTTTGAAGGTCCATTGATATGAGAGTTCAAATCCAGATTTGTGCAAAATCTTTTAGGTGTATCAGCATTTACTTTGTAATGTTTATTTCATAAATCTTTTTTTTTAAATGCCAGCGTTTGTGTGATATGTGTCTAACTGCAAACAGGGAAAACAGAGAAATACAATAAAATGCATGTAATGTACTTGTATGATAACCAGTACATCAACTACACATTTGATTCATCTCTGTGCATGTAGCACATATGCTACATAAGTTGATCCACACAGCAGATGCTATCTGTAGATCGTGGTTCAAGTCCCACCTTTATCTTTTAAGGAAGGCTAAGAAACTGCTCACAAAGTTAAAACAAGCTTAGCTTTGCTTCTCTCATTTGTGCAGTACTTACCATCATGCAAACCTGGACTAAAGACCCACATATGAAGCAGACAGAACATCTGTGCACAGATGCAGACATTCTTAATTTCAAATGGATTTATTGGTGCATTTTTTGCTTTCCATCATACAAATGCACTAAGCATCATACATAATTTTGATTGGCATTGTCCAAACATGTTAAGTGGAGGTGCGCATGGGGTTAACACACAGAAGCTAATAATTACTGGGGAAATATCTAAATGTTTTACAACTATTCCTGTGACAGCAGGTGTAATTGTAGGGCTGCAGTACAGATGGTCTTTGGTTCTAATACAGGAAATTCCATTTTTTACTGCTGTTCCATTTAACTTTATATTAACTGTCACATAAAAACAAGTTAACTATAATTATAAATAATAAGTATGTGTAGCAGTGGAGCTCATATGAATTATATGTGTGACTAATGGTATACTGACTACTACGTTTCTATAATTATAATCATGCTGTCTGGCCTTGGATGGCCTTCAGACTTCAATAGGACTCATACACACATGAATGTATAACCCAGGACCTTTTCAGGTCAAACACATACAGGGTTAACTCTCAATCTGTCATGTTTATTTATATGTAATCCTTGAACATGTCTAAGAAGCACTTTTTCTGTGGCAAGGAAGATAAATGACCGCTGTTTGCATAGGTCTGAATCCCACATAGTAAATATTAATTTTATCAGTGTGTAAAGCCACACAATAAATACGTCAGGTCATAACATTTATGCTTTCAGTACATGTCTGCAGAGTTAAATCAACTAACAGTTACAGCAGCAAACAATCTTCAAACTAATGCCAACTGTCAGGTAAACTTTCCAAATTCAAAAACTGGTTTCCTGTCTGTTTGGCACAGTTGGCATCATTGTTAGGATTTGCGCTCTACCAGTAAATGCAGCAACAAGCATTGTTGGAAAATCATTATTAACTATTGCAGTTATCTGTAGTTAGACATGTTTGATGGATGGTGGTAGAAGGGAAGGTGCCCAATTTAGGGTATAGAGGTGGTGTGCTAAGGAGTCCAGGATCTTTACTAGACTCCTTGTTTTGTGGCACAGCTGAAAGCATTTGCAGGGGGAATATACAGGCCCCCAGTACAAGTCTGAAGCTTGGAATAGTCTAAACAAGGCTGTTTTCAGTGCAACTCACATTTCATGCACTGGAGAACAGTGTAGGCATCATTCTAATGATGTAAAATGATGAAATAGGGATACACTCAATCAGTGGCTGGATGAAATCAGGGCTGGGAACATCCCACAGTTGTGTAAGTATACTAATAAATTGAATTTATAGTAGATAAAAAGCTACATATAGGCCAGAATGATATGCATAATGCTCTTCTCTTATTCTCTTGCCTTTCTTCCATAGCTATTGATGAGATATTTGCAAATAGGCAGGCATATGCTGAGCATATGGAGAGACTGAAGGAAGCAAGGGGTATGCGTGCTGCAGAAAATAACTATTATTGCAGTTTTTCAATTATTTTTTTTTTTGTTTGTTTTCTGTACAGTTGTACCAAAGTAAGCATGCATATCTTAAGTGTAAAACCAAGCATGCATGCTACAGTCTGTAGCACAAACCAACTGTAGCAGTCAAGTCTAAGACTGTAGTCAGATGTTGTGAGTTCAAATACCACAAGTAGCAAATATAAAAAATAATGCAAAAATCCTTTAAAACTTAAATTTCATGAATTACTTTTTACAGAAGTGACATAAATGCACCGGTGTTAATCTCTGCAATTGGACCAAGCATGTGTGCATTAACTGCATATTGCAAGGATTAGTTTGAGCAATCCATAATTATAGTTAGTAATTGTTAAGAAGTATAGTTAAAAGTAAAAGTTCAGATAAAATACTGTTATCATTGTGATAATACATAGTATGTCACATATGATGGTAGTAATGTTATCTCTTTTTTTCTCTCACCTGAAACCTTATCTTTTTTTTTTAGTTTGCTATGTGTTGTCAAAAGATTTCCATGTCATCCATGCCTGACAAATCACCAAATGCTTTACAGTTCAGGGAGGTCGGCCAACTCAGTGGCTGAGCCTGTCCCCGCTCTACTGGCTCCAGCACCAACACCTAGCACATCGGAGACACAGCCTGGCAATTCTGCCTCTGCTACCGCTCCACTACCTGTTCCCAGGTAGTACTACCCCGGCAGCTGGTGCTGCGGTACCCTCTGGGAGTACTGGTGGAGGTGGTGATTTCATCAACCACCAAGAGATGCCAGGGTTGGTGCATATGGTTATGCACTGCACCATTGGTGCAAGTCTATGCCATTTGGAGAGGCTGCACTCCCTCATCATCCATAGCAGGAGACATAAGACCACTACAGCAACCAGAAGAGTAAAGGGACAGTGATGACAGTCCTGCAGATGAGGACTAGATTCCCACTGTCCTCATGTTTGATGAGTATGGGACTACATTGTCCTCTCCCTAACCCATATCATGGTGCCCACCAACTATTTCTGCCCCTCACCATTCTTGTGTCATGTCTTGTTTGCCCTGTTTGCTTGCATATGCTTCCTCAACTGGTGTGTGTGTGTGTGTGTGTGTGTGTGTGTGTGTGTGTGTGTGTGTGTGTGTGTGTGTGTGTGTGATGGATGGAGATGGTGTTTTTGTGAGGACAAGTATGTGCCAGGAGTAGCTTCCAACTAAGGTTACATATGACAATTTATAACATTTTCTTGTATAGGAAATTATTGTAAGTGATAGTTCATGTTTTTCTAATTTTTTTTTTTTGGTTGAACCTATTCATAAACTGATACAGTTAACGACACATTTTTGTTCATTACACATGTACTCTAGGTGGGTGTGCAGCCATGTTTCAGTTAAAAGTATTGCTAATGGGCATATAGGCAAACATTCTGTCCCCATGTGTTATTGGAATTGTGATGATTCTGTTCTTACTTTTTGCTTAACGTCTTCCAGGAGCATCCTCCCTAGTAAGTGTGGAGTCATCTACACATGGCAAGCCAAACATTTTTATTTGATTATTGATGAACATTTGTCGAAAATATACATTTATCCAGGTTTACTATCTAAAGATAATAGTAACTTTGGTGAACATGGGAATGTTGTATGGTGGTTGGATGATTTCTGTGTTGCCAAATGTTACTTGAGGGAGAAAGTTTGTATGAGCAAATGCCACTGTGCATTCTCTGATAGGAGGTCGATGTTATGACTACAGATTTAGATACAATACGGATTGGGAAATTCATCTCTTTCATCACTGTAGTGCAATCTGCGAGTTAGAATTTATTTTTATTTTTTTAATTTTTTTTTTATTTTATTTTACATTTTTTAACCAGGGAAGTCCGACTGGACACAGGTCCATTTTCAGCGGAGGCCTGGGGAGAAAAGCTCCACATAACACTAAGAATGAATACATCCAAAAATACATACAGACATACATAAGTAAGCATTAACAATTTCCAGGTAGTTGCAATAGTCAATGATCCACGAAGAAAAGCTTGAGTTACCTTTTTTTTTTTTTTTTTTTTTTTTTTTTTTTTTACTAGAAGGTTGGTCTTTCTGTTCAGAACTTTACATTAGTTAAACAGGTGTATTGACACACTGTAAAGGACTGATCACTGGAATAGTTGGATCATGATAGATTCCTAGCAACAGTGCACAGTATGGGTTAACCTGGGGAGTAGCATGAACAAAGACAGTTATTTAATTAATGGGTTTTGAGGAGTTTTTTAAATTGGAGATGGGAGGTGATAGAAATTAACTCAATTGGGAGTGAGTTCCAGATGTTGACAATGGAGCAGGCAAAGAGAGATTTCCCAGCTTCATTTTTATGTTTGATGACACTGATTAGGTTTTGATTATTGGATCTTATGGCTCTAGTGGTGGTATAGTGACGAATTAAGTGCTGAAGGGCTTGTTTTTTTTTCTGGAAGGTAGTAGAGCTTGTGAGCTATTAAGAGTTGGTTGAGTAGGAGTAGCTGAGGTAGCTCAAGCCAATTTATATAGAATATATAGTTAGCAAGGGGTGGGGGGAGGGGTGCAGCCTCCCCACAGGGGGGGTGCAGGTGGGCTTGCCTCCCTGCAAAACAGTGAATTCCAGGGTAGGAGCTAAACTTCCCTTAGCTGCTATATGGACATCCTGTTTGATATTCAATGTAAATGTCAAATCTGCTGAATTCATTCATCAGATTCAACATTTACACCTCATTAGTATGCATGGATTCAGCATTGTGATTCAACATTAAAAATGTTTTTTGTTTTTAACGTTGAGATTTTGATAGTGAACCATTTAGCCATATGTGTGAGGTGGGTGCCATGATTGTGTTTGTGTATTGCTGTACCATCTGTGATCTTGGCACTGGCGTTAGTTTATCATATGTTAAACTGTAGTGTAGGTATTTTTGTTTCCTGTTTTTGTTGCTTATCATCACAGGTTATCCTGACAGTGGAAGTGTAGGATTCTTACCACCTGATGTCAGTTTGTCAGTGTATCGTCAAACTCTAAAGATGATAGTGGCCAAACAGAGGCACAGATGGGTGGAGAGGTTGAATCTGATACTGAGGTTGACATTCAGTCCTCCCCTGTATTTTCATCAGACACAGTCAGTATGCCTATGTTTATATATTCCAGTGAGCCCTCCATTATTGGACAGGTGGAAGGTGACACACTTGATCAGGGTAGTGTGGTTACTGTGGCTTCATTGCCAGTTGACTCTGGCCATAACCAAAGTGTGGGTGAGGTAACATGTAGGAGGGATGTTAGTGGTGCTTGGAGGAGGCCTGCTGTCCATCCTTCACCTGATCCTGGTGTATCTTTATGTGCCAATCAATGTTTGTTTAGGACCATCATGGAGGAATAGGCACATTCCAAAAGGGCACCTAGGACATGCTTAGGGTTGTAATTGTGGCACAGGCTAACATGTGTGACTGCCTCTGTTGTGCTGCCAATTCAATGGATCAGATGAATGACATAATGGAATGGGGAGTGCTGGTAATGGAACATCTGCTGGGACAGGGGCAGCGTCACCATAGACGTAGGCCAGATTCATCATCTGATGTTAGCCAATGTGGCTGTGCCTGATCACACTCCAGTAATGGCATGACTTTAACTGCTCCATGAGTGATTGAGGTGTCCATGCCCAGATAGAGTAGGCAATGGGGTCGTGGTCCTGAGTGTACTTGTGAGAAGAGCTCATCCAGCAGAAATCAGTCACATTCAGGTAGCATTAGAACATCTGACCATGGACATGCCAGTGCAACTCCTGGCAGAGCCAATTCTTGTGGTCGGGGATGACGATGATGAACTGTCACCTCAATCATGCACATCTCACACCTGTTTGAAATACCAGGACATAAAGCTAGCACAGAACTAGGCTGGGGTCTTGCTGACACTCACACACAATTTTCACATTCAGTACCTGTAACAGACACACACACATAACAGTTATATGGGTCAGTCATGAAGCTTATAACTCATTCTGTCTTTGTGGCCATTTGATACTTTATCAAAATTTCTGCCTGTCTTTCTTACTCACATGAACTTGGTACCTTTTGTATCAGCCTTGTCCACCTGTCCTCCTCCAAACAACACCCTTTGTAAATGATAATAACTGTGTCATGTCTTTGATTTTTCATCTTCTGGATTCAGGGATACATAAGTCTTTTATCTAATGCCCAGGGAGCATAGCTAACTGAGTGCTTAGTATATATGTGTTTGCGGTGCTCTTTAGAAAGTTGTACTGCTTTCTTACAGGTTTTTAAATGTTTGAATAGTTGCTGCACTAGGCCTATTTCTTGATAGAGAAAACATCTATTGACATAAACCAGTCCTGTCACATATTGATATCATTGTTGAAAAAAAAATCACCCACCTTCTATTTAGTTACATTAGGAGGTAACAGTATGCAAGTATATGCCACTCATTTGTGTTCTTAGCATTGCCTGGCATCTGTTTTACTGTATGTATGTGCATAGGATGAAGGTTTAATTACTTAGGTGGTGAGTCAGTGTGCTATGCATTGCCTGTTAGCCAATGCAAGTGCATATTGAGCATGCCTGCATCTGGCTACACCCACAACAGCTGCTGGTTCCCTCCTTTGATTCATCACCTGTGTGTGACTGTGCTGACCTTGCCAGTAGTGCTGGGATGTGCACCCCTTCCCTTTGTTGATCCTGCTCAAGCTATTTCCTCACGATGATGTTGTGAAGCATGGCACAGGTGATGAAGATTTCAGTACATGTACGGGAATTGTACTGCAGGGATCCCCCATATGTATCTAGGCACTGGAACTGTGACTTCAGAAGCCCAAATACATGCTCTGTGATATTTCTTGCTTGAGCGTGTGCCTCATTGTGGCATTCTTCAGCAGGAGCATGTGCAGTTCTGATGGGCATCATCATCCACAGTTCCAGTGCATAACATGAATCCCCTCAGTAAATGAACCTGTGGGATATCACCCCTAGTTAACATGTCATACAGCCGAGAGTTGTGCCAGATACATGAGTTGTGGTAACTGCCTGGGTTTCCAGCACACACATTCAAGATGATTCCCTTAGCATTACACATGACGGCAGTTAATGGAGTGAAATCCCTTTCTATTTATGTACACTCTTCCCTGTTCCCCTGGTGATGCTCTGATCTGTATATGTGTATAGTCTATGGCAGCCAGTACTTCAGGGTAGTGTACTACATGGAAGAACTCCTGCATATTTCTGGCCCTGTCCTCAGGTGTTCAGGGAAAATATATGTGGTCACTGGCATTTTGGAGTACAACATTCAGGAATTGATGGATGATCCTGGATGCTGATGCCTGTGACACCTCCAGCATATCTTCTGTTGGTGTCTGAAAGGTTCTTGTAGCAAAAATTCCAAGTACTACACATACCTTTTCCTCCACCAATATTGGTTCCTCTTGGTTTGCACTTGGTCTGAGTTGAGGATGACAGAGGTCTCAGAGTTCCTATAGTGCATCCCTATCCACCCTGTAGCTCACTACAATTTCCACCTCATGCAGATTGTATATTGTTAAATGGGGTCTAAAAACACTTCTTTTGGCCTTTGACTATTAGCAGCAGCAGCTGAAGCATGGACTTCTGCCTGTTGCACAAACACATGAATTAAAGAAACAGCAGCCCCTAACATTCTTTCTTTGTAGACTTATTTCCATGGCTGTATTCCAATAGATTTTGGAATTCACAAGAAAAACCAAGACTGCGTCAACATGGTTGTTTTATAGCTTGTTGAATAGCTCCTCCATCTTGGATTGGTTGATTAGCATACACTTTAGTTATTTATGCTATCATTTGCATACCATTATGTTTGCTGTGTTTGTGCTGCTCTACACACCATGTAGAGCCCTTACTGAATCCAAAATGGTGTGCTATCATGTGTGCATCACACTGTGATGAGCACATGGTCTTACTGGACTGTGTCGACTTTACTGAATCTGCACCTACACATGTGCCTATAAGTAAGAACACCACTATTAAGAATACTGACATCATGAGATCTTACTTGGCATATATATCAAAGATGACATTTAATGAAGTTACTTTTTAGAAAAAGGTGGATACATTGTTGATACATACACCAGTTGTTGTATAATTAAAATAAAAAATGAGGCATTAAATATGAGAGAACAAGAATATAAACCATCTCCCAGAGTCATGAAACTCCATGCAAGAATAAGACCATTCTTGCACGGAGTGGTTCGTGTCCATTTAGAACAGCAGCATTCCATGAAGGCGTGCTGCTGTTTAAACTATATGGACATGAGCCATGTACGAGTGCAGGGGTGTGTCAAAGTAGTGCATGGACACTAAACATGCCTATTGCACTCCATATGGCACTTTCTAAGGTGAACTGGCATAATATTAGAGCTTTGCTCTAATATTATGCCAGTATTTCAGTATCCGCGGACACTGAAATGAAAAAATGATAATTTCACTGTCCACGGATACTGAAATAAAAATGGCAACAAGAAAGCAATGCAGAGGGTGTGTGACAGGCTCTGTGATACTCCCCCTGCATTGCTAAAGTGTCGGATGACACTTTTGTAAACTGCTAAAACAGGAAATGTGTGCAAATGCACACATAATGGAGGATAAATCCCCCAAAAGTGAAAAAGCACAAGCACAGCCCCACAAACAGAGAAAGTTGATAGAGAACATGTCATGCATCAGCATGAATCATGTAAGGGTAGAAGAGTGAAAGCAAATATATGGCAACATTCCCTCACAGCAGTACATGTTAGCAAAGGCACAAATGATGGGGGGAATAAATACTACATTAGGGACACACCTGAAAAATTGTCCTCACACAATTAGAAAGTTGTTAGATAACAGGATATGTATTAGCAAGAGTCCCTGAAGGATAGAAGCCTGAAAGCCAAACCAATGCCAGTATTTCATGACTGCAGTCCCAAGTAGTTGTCAGAACACCACAGTACACACCCATATAACCTAATAATATAATAATAATATATACATTCTTTTCACTAGCCTAAGTTATGTTTAAGTGTAGCTAAGTGGGCGTGCACGTTATGGGCGTTCACTTAGCATAGCTTAAAAACATCCCATAGGTGCTAAAAGAAAATAGACAGGCTAAACTCCTAACCTAAGGTAGTGTAATGGTAAGAGTTGTGGCTTTGTAGGAAGGTGTTCATGGTTTGAGTCCCAAGACAAGCGGCTTGCTTTCCTATATGAAAGCAGTAGTAAACTTAAATTATGTAGCAATTTTTTTTTTCTCATCCAAGGTAGTGTAGCAGTTCCAAAAGTGAGATGTCAGTGTAGAAAAGATGTGAAACCCACATTTAAACACAATAACTCCATACAGTATAGTCACACAAGAATATAATTTAATGAAAGCACATAGGGGATGTCATGGCAGGTAAACATAAAATTATAATGTGTTTATAAATATTATTTTATAATATAAAATTATAAGTATAATATGTTTAAGCATGCCTTAGTCACTCTGTAGCCATCAGACCTTGTTCTGCCCAGCAACAAAATAGTCAGCCCTGCCAACTCTCAAACTCAGGATGCTGTCTTCTACAATCACAGTAAACTACAACTATATCATCTAAGCTGTGTATCTGTAGTGCTTTAACAAAAATATCATGCATTCTGGTCATTTAAGATTAATGAAAAAAAATACCAGTCCCAAGTATCAAACCCATGACCCTCAAAAACTACAATGAGAAGAATATAGCACTACACCATCTGAGCATTAGGTTTTAGTGTTGCTTTTTCAAACATATCATGTAGTAGAAGCATACAACATTATAGGAAAAGCTTTCTGGAACCGTTCATGTGTTGTATATATATATATATATATATATATATATATATATATATATATATACACACACACACACACACACACACACATATATAAACATATATATGTATATATATATATATATATATATATATATATATATATATATATATATATATATATATATATATTCACTTCAGAAGCTCAAAATACTGAAATCTCGAATATCAGTATCTAGAGCCCAAGAAGTTGAATCCGCAAAACAACGAAAAGTAAAAACCGCGAAATTCAAAACCTCGAATACCAGAAGTTTTGAATTTTGCAGTTTTACTACACACACACACACACACACTATCCACCACACAAACACACACAATCACTGTACTACATGAAAATTGGGGGGCAAGCCCCCCTGCACCCCCCACGTGAGGGGCAAGCTCCCCACAACCCCCCTACTTAAATATTCTCACTCCGAGGTCACACTACATATGAACACAAACAAAACACCACCACACAAGATACTTTCTCTTCACACACACACCACAGCAACAAAACACACTGACACACCACATAACACACATACACACTTACCTGAATACATGACCATAGCGGAACTTTAAAAGCATGAAATTCAAAACCTCCAGTATTTGAGGTTTTGAATTTCACGCTTCTAAACTTTCGCTATTATGTAGATTTAGCTTCTTGGGCTCGAGATTCCGAAATTCGACATTTCAGTATTTCCAGCTTCTGAAGGGAACTCATATATCTATCTATCTATCTATATATATATATATATATATATATATATATATTTATATCTGATGAAACATATATATATATATATATATATATATATATATATATATATATATATATATATATGAAAAAGAAGAGTCATAAAGATATCCATATATACAAATATAAAGGAAAGAAAAGAAAGAAAAAAAAAAAAAATATATATATATATATATATATATATATATATATATATATATATATATTAAACGTGCAGTGCAGTTATGCCTCAGAACCATCCCTGTCAACCTGTTAGTGCAAAAAGCCTGTACAAAGGCTGTAAAAGGGTGGGGTGGATGGGCCACATATAGGGACATATTTCAAATATTGCTGTTACAGATAAAGACATTTGCTACAACAACATGGTGCATTTCAGCAGACAATTACTGAAGGATATAAGGATGGAAACTGAAATGTTATGTCAATATTTACTGTCATAAATCATTCAATCATTCCATGATTTACCACACAAATACAAATAAATTATGGAACTGAAAAAAAGTATGGACCAAACAACCGGACAGTCTGTGAAAATCCTGGCAGTGGAGAGGTATGCTCAGAACCTCTTAGTGCAATGAATCCGGACCAAGCCTGACAAAGTGGGGGGACAAAGGCCTGAATATAGAGACATATCCAAAATATATCAGTAAATAAGCTGAGAAAGCTGATGTAGTAACACTGTATGCCCTAACATATATTGACTGAAATATCACAATTCCAGGACTCAATTGCTTCTCATTAGTTAAGTGACCTCAATCCCCACATCATCCCACTGATGTGTCAGGAATACACAACAGTTATGGGGACCAGACCAAAGATACTGGCCAGACAACTGGACATCCTATGAATATGTGGACATAACACAACATTAGGGAAACTACACTGAGCTACCGAGCAATATCCAAACTACAATCAGACTGACATAACACTAGCCAAGTCCAGCTCTGTGGCTGTACACATGCATTAGCAAATATAAAAGGCACTACAGGGATGTAACACTAGTGGAAAACAGACACTGGTGTGAAAGTGGATGCCCCCAAACAATTGCACCACATTCACAATGACATACTAGTAAGCAAACTGAACACGACAGTATAATGACTGTGTGAGCAACAAAATCCCATTTGCCACACACACATTACCCCTACATATACTGCCCCAAGTCACAGTGCAGTGGGAATCTTGAGGTGTTAGGGGACATGTCACGGTCTGCATGTACAAACATATATAGGCAATAGGGAACCAGAAACCAGAGCAGCATGCACAGATAGAAAGAGCCCATGACAATCACATGTACCCCCCTCCCTACACAGCCCAAATAACATGTACACACTACACTGCTACACAATCCTGACAGTCTTTTAACAATGGGCAGACATACACAGACCTCTCAAATGTACAGTTTCCCACAGAATGTATAGGCACAAGACTCATATCTATGGCAGCTTTCTTGTTACATGTCTGGGGGTCTATGACATAAGTGGGATGGTAGCAGGAATGAATGCAATAAATAATAATACTACATACCTCTGAACCTCTTAGTGCATGACATATGGACAAAATCTGACATGATTGAGGGACAGAGGCCTAAACACATGGGTATATTGGACATATTGCTGTTATAAATGTAGACAGTTACTGGTGTTACTGGCTTTGTTGTAACATATCTTTTCTGAGGGATATGAAGTCAGTAACACCAAAAGATGTTAGCATTTACTGACTGCATTCCCCTGAGTATCCTACTGATTAGCCAAGGACAACAACTGTCTGGAGAACAGAACAAACATATAAGCCATGCATCTGGACAGTGTCTAGGCCTCTGGACAGTGTAGAGGTATGACAACAGTGATGTAATTCCCCTGACAGCTGCCAAACATATCACCCAACACCTTATGAAGTGCAGTAAGACCAACATGACACTCCCCCACATCACCTCTGAGCAATTACCCATGTATATCCAAATATAGCATGCACTATAGGGATGGAAATGTAGTGAAAAGCAGAGAGTGGTGCAAAAATGTCCACCCAAAAACATTTGCAACACAGTTACAGCAACATACCAGTACAAAAAATGAACACTAGAGTAGAACGACTGTCTAAACAAACATATCCTGATTGCCAGTCACACACTACACCAACATATACTGGCCCAATTCACAGTGTACTGGGAATCCCGAGGTGTTATAGGACTTTCCACAGTCAGCCCTACAGCCATACAGGCCTGACTACCAGCAGCTGTAGCAGCATGCAGAGTCAGATAGGTAAAGGATGTATGGTACTCACATCTGCTACTCTCCCTACCCAGCCCAACCATCATCTACACACAATACTGCTACACAATCTTGGTAATCTGTTTACAATGGCCAGACATACATAACTGCCATATGTACAGATTTCCACAGAATTACCATGGTGTGGAATCATAATTCTGGCCACTGCTGCATACCATGGCCAGGAGTCTGCCAGGTCATTGGCATGATAACCAGAGTGCAGTTGGTAATTAATGATATACCATACCTATGCATCTCGTAGTGCAGGACATCTAGGCAACGCGTGATGCACTTGTGGGAAACGGGGCTGGAAAGAGGGACATATCAAAAATAATGTTGTTACAAACTGAAACAGTAGCTGGTGTTACACGTGTTGTTGTAATATAACATCCCTGAAGGATATGATGTCTGGAACACCAATGGATGTCAACAGTTACTGACTACAGTCCTCACATTATCCTACCAACCCCACAAAAACAGATGTTGTTCGAGTAACAGACCAAGCATAACAGGCAAACATCTGGCCAGTCTGTGGACAACATGCCAATTGAGAGGCATGTCAGAGGCATATCACTGTCAGATGTCAGGTCACCCAGCAAATGCATGTCCAGATGAACCCTGTCAATCTAGAAACCCTCCATGTGTATAACAGCACTAATAACATACAATCTGTTCCCAATTCTGGAGCTTTGTCCCCCATGTTGTTGGGCTATCTCCACATGTCCTGTTCTGTGAGGTATTTCCACCTACTGTCTGTGAAGCTGTCACCCCCACACCACTGTAATGTCCCCTGCACAAGCAAGAAAAATGGGCAAGGCCCGCAAGAAGGGTGTCCCATATGTTGGAACTAGCAGCGGTGTCCAGACCCACACCACAATACTATGTGGGCACCTACATAGCTTTATGGCCTCAGCAATACCTGACAGGACAACATCAACCCCCTCAAGGTAGGCTGAATGCCTGTGGTGGACAGCAGAAATACACAACTACCATGATAGGTGGAAATAATTACAGGATGGGCCAAGAAGGAACAGATACCTCACTGGAAGCCATGTCACCTTGTTCTGCACATGCAAATAAGGTCACAGGTGATGTACGCTAAGGCTGTCTTTGAGTGCAAACTGGAGACATTCACCAAGGCCAATCACTAGGCCTTCCAGATGTGTGCCTGCAATCCCAGAGGCAACACACATACCTGCTCTGTAGTGGTGGTCAATAACACCACATACACATATGCCATGGATATAGGCAACCAGCGGCAGACAGGTGAAGTGTAAATATCACTCCACTGTTCCCCCCTAGGTACACATGTGCATGTACAGCACCTGCACCCCCTCCCCTCATGATCAGGAAGCAGGTCTATAATGCCCTCTCAAAGGCAACACATATAGGTCTCCATAGGCCTGATACCATTCCTGGCTGCGTCCAACATGAACAAAGGCATGGGCTCTCAGACCCATTCTGCAGTGTAGTGAACCACAGCCTGAGCACCAGTGTAATCCCATCTGCACAGAGGACAGACAGAAAGTTGATATAAAACAGGTTATGCATTGGCATTAATGTTCAGAAGGATACAAGTCTGAAACTGAATTGTATGCCATTATGTCATGACAACAGTCCTCAATGACATGGCTGAAAACCTCAATACTCTCCATTTAATATAGTAATATAATATTAATATCCAATAGGCCAGGGGTGGCTCGTGGCATCGGACTGCCGGACTGCAGCCCCCTCAACTAAAAAGAATAATAAGAATAATAAAAGAAGTGAGAAAATGTAAAAAAAAAAAAAAAAAAAAATCTTTTTTTCTTGTTTGAAACAAACTTCGAGTCCATGACTCGGAAGTACGCGCATGCGCACTTTAACCGCCTAGGGCTGCGGTGGTTTTAAACAGTTTTTTTATTTCTTTTTGTTTTGATTGCAGCCCGGTGGAGTAATGAAGGCATCATTGTGATGCCCAGAAGTCTATGCGGTTCCAAACCGCATAGATTTGGAAGGGGCTCGGACTGCGACGTCCGCAGGCACGTCATGACGTGCTTGCTGGGCTAAATGCTGCTGATTGGTTGTCGCTCTCTTCCCGGGCTTTATGTGCTGGGAAAAGAGCGAGAATCAATCAGTCAGTTATCGGCTTGACTTGTGGATTGTTTCGTGTTTTTTTTTAATTTTTATTAATAATTTTTATTTATTTTGGCATTGGAATCGGATTTTACTTTTTTTTTTTAATTTGGGTGGATTTTGTCAGCTGTGCTGTGCTGCAGCCTGTGCTAGAACTAGAAGGAAGAACAGAAGAAAGAAGAAGAAGAAAGAAGAAGAAAGAAAAGAAGAACAGAGTGAAGGTGCAGAATTAAAGTAAGTATGTATTGCTTCTCCAGTGATACAAGAAAACATACGTTTTGCAGAGTGCTCAATTGTGATACACACATGCACCTGAAAGTGTATGTACTTGCTGTTTAAAACATGGTAACTGAAATTGAAGATGAGTCTAGACCAGATGCAATCTCTTAACAAGGCAAAGACACTATTTTTATATCTCTAAGGAATGAAGGGAGAGGGGACCATATAAAAAATTTTCAAGTACCTAAGAAGAAACTATGCTATATACAATATCTTCATTTAAAAGGGGGAGTGTGCAATAGAAAGATAGCAAATATCCAAGAAATCTGGAAGGAAGTGAGCAAAGCCACACAATGTCATTTTTTTTTCAAACTGAGAGCAGTGAATTTAGAGCGCGCTTGGAAAAGTACGTAAGAGATATAAGACAATCATAGCAGGGGATGAATGCTTAACTTAACAGCTAATCAAGCACACAGAGAAATGTGAAACCCAGGGAGACAAACTGCTCCTTTATGTCACTGGTGTCTATACTGCTATGATATATCTTCATCTACAAGACTTGGATTATCAGGCATGTTTGTGGGGCAAAATTGTATGCTACATAACATGAAAGGGTTTATTTTCATTGTAAAGACAGGGATAACTTGAGCACTTTAGCATTATGGTACATATTAGCCATATTTGTAAAATTGACAAAATGCAGTCTTATGTCTGGCACTCATTCTGTGGTCTTATCTCAAATGAAATGGGCTATACTGTGGAAACTGAACATCTAAATGTGGACAGTAATTATATTATCTGATTCACTGAAGTGTGCTTTAGAGTTTTTTTTTAAGAGACGGAAAGATGTGTCAAAATGCTATCCTACAACTGTATTCTGCAATCTAATATGACTGAGGCTGAACATAAAGAATGTCTGTATTCCATAGTGCCAATCACCTGCTAAATGTGCCTGATACCTCATCGCAGCCAGAGAATGTTTCTGCCTCTCAGCACTGAACAGAGAATTGAAGGACTGGCACCAGTTCATTGCTAATGAAAGGCAACGGTATGAAAGGAAACACACATGATGAAAGCCTTTTATCCCTTACACTGCCTAATCATGCAAAGTTTGAGGCAAGATCTAGTAGCAGAGATATCAGTTTATCTGTGGTTTCTTGAAAATGCAATGGACATTACATACTGAAAAGAGAACTTATACTAGGACTGTTCTATACCATTTATTGCATTTACTTCTGCTAACCTGACACAAAACCCTATAAAAATAAAAGCTGTGACCTTCAGTGTTTGTTTCTGGCAAGTTGCAGTTGTAATTTATTAAAATACTTCCAGATGAGTGCACTAAGATAAGTTTTTGCTGTACAGCTTCAGAGCCAGGTTAGAACAGGACAGGAGCAAACATATACAAGTGTAATGGAAAGGCATAGTCAGAGGTGCAATGCTGGAGAGAATGCTAGTCCTTTGCAAAATGCACAAACTCATACAATGTATGCACATTCATTAGCAAAAGTGCTTACCAGTTTTACCATTAAATACGCTCATTTTTACATAGTGGTTTTATTCGGTTGTGTTTCTCTGTGTGAGTGTGTAATGCCCCAGTTACTATATACTGGTGGCTAGAGAACAAATGGTGTTGGGTAGAGATACTCAGGCTTGAAACCTGTACCTTGTATACAGGTGCTAAGGACCTGAATTCCCTACCCACCACCATTTGTAAAAAAAATTGCAGATTTTTGCCTCATATTTGATCTGATCTGTTCCTCATAATATCTGTGGTTTCTAAATACTGTAATGCTTGATATTTGATGGTGCAGTGGTAGTATTGTTGCTTTATGGTTGCAGGTTCTCAGGTTTGATTCTTGGCTGGGGTGCCTTCTGTGGGGAGTCTGCATCTTCTTCTTGTGTTTGTGTGGGTTTGCTTTTGTGTCCTCCCATGTTATAAAGACATGTCTGCATTATTTCTTCCTGGGCCTCTGCTGAAAATTGTTTTTTTGTTCCAAGTCAGATTGTCCTGATTAACAAATGTTGAATAAAATTGACAGGCATTTGAATTTCAGACATATTCTTCAGAAAATACATAGTAATATGACCTTTTATTCTAGCAATTTTCTAAGTTTATAAGATGAATATTTGAAATTTGTCTATATTTTTGGGACTGTATTACCCCCTTATTGGCTTTGTCCAGGTTTTTTGTGCTAAGGTTGACAACTATGGCAAGAACTGAATTCACTGAATATGTCTGAAGGCTGTATTCCCTCATTACTGGGTTTGCCCAGGTGTTTTGTGCTAAGAGGTTGACAGCTATGGTGAGAACTGAATTCATTAAATGATAGCCATTTAAGTTTCAGTCTTCTTCTCTTTCACAAAGCAGCTGATATGGCATAGTGGTATGTTGATCTGACTGTTTTGCACAGGGACCTTGGCAGTAAAATGTATGGTGGTAACACAGCATTTTCTACAACTTTCCAAGATTATACAAGCAATGTTTAATGTGTCCCTGGTTTTTGGCCTTTTGAACCCCCCCCCCATAAATTTGTTTTTTTCCAGATTTCTTGTGCTGCAAAGTTGAGATGCAGTTGAGTATTGAGTAGATTTTACAAGGAGCTGAGAGCTGCAGGGGAAGAGAAGTTTAGTGCTGCTTATAGAAAGTCAGCTTGCAATGTTAATAGCACAGCAGGTTGTGTATTTGCTTCTGATGCCAGAGGTTGTTGGTTCTACTCCCACAAGGGGTGAATGCTGCTGTACTGAAAAAGTTAAGATACTAACTATGAGCCTGTTATCTGTTTGTCATCCATTTCCTATTGCAATATTACTAGCTTATCATTTTTAATGTAATATAGGCAATTTATTCCTCAGGGGCATCAGACACTTTATTTTTCGATGAAACCATGAAATATAAAGGTTTTTGCTAGCAGCAACCTCTTCATTAGTTACAGATTTATTTAATGTGGAATTATTTAGATGACTTTTTTACTTCAGAGATTGTGCATATTTACTGATAATGGTGGACTGTAGAATTGTGCATATTTACTGATAATGGTGGACTGTAGAAGTTTGAGTAGACTTTTATGATGGAAATGTTCTGAATTGGGCAGTTTTGTCATTATTGGTGCATGCATTTTGTTTCATTGTTTACTGGAAAAATGTTCAAAACAATAAGAAGGTGTATCAAAGAGCACATGTATGTTTCATATGCAAGGGGCCTATGATTTGAAAATAGCCCAGAATTAATCTTTATCTGCCACTGGTAAAATGTATTTTCTTTGAATGTGGGTTTCAATGCTGTTTCAATGAATGCGAGTTTCAAGTGCAGAGAAGTTTTAATGCTGTTTGTTTAGCAGATGTCTTAGTGTTTGTGCTGTAAAATGCAAAATAAAACTTTCAAATGAAGTCCAAATCATCATAGAAGTAAATCAGTATGCATCTGTCCTTGATTTTTGCAGAATGGTCTGGTTTCTGTCATATTTTTTGTACTGTTGATTTATGCTTATTACTCAAAGTGCCTGTTGCTCTGTGTTTAAGTAACAATACTTTAATGACCATCAGGTAAGCTTGGCTGAGACTGTAAGATGCAAGTAAGCTTTAATAAGCATACTGTTAAAGAATTGCCAACATTGAAAGCCTTTCTGTTGTTGCCATGTAGAGAATACTTAACTAGATAATGTATAAGCCTTGGGTATTGAAATGCATATGACAGTATTTGTAATAAAGGACAGGATTACATTATTTTAAGAAGCTCATTACACTTGGAGACTTCCAGTCATCTCTGCAGGCTTTACCCGTAAACTAAACAGTATGCCAATCGTGTGGTCCATAACCTGTACAGTAATCCTTTTAACCAATGTATCTTGAGCTTATTTTTTGTTTGCTTTTCATTTTTTACTTTGATCATGTTTTCCCCATGAAACAAGTAAATAGTTGTCAGACAGCAGGTCTTTTTTTGGATAAGGAACATTTTTACAAGTGGGGGCATCAGAGATTTCTACTTTCAGCATGTTACTTGGTACTTTAATAAAGCTGAATATAAATTATAATTAGAACTGCAGTGCAAGAAGTGGTTTGAGTTGAGTGCTGCTTGTTTTTCTTATACTTGATTTTGACTGGCATTCCATTAATGTATTTAAAAAAGTAATTTATTTTTTCATGCCTCACAACCTTTTTGTTTCCATCTAGATATTAAGTAAGCTGTCATGCAGACAATGCATCGAAATATTTTTATTCTTCTACACTTCATTTTATCTTGATTGGACTCTCATAATGACGGTTTGGCACCCACGGCAGTGTATTTAGTTCGTTTTTGTGTGGTTTTGAGCATAGCTCCTCCCCCTTTCTAGTTGGCCACATCCATTCCCATTGACCCCACCCATTCAGCTGTCTCCTGCAGCCCCCCTTTGATTTGAAGTCACCAGCCACCACTGCAATAGGCGATAAATAAAAATATACATCTTAAATCCTCAAACCAAGATAGTGTGCTGGTCAAAGTGCCAGCTTTCCATGCAGGTGTACATGGTTCGAGTAATACAACAGGCAATCCAAATTTACATGGAAAAGCAGTGTTAAAAGTGCTATGTTCATATTAAAATATGTGGTAAGTTATTTTTCTCACCAAGGGTAGTATAGCTGATGTAAAATGGATGTGTGAATGCATATAACATGTGAAGACACCCATGTATACATGTGACCCATACAGTATAGTTACACCCCTTGCTAATGTACTGAAAGCACATTCAGTCATGTCATGTAATGGAAATCATATACACTCACTAAATGAAGTCATTAGTGTGGTATATTATGAGAATGAACTGTGAGCAATGGTTAGCAATGCCCAGCTTTGTTTAGTAGGTTTAACAACACATTCCTGTTGTCCTCACCCCCTTTAATGGGGTTTGTGTCCAAATTCACTTCCAAATTCTGTACAAATGCACAGCTGTTGCTGTATAAGAAATGGACAGCTATGGACATTCCGTACACCCATCCTGCACAACCGTAACTATCTTTCATATTTTTCTTCCATCTGTGTGCCCCTTTTCCACCACTTTCCTATCAGCCCTTTCTCTTTTCATTTAAATAATTAGTGTGGGTATAAGCATGAGTAAGTGGTTGTAAGATCAACAAAATTATCAGCTCTGCCAGGTCTTGAACCCAGGGCCCTTTACACTATAGTCAGCAAAATGTACCACTACACCATTTGTTCTGGAGTGATTACTGAGGTGTTTTCCAACATATGCTTATTCAACAGTAGGGAAACGTTTCTGTTGAATCAGTCAGGTGTCGTATTTATACATATATACATGTATATATGTATGGAGATGCATATATATGGACAAATATATACATAATATAAATAGTGATATATATATATATAAAATATTCATATATACATATATATAAATATATATAAAGAAACTATACATATATAGAAAAACAAATATATATATATATATATATATATATATATATATATATATATATATATATATATATATATATATATATATATATATATACTCATAACATGTAGTGGAGTCAAACCTCAGAACCATACCTACCAACCTCTTACTGCAAGAAATCTTGCCCAAGGCTGCCCAAATGGGGGGACAATGGGACAAAACTAGGGACATATTTCAAATATCACTCTTATAAATGTAGAATGTTGTCAGAGTGACAGGGTTTATTTCAGCATACATGTTCTGAAGGATGTGAGTTCTGAAACTGAAATGTATGTCATTTACTGTCAGAAATCCTCAGATCAGCACAGTGATTTACCAATGATATGAAAATAATGCAACTGTGAAACAGACCAGAAATATGAGCAATAAACCCGGACCTACATCAACAATCCAGATAGTTCCAAGGTAGGCTCAGAACCCCTTAGTGCAACGAACCTGGGCCAGGCCTGACAAAGTGGGGGGAGAAAGCCATGGAAATAGGGACATTTCTGAATGGGACATATCTGAAATACTGGAGTAGATAAGCTGACACAGTTGCTGCATAACACCCTCATGTCTGTCCTAACATATATTGACTGAAATAGCACAAGTCCAACACTCAATTACTTCCCACTAGATAGTGACTGAAATCCTTACATGAGCCCACTGGTGTGTCAGAAATATACAACACTTATGGGAACCAGACAACACTATGTCCTACAAATATATGGACATAACATCACATTAGGGAAACTACACTCAGCTTCTGTTACCAAGCACTGTACAAACTACAGTCAGACTGACACAACACTAACCCAAAAATGCTAGGGTGAATTACACATGCATTGACAAATATATCAGGCACTACAGGGATGTCACAGCACTGAAAAACAAACACCAGTGTGAAAGTGCATACCCACAACCAGTTCAACCACAGGCACAGTGACATACCAGTAAGCCAAAGGAACAGTATAGTATAAGCATTGTGCGAACAAAAACATCTCAACATGTTTGCCACTCATACACTAGCCCCACATATACTGGCCCAATTCACATTGTGCTATGATGCCTGACTGTGGCATGGGACATGTTTCAATCTGCTGCTACAAACATATACAGCCGATAAGATCACCAGAAGCAAGAACGGCAGGCACAGGCAGATAGAAAAGGAGCCATAACACATCCATCCACGCCCCTCCCTACACAGGCCAAATAACATTGACACAATACACTGCTACACAATCCTGACAGACTATCAACAATTGCCAGAGATACACAGACCTCTCAACTATACAGAGTCCTACAGAATGTCCAGGGTTTGCCCTTATATGTAAGGCCTCTTACACATAACATGTCTGGCAGTCTGATACATTACTGGGATAATGTTAGGAATGTAGGCACTAAATAATCATATACTAAACCTATCAACCTCTTACTGCATGGCATCTGGACAAAGCCTGACATAATTGTAGGACAGAGGCCCAACACCAGGGGCATATTTGAAATAGTGCTGTTATAAACTGAGAATGTTGCTGTTGTAACAGGGTTAATTATAACATATATTTTCTAAAGGATATGAGGTCAGAAACACAAATGGATGTTAGCAGTTACTAACTACAATCCCCAGAGTATGCTACTGATTTTCCAAAGACAAAAATGTCAGAGGAACACACCAAACATAGGAGTCCAAATCCTGGACATTCTGAAGATAGCCCTACAGGTGAGAGTTATGCCAATCACAAACACTGTCAGAGTTAAAATCACCCAGGAACTCCATGTCCGCACAAACGCTGTTAGACTAGCATTAATCCAAATACATAACAGCAATACTTACATTATGTCCCTATGTCTGGAACATTCTCCCCCATTCTGTTGGCCTGTCTCCACAGTTTTGGTTGTAAGAGGCATTTCCAAATATCTTCTGTCATGCTGCTGTTCACACACCTCCATGAAGTTCTCCTCACTGGCAAGGAAAAGGGCCGATGCTCACATGGAATACTCAATGATAGGAGTGTGTTGCCATGCCATTGGTTTTATGAATAACAACACAGCTGCCCTGCATGCAATTATCAAGTGGGGGGCACCAATTGGTGCACATGCCATCAGCTGCTCATGAGCATTACTTACAAAAGGCAAGCTGCTGCCTATGCAAAACAAATGTACACCCTACATCCCTGAGAGAGAGAGAGAGAGACAGAGAGAGAGAGAGAGAGAGATAGAGAAACAGCAAAAAAAAAAAAAAAAAAGAAAAAAGAAAAAGAAAAAACATGCAGTACATAACCACCTATACTTGAATAAAACAAACAGGTATGTCAAACAAGTAAGCATGTAATGGACTGCAGTAGGGGGTATGAAATAATGGGAAGTAGGAACTGTAACATCTATGTCTCAACAAGACTTGCTGTACTGATATATTGCAGATCAGAGCCTATGGCCATAGCATCTGGGTCTGTTTGCAGTGACATAGATCATAGGTCATGCCCCTGAGTCACCCCAGGAAAGGATGGCTCACATATGACTACTACTGCAGTTTGTGTTGAACAATACTGACAGTGACAATGCTAGGCCAGCTACTGGGATGGTGTACATATCCATTTCTTACTTGTGAATACAACTATGATATACTTGGTTGTCTCAGAAATGTGAGAGATCTATACATGGTATTTGCATAGTAAAGTACTGCTGTACACGTGTGGGTTGAACTGCATGTGATATACTGAGCTCATACCATTAAACTGTCCAGTGTTATGCACATTGACCATATGGGTGCCTCATATTTGTAGTCATTTACTCATACAGTTCTGTTATGTCTGGCAAATCATTGGAAAATATGTGAAGACTGACATTACAATGTATCCTTCTTTTTTCTATTGGTTGTTCCCATTAGGGGTCACCACAGTGGATCATCTGTTGCCATTTCTGCCTGTCCTCTACATCCTGCTCTGTCACACCAACCACCTCTCTCAGCACATCCAGGAACCTTATCTGAGGCCTTCCTCTTTTCCTCTTACCTGGCAGCTTCATCCTTACCATCCTTTTCCCAGTATACCGAGCATCCCCCTGCAGCACATGTTCAAACTGATGTAATCTTGCCTCTCTGTCTTTGCCTCAAAACTATCCAACATGGGCTGACCCTGTCATATGCACTTTGCTAATCCTGTCCACCCTCATCACAACCAGTGCAAATCCTAACATCTGTAACTCTGCCAGGTCCAACTCTCTGACTCCTGCCTTTTTGTCAATGACACTGTCTCCAACCCATATAACATAGCTGGTCTCACTACCATATTGTAGCTCTTCCCTTTCACTTTCACTGGTAATTGTCTGTCACAAATCAGTACTGACACTCTTCTCCACGCTTGCCATCTTGCCTGCACTCTCTTCTTCACCTGTCTTCCACAGTTGTCATTACTCTGAAATGTTGATGCCAATAATTTATACTCATCCACCTTTGCCAACTCTACTCCCTGCATCCTCAACATTCCACTACTCTCCCTCTCATTCACACACATATATTCTGACTTGGTCCTGCTAACCTTCATTCCTCTCTAGAGCATATCTTCACCTCTACAGGGTCTCCTAAACCTGTACTCTACTCTCAGAACAGATCACAATGTCATCTGCAAACAAGATAGTCAACGGGGACTCCTCTATGATCTTGTCTCTCAACCTGTCCATCACCATTGCAAATAGGAAAGGGCTCACAACTGATCCCCGATGTCATCCCACCTCCACCTTAAATGCATCCATCCCTCCTGCCGCAGACCTCACTGCTGTCACACCACCCTTGTACATATCCCGCACCAGTCTTACATATATCTCTGCCACTCATGACTTCCTCATACAATACCACAACTCCTTTCTAAGCACCCTGTCATATGCTTTCTCTACATCCAGAAAGACACAAAGTAGCTCCTGTCCTTCTCTGTACTACTCCATCAACACTCTCAGAGCAAACATTGCATCTGTAGTGCTCTTACCTGGCATGAAAACATACTGCTGACCTCTACTCATCACCACTCTGCTTAACCTAGCATCCACTACTCTTTCTCATGACGTCATGCTGTGACTGAATAATGTTATGCCTCTGTAGTTACTACAGCTCTGCACATCAACCTTATTCTTAAAATGGTACACAAGCACTTTCTCTCCACTCCACATGCAACCTATCACTTTCCAAGATATCATTAAACAATCTGGTGAAAAACACCACTGCCATTTCCCCTAAATACCTCCATGCTACTACAGGTATGTCATGTGGACCAACAGGCTTTCCAGTATTTTTCCTTTTCATAGCTATCTTTACTTCTTCCTTGGTAAGCTGTTGCACTTCCTGATTCACCATACTCACATCATCCAACTCTCTGTCTCTCATTCTCTTCATTCATCAGCCTCTCAAAGTACTCTGTCAATCTACTCAACACTCTCCTCGCTTGTGAGTACATTTCCCTCATTATCTTATCACACTTATCTGATGCACATCTTTCCTAGCTCAGTCCCTCTGTCTAGCCAATCAGTACTAGCCCTGTCATCCCTCCTTAGTGTCCAACCTGTCATACAAGTCTTCATATGACTCATCCTTAACCTTTCCCACCTCTCTCTTTGCCATGTGCCTCATCTCCTTATACTCCTGCCACTCCTTCATCCCCAACCTCTTTGTATACTGTCCTGTACTTCCTCAGTCCAACACCAGGTGTCCTTGTACTCCTTCTTCCATCCACATGTCACACCAAGGACCTTTCTAGCCATCTCCCTTATTAGCTCTGCTGTACTTACCCATATGTTTGGTAAATCGTCACTGCCACCCATTGCCTGTCTTAATTTCCCTGAACTCCACCTCACAATCACCCTTTTCCAGTTCCCACCATTTGATCCTTGGTGTTGACCTCACACTCCTCCTCTTCTTGATCATCAGCATCATCTTACAGACCAACAGTCTCTGCTGCCTAACTACAATTTCCCCTGTTACCGCTTTACAATCTCCAATCTCTTTCAAACTGGTCCTCCTACATTGGATATATTCTACCTGCGTGCATCTCACCCCACTCTTGTATGTCACCCTATGCCCCTCCCTCTTGTTATAGTATGTATTCACCATAGCCATGTCTATCTTTTTTGCAAAATCCACTACCATCTCCCTGTCTGCATTCCTTTGCTTAACACCATACATACCCATCCCTTCCTCAACCCCTCTGTTCCCTTCACCAACATGGCCATTGAAATCTGCTGCAATCACCACTCTCTCACCCTTGGGTACAGTCATCACCATGTCATCCAACTGACTTCACATTTCTATTTCCCATCCATCGCACAAGCAACTTGCACAGCATATGCACTAACAACATTCATGATTACACCATCAATTTCCAGATTCATAAACATCACTCTATCAGACACTGATGTTATCCTCCAAAAACACCCTTGGCATACTGTTTCTTCAGGATAACCCCTACCCCCTTCACCCTCCCATCCACACCCTGATAGCATAATTGTGACCTGCCTCTGATACACCTAACAGTACTCCCCTTCCATCTGGTCTCTTGCACAAACAATGTATCCACCTTCCTCTGGCCATCATATCAGCTAGCTCTGTCCCTATACCAGTCATACTGCCAACATTAAAAGTTCTTACCCTCACTACCACACTCACTAACCTACCTCATCTCTTTCTGCCATATGAGTGTTGGACATCCTCCAGGGTATGTTTGTCAATGCAAAAGCTATTGTGCTATTGAATTACTCAAGTGTGTTACAGCAATATTAAGACAGTGTCACTAATTTTGTCCCATTGCCCCCTATGTATGTGTGGCATACTACAGATGTCCTGCTTTAATGGGTTGAGAGGTTTGACTGGGCAGCAAGAGTGTGAATACAGTGTGCCATACTGCACGTCAGTATGAGTAGGTGTATCTGGCCACCTCTTAACAACAGACATGGAATGCAAAATGTCAATTAAATAAGCTGTAAATGTACATGTGTATAATCCTAGTTACTGTACATCCAACAGAGTGACATTTCTACAGCTACTGGTTGTTGCATTGCCCTGACGCAGTCATGGGTGCTACAATAGGCATGATTATCTGTTTAAAATTGGAGAGGTGTCAAACTGCGTTATGACTGGGTGTCCATGCCAACTACAAACAGCTATATGAACACCAACATAGCTGTATGGACTCAGCAATACCTTACTTGTAAAATGTGCCTCCACCAAAGTAGAGTAATCCCCTTTGCTGGACAGCAGCAATACACAAACCACAGACTTGGTCCCTATATTGGCTGTACATGGCAAATTAGGAGCAGGCACCAACTTGACATCAAGTCAGCTTTTGTGTGATCAAGCATATAAGGTCACAGATGGAGTACTGTAAGGCTAACTATGAGTACAAATTGGACACCTCCACCAAGGCCATCTTCACATATGTCTTTAATGTCAGAGGCAACAAACCAACCCACTTTGTAATGGTGATCAATCAGACCACATACACACACAACATAGCTATAGCCAACCTGCTGTAGATAAGTATAAGGTAAACATCACCCCCCCTGGTTCAGCATCGCTATAGGTGGATAAACACAGCACCCACACCCCTCCCCTCATCACCGGTAAGCCGGTACATATTGCCTACTGACAGGCAACAAACGTAAGTATCCATGGGACCTGATAACATCCCTGTCCACATCCTACATGAACTCAGGCATGTGCTCCCAGCTCCATTACCCACTGTAGTCACACCAAGCCTTGGCACTATCCAAGCCCCATCCGCATGGAAGATGGCTAATGCCATCCCTTTATGCAGACATGAATGAGGAGTAGAGGATCATAAAATTAACTAGGCCTCATTGGGAGGAATATGACACATCAGGATCAGTAGTGCAATGCAAGCAGATACAGTGCTGATAGATTACAAAGGTATGGTGTGGTTGTGAGTGGTGGTTACCGGTAGTCAATGTAGCTGTGCAGGTTCTGTACATACTGTTGCCAAATGTATGAGGTCCTGTGATGTGTTTCCCTTTTTATGTCTTCCAGGTTCAATGTCGCATCAGCAAAGGTCAACTTTCTCAGCAGCTGAGACAAATATAATCATAGAAGCAATACTACAGAAC
Organism: Protopterus annectens; assembly: GCF_019279795.1. Taxonomy (NCBI): domain Eukaryota; kingdom Metazoa; phylum Chordata; order Ceratodontiformes; family Protopteridae; genus Protopterus; species Protopterus annectens. The sequence continues at coordinate 1,892,981,206 of NC_056729.1, forward strand.
CATGCCATAATGTTTGGCTGGAGCCAGCAACATCTGCAAGAGAGGATTGGCCTGTGGGAAGACTTTGTCCACAGGGTAAATTATGCTGGCCTGCACACAGGTACATAGGAGCAGGTCCAGCATTATGCAAATGACCTCATACACCATGCCTGGCAAAGAGCTGCTGCAGTAGCCAGGGATCACACAGCCAAAGGTGGGAGCCCAGCCATGCAGCCCCCACTGACACCCAACGAGGAGCTCCTCAGCAATATTGAGGCACCCATCCCAGTACAACATCAGGGTACAGACCCCCCACATGCTGGAGGTGGGTGGCACCCAGACAATGGACGAGGAGTGTGCAGGTAAGACCCAAGTGGAGATTACTAGACTAGTGTAGCAGACATATTTGTATTTGTAGAGTATCTACATGCATGTGCCAGGTCAGATTGAAGTTGTGGATGGGGTTTTCTAATGCTCAGAAGTGCACATCTATGGTGAAGGACAGCAAATTATGTAGTATTGGGAGTTGTACTGTAAATGTGCAGACATGCGGCATCCATCCTGTACCAATGCCACACGTGAGTCTGCTGATAATACTACTCTCCCACAACTACCAAGATCCCTCCGGTCTGCATGTGGGATGGCAGCCTAAAGCTGGTGAGTATGGAATTGTTCTGTTGTGGTTTGCCAATACCCCAGGCATGTGAAGGTCATGCAAAGTACCATGCACACAACTGTCACTCATATCCATAGTGCTTTATTATCATGTTCACTTGTGGTGGGGTTAACTGCATTGCATCACAGTGGTCACCACAGGGGCCTATTTGAAGTGAATGTAACATCCCTGTAGCATACCTCACAACCTGTCAGTGCAAGATGTTTTGACAGAGACCAACAAAATGGGGGGGCAGATGGCCTAAGGCAGGGACATGTGTAAAACATTACTCTCATACAGTGGATATAAACAGTGCGAAACTGTTATTGTTGATTGTATAATTGGGCTGGTTTCTGTTCTCTGCCTTTAATAGCCAGAATTTTAAATCAGATATACCTCTTTGCTGAAGCTGTTCTGAGCTGCAGAGAGACTGACATACTGCCTACTGTGATATTGGGAAAAGATAAGTGTTTATTTTCAATTGTCTCTGAGCTTCTCATTTAATACATATCTCTGTAATCTGTACAACTGCTTTTACTGTCCTTTTTGTTGTGTGATAGAGCTGAATATCTGATACTGTTGTGACCCTCAGTTTGCAGTGAAATCTTTTGTCTAGAGGCCTGTCTTGTTTTCTTTGTGGCAGAGAGAGAGAATTGGACTGGTTTAATCTGGCTAGGGACATTCCTGTAAAACTGTTATTGTTGATTGGATAATTGGGCTGGTTTCTGTTCTCTGCCTTTAATAGCCAGAGTTTTAAATCAGATATATCTGTTTGCTGAAGCTGTTCTAAGCTGCAGAGAGACTGACCTACTGCCTGCTGTGATACTGGGAAAAGATATTTTCAATTGTCTCTGCACTTCTCATTTAATACATATCTTTGTAATCTGTACAACTGTTTTTTCTCACTCACTCTCCCAGTTCTTGTGGTGGTCTTAAGTCTTGGTGGCTTTGAGTTGCCAGCCTCTGGTATAAAGTTGATGCTGGACACCCCCCCCCCCCATTCACATTACATCAGCTCATTCTACTGTTTATACTGAGAACTTAGCAAAGGCCCACCCCTTTAACTTCTGAATATTGAAATATCTCACTATCTTCTGTCTCTTCACTTTCTACTACAAAAAAAAGCTGTTTCTTGCCTTTTCTGTAACTAGTCTAGTCCAGATAGAGATTTGCTGTATCCTGGACTGTTTGTAAGCTTCTGAGATCTGCTAGTTCTCTCCTTTCCTGTACTTTTACTAGCTTATTAGTCTAGCACTTTACAAGACTTCTTCTAGCAATTATTGTAGCACACAAAAGTGCTACCAGCACTAAATGTTCTACAAGGAAACTCCAGTACTTATTATTAATGCCCACCCCTCCAGGCATGTCTAAAGGTCAGTTCCCCCTGCTTTCTCCTGTTAGTCCGGTGAACTTGGGCATCCCGTGTCAATGTAGCTACTGCCTCACATACACTGATAACCCTCTCCTCTTTCCTTCCAATACACAGACTTGTGAGAGATGCACTTATATATCCAAATTGGAAGCCATGCACTCTCCAGCCAAGACCAGAATAGCAGAATAGCTGGTTAAGAGGAGAAGGTCAACACTTGCACCACACCACATGGAACACATAGCCCTCCAGAACACAGACCAGCACTGCCTTCACATAAAAACACAAACCACATACCC
>NC_056729.1:1892988507-1893068507 GCF_019279795.1 Protopterus annectens
CTCAACACTAGACATCTATATCCCTAGATGCAGCCACTCAAAGCACTCCTCACAATGGAGAACATTGACATTTTGCTGAACCAGAGACCTGGTTTTCAGCAGCAGACAGTACCCCTGCACTACCAGTTTATAACTCATGCCACACCTGTCAGCCACAAAACATGGACCACAGCTCCAAAAGCAGTAGTGTCTCCATATTAATAATGGATATGCACACATCCAGAGTAGTATCCCAGCATAATGCATCTGAGATACTTCAGGTAAAACTGACAATGGGTAATAGTGCAATCCAGGTCTTAGCCTGCTATAGGTCTCTATCCATGTCCCTAGACTATTAATCCACATTCCTCAAGACCTTGGAATCTTTCAAGGTCCGACCCAACACTCTCATAGTAGGAGAGTTCAACTACTACTCCGTCAACTGGGAAAGATACTCAAGTAGCAATACACTGGCCCAACGCTTCCTGGAATTCATTAGTTCCATCGCCCTGGGCAAGCTCATTCTGATACCCAGTAGAAGAAGCAACATCCTTGACCTGTGTTGATTACTAACATATGGGAACATTGCTTGGCAACAGGTATTAAATTGCTACCTGGTCAGATCCAACATAGAGTAATCACCATGGAAATCCACATCTCACCCACACCCCCCACAAAGGTAACCACCTTGAAAAGCTTCTCCAAAGCTGATTTTGGACTTATAAAAACAGAAGTGACTAACTTCACAGCACCCATGCAAATGGAAAATACCTGCATGACAGTCGAATCATACAGAAATGCACTGTACAAACATGTACATCAATGCATGGAACTAGCCATACCCAACAGAACCATAAAACTCTCCTCCAAACACTGGAAGCCAATCTGGTGGTCGCCTCCCATTAATAAACCTGTACAGCAGAAGGAAGAAACTGTTGCTGAAAAAGGTGGAGTCCCAAGAGTGGTAAAACTCCATTATTAGCTTCAACAACGACATGAGATCCCTCATGAAATCATCTAATGCCACTTATGACATCAGAATTGCAACATACACTGACAACAATCACAAATCCTTTGATAGTTATATCAAGAATCTCCATGCCAATAGCCAGAAGTGCTCTGAGTTACTGCACAATGCTACCTTCTATACTGAGTCAACAGATATTGCCAACATTGTTGCCAACATATCCAGTGCCAGCTTTACCCCCCCCAAGGGAACAATCAGCATGCCAGGAGAATGCCAGGCACCTAGGATTACTGCTGACCAGGTTACACCCGCATTGTCCACGGGGAAGAATACAGGTTTCATGGGACCCCACATTATCCCTGGCTGTGTTCTACATAAACTACAAAGATACATGGCACCACCTCTGTGTGCCCTGTTCAGTCACAGTCTCACTTCAGGCTTTGTCTCTCCCAAATGGCACACTGCTACAATCATCCCTCTCCATAAAGGTGTGGTAACTACAGACCCTGAACTCTGGACCCCACACAGTTTGGCTTTGTGAAAGGGAGATCATGCCTGCTCAACCTGGTTGACTTATTTGAGTCAGTCACCAGAGCTGTGTATGACAGTGCATACAGCCTACATCAATCTGGCCAACACTCTTGATACCATTCCTCAGTCAGGAATTATGGATGAACCCAGAAAACTAGGCATCAACCCCTATATCACTAGAGGGATTGCAAACTGGCTCACAGATAGAACACACAGTGTGAAAGTAGCAAGCCTCAAGTCAGACTGGCAGCCAGTCACAAGTAGAATCCCACAGGGATCAATCCTGGGTACTCTGCTGTTCAGCATCTACTGCTCAGGAGTTCAGGCCAACACAAAGGAATTCTGGTTGACCAAGTTCACAGACAACTGCAAGCTGGGAGCCATCATTAACTCCACAAGTGATGCAGACATCCTACAGAAAGGCCTCACTAAGACCACTGACTCATGTGCAAACCATGGCCTAAAGCTCAACACTACAAAATGCATAATCAGCCCCTTTGGTAAACTCTCAGCTCCCACTAAGTACCACATCAATGGGAGCCCACTGAACACTGTAGGTGTTATTAGAGATCTGGGGAAACAAGTTGACAGCAACCTCTCCTTTGACCACCACATTGACACTGTGGTCAGGAAATCCTTCTATGTGGCACATCTCATTACTAAGGGTTTTGCATCCAGGAAGAAAGATGTCTTTGTCTCTGTATACTCTTCCCTCATTAGACCAGTCATCATGTATAATGACCCATTTGCCATGTACCTCACTAGACACCTGCATCAGTTGGAGAGGCCACAGAAGTACTCCACAATGAGGATCCTAGGTATTCAACACATGTCCTAAACAAACAGACTCAAAAGACTCCAGCTGTTCTCTGTCTCATATCACCTACTTAGAGGCGATCTCTGCTTGACTTGCAAAGCTATGTCTGACCCAGTTCTTTCACAAATGCTGCATCTTAAGACATTCCAATCTCTCTGCACCACACACTTCAGGGACCTCAACCTCATTATCACAATAAACACAGCATGCTGGAGGGGCAGGTTCCTCATGTAGAGACTGCACATGCCCTGGAATAGACTTCCCATACATGTCAAGCATAGTAGCTAGATGACCCTGTTACAGAGATATTTTGATGAGTGGATGGGTCATAGAAGGTTCACTCCAGGGATCACTCCAGTGGCTCTACTTGATGGGGCACTAGGAACTAACATCAGGTGGTACAATGGCAGGGCACCTCTATTGGCTAGGCTTGTAATGACTCCAGGGTCATTAGCCTAGTACAGACCTATGAACCTATAAGGGGAGTGACATCGGCATGACTGATAAAGTAGGCCAGTGGGTGAGTAACTTATTAAAATACTTCTTCCTACAAACATACACACACTTATACACCCACACACACATTTGCCAGATCTGAGAGTAGAATCCTTACCTATCAAGTTACTTATATTGCAGTGTTATACAGTTATTGCATGCACTACAGAGCTTACTGGAGTAACAACTAGCAAAAAAGGTGCTGATAAGGGGAATGACATCAGCATGACTGATAAAGTATACCAGTGGATGGGAAACTTATCAAAATACTTACTCCTATAAACATAATTGCACACGCACACACTTATACACCCACACATACATTTGCCAGATCTGAGAGTAGAACCACTGCCTGTCTAGTTATTTGTACTATAGTATTATATAGTTATCACACACACTACAGAGCTTACTGGGCTGACAGCTCGCCAAAGCTGCTGATAAGGGGAATGACATCAGCAGGAGTGATAAAGCAGGGTAGTGAGTGGGCAGTGGGTGGGAGATGTATCAAAACATTTCTTCTTACAAACATACACACACACTAATTTGCCAAATATGTGATTAGAGCTGCTGTCTAGCTAGTGATTTGTACTATAGTGTTACACAGTTATCACACACACTAGGGAGCTTACTGGGCTGACAACTGGCCAAATGTGCCAATAAAGGGAATGACATCAGCAGGACTGATAAAGTTGGGCACTGGGAAGTGTTGTGGGTGGGAATGGCCTAAACCTGTTTCACCTACAAACAAACACACACACCCTCACTCTCACATATGCAACTGTCACACACACAGTTGCCAGTATTAAAATTAGAACCCCTACCTATCTAGTTATTTGTACTACAGTATTATGCAGTTGTCGCACATGCTACAGAGCTTACAGGAGTGGTTGGTGTCCAATGGTACTTCAAAGGTGAAGGAAAGCAACAGATCATGTGAGGTAGGGCAATGTGAAGTGTGGCTGGGAAGAGTCTCCTAATACTTGGACCTATGGAGATATACACATACACAGGCAGGTGATGTGATATTATAAACTCAACCTCAATACTTTTACACAATTGAGCTCACCTTTTATGCTGGCAAGTGCAACTGTTTACAACTGGTACGCCAGACACTGTCCACAGCAGGACATCACTGTATGCCATTCAGGGCATCTGTGTGTGTGACTCACTCTGTCTGTGCCCCCTGTGTGTCTCTCTCTCTGTATCACTGTCTGTATCTGAGTTCCCCGCATCTATGTGTGTATGTATTCTTGACATATGTTATCTGTTGCCCATATATATATATATATATATATATATATATATATATGCGTGTATGTCACGCAACAGATGCAGTTGAATCACATATGGGCCACCTACAGCTAGCTGAGAGTAATCCTGTCTGATGTGTGTGTGTGTGTGTGTGTGTGTGTGTGTGTGTGTGTGTGTGTGTGTGTGTGGACAGTTGAGGTGTACATAGCTGTCTGTGTGCACGGACATATAAACACAATACAGTCATATATTCCGATGTGGGTTCCAACATGTCCTGTGATTCTCAAAGTATAGAAGCATGCCCAGTGTGACCTTCTATAGTTAGGATGGGACTCCATTCCAGAAATAGGTGTACTCCAGCCCAGGGTTTTTATGTGCTGCAGCAATACCTCTCAGGAGTACACAGGACTTTCCTCAGGGTACTTGTTTTGTTTAGCAGACATTTTATGACATATCTGAAACTGCAGAGTATTGTGTCATTACCTAGTGCCAGACTCAGATCATCACAGTGCTTTACCAGAGGAATACTAGTTGTATGATGCATAGACCAATATTATGAGGGCAGCCATGTAAATTCTTGCCCAACAAGGCCATTTGTTCATAGGTTCATAGGTAGATACTAGGCTATCTGCCCTAGGGCATTTATAAGCCTAGCCAGAGTGTATTTGGCTTCTGCCTCCCTATTAGATTAACCTACTGTGCCTCTGTAAAGTAGGTCACAAAAGATACCCTTTTAAGATTAGTTTACTGTGCCTCTGTCTAGCAGGGACACAGGAGAGATCCCAGGGGTGAATTTGCAATTTCCCATCCAAGCGTCCAAATTTCGCTTGAAGAGGGTTATCGAGGGGCTATGTCTAACATGAATTGGGATTCCATTCCAGAGTGAGGGGAGCCTCTGGGAAATGAATCTGTCCCTCCAGCATGTCCTATTTATTTTTGTGCTGAGGTTTAGGTCCTGGGAGTGTGTAGCTCTAAGGGACTTGGATTTTTTGAGGTGGAGCATGTCCATTAATTCTGGGTTTGACATGGCTTTGTACGTCAGGCATAGATCGCCTCTGAGTAGGCGGTAAGCAACTGAGTAGAGCTGGAGTTTCTTTAGTCAAGCTGCATAGGACATCTGTTTGTAGCCCATGATCCTCTTGGTGAGGTACTTTTGGGGTCTCTCCAGTTGCTGCAGGTGTCGGGTAAGGTACATCCCAAAAGGCGCATTGTATTCAATTATGGGCCTGATGAGTGTCGAGTAGAGGGGCACAATGACCTCTCTTGATCTAGATGTGAACCCTTTCATAATAAGGAGGGCTATATAGAAGGTCTTTCTAACCACTTTGGCAACGTGATTATCAAAGGAGAGATTACTATCTACGTTGGTCCCCAAATCTCTAATTACTTCTTCCGTACTTAATGGATTTCCACCTATGTGGTAATTTGTGGGCACCTTGTTTTTCCCAAAGGGGATGACTATGCACTTTTTAGCATTTAGCTTGAGGTCGTGGCTCTGGCACCAAGCATCCATCTCTGTGAGACCCTTTTGGAGGATGCTTGTGTCAGCTGGAGATTCGATTATGGCCCCCAGTTTGCAGTCATCTGCGAACTTTGTCAGCCATAATCCCCTCGTGTTAGCCTGAACCTCAGAGAAGTATATACCGAACAAGAGAGGTCCCAGAACTGAGCCCTGTGGGACGCCACTTGTAACTGGTTTGGATTCGGACATGGCACCTGTGATTCTGACCATGTGGGTTCTATCTCTGAGCCAGTTTGCAACCCATCTTGTGATATAGGGGTTGATATTTAAGCTGGCAAGCTTATTTATGATGCCCGAATAGGGTATTGTGTTGAAGGCTTTTGCAAGGTCCAGGTAGGCTGTGTGGACTACCTTGCCCTCATCTATGGCTTTGGTAACTGTTTCAAAGAAATCAACTAGGTTTAAGAGGCAAGATCTGCCCTTAACAAAGCCAAATTGGGTAGGGTCCAGTGTCTGGAGGCTCCCAATGTCTTTGTTTACGAGTTCCATGATAATACGCTCCATAGCTTTACAGACCAGACTAGTCAGGCTTATGGGGCGATAGTTTCCGGGGTCCGTTGTGGCACCACCTTTGTGGAGTGGGACCACTGTAGCTGTACGCCATTCTTTGGGTACATATCCTGTAGTAAGGCTAAGTTTGAACAGTGACTTAATGTGAGGGTTCAGTTCTTCTTGGAGCTCGTGTAAGACACAGCCTGGGACACAGTCCGGTCCCATAGATGCTGTGTTTTTTGCTTTGGAGAGGGCAGCTTTCACCTGTGCATATGTGATGTCAGGGAGGTTACATTCAGTTGGGATAGGCATTTGCTCCTTTGGGGGGAAGGGGGGGGAGTTTGCACTGAATCTGTCTGCCAGGATGTTGGCTATGTCTGTAGGTTCGGTATATTTTGCACCGTTATGCAACAATTCAGAGCATATCTGGGAGTTTCCGCCCATGTTTCTGACATAACTAAAGAAGGTCTTGTGATTATCTTTAGTGTCTAGGGCAATTTTTCTTTCGAAACTGGCCTTTGATGATTTTATGAGGGATCGAAGTTTCTTGCTAATACTGATCAGAGATGCCTTCCCTTTTTGGGATTTTGCTCTGTCATGCAGTAGCTTCCTCCTTCTGTTGTATAGCTTATTTATGGCCTGGGTCCACCAGACCAGTCTCCTGTTTTAGGAGGAGTGAGTCTTGGTTTTATTTGGGATAGCACGATCCATGCATTCCTGCAGTTGCTCATAGAATGCATTTGTAAAGGATTTTGCGGATTGGGCTGTATTATCCTCTGGCCCAGGGGCTTTGAAGGATTCCACCTCGGTCTTGAGAAGTGCAAAGTTGGCTTTGGAGAAATTCTTTGCAGTGATTTCCTTGGCTGGGGGTGGGGACGGGATATGGATGTCCAGGGAAATTTGTTTATGGTCTGATCTTACCAATGAGGGAGTTACCTCTGGTGTGGAACATAGAGTCCCCATGTTGGTGATGACCAGGTCCAATATGTTGTTTCCTCTTGTGGAAGTGGTGACCAGTTGTTTCATTGTGTTAGAGTTTATAAATTCAAGGAACCGTTGGGCGAGGGTGTTTGGACTTGAGTAGTTTTCCCAGTCAATGTTTGGGTAGTTGAAGTCACCCAATAACATAGTGTTTGGAGAGAGCTTCATATTCTCCAGTATTCTCAGGAATGCCAAGTGGGGTTCCTGTAATAGGGAGGGTGTTCTGTAGCAGGCTACAAACTGAAAGGAAGTTTTGCCCGCTGTTAGTTGCACATGGATGGTTTCCGATGCTTCCTGCAGTGCCACTAACCTGGAGGTGTAGGTATCTTTGATGAATATAGATACTCTCCCTCCTTTTGTGCTTCGTTCCGAGTTTTGGGGCCGAAACGCATGGTATGAGTTATAACCTGGTAGTGCTGGAGTGCTCTCAGGAGCCTTGAACCAGGTTTCTGTTACTGCACAGACATCAATTTTCTCCATACTGAGGAGAGTCTCAAGTGCGTGCATCTTGAGGTTTATACTTCTGGCATTGAGTAGCTTTACCTTTAGTTTTTTTATCTTTGGGTTGTCTATGGAGGTGGGTTTGTCCTTCGAGCCTTGCCTAAAAAAGGCACTATGGGGGTGGCAAGAGCCTTGGCCAGTATACGAAAGCCTAAGGGTAACAGGTGCAAGCCGTCCCTAGCGAAGCAATGTGGCTTGTCGAGCATGTCATCCCAGGCTGACAAACACTGCACCCCCTTTGAATGACACCAATACTTTAGCCAATTGTTGAAACTGATCATTTTGTCTTTATACTGTGGCATCATTCTTGGTGAGGGCAAGATGCTACTCAAGGTCAGGGACATACCAGCCTGGGCTACATGGTCAGAGAGCTCCTCTATGTCTCTTTTCATGTAGTCCTGGGAGGTACGTCTCAGGTCATTCACACCAGCATGGACAATGATGGAGTCATAATTGTACTTGCTTTGTTGTGACCTGAGTGCTTGCATTATGTGGTGGATCCTGGCACCTGACAGGCAGCTTACAGTGACCTTCTCCTTGTTCAGTCTGGTGAGTGGGACATCAGTGTGCCAGACAATAGAGTCCCCTATAACAAGTGTATTTGGTGTGTTGTTTGGCCTTATGGGCTGTGACTGTGAGGCACACTGATTTTGTGAGATATGTGATTTATGGGTATTGTTGAGGGGTGGCTGGTGCTTGGATATCTGCTTAGGAGGTATTTGCTGTTTAGGCAGATTTTTATTTAGAGCCTCCAAGTATGTTTTTGTGTGTTTATGTGTTGGGTATGCAGATGCAATAGGTCTGTGTGAAACTGGATTTGTGGTGTGGGTGGTTACCTTTTCCTCCTGATTGACTGTGCCAGTCTTCGGTTGAGAGAGCTCTGCCTCCAGTTTGGCTGTGTAACTGCATCTCTCACATGTATTTGAGTTTGTTGGAAGGAGAAGAGGGTTGTCTGTGTACATAAGGCAATTGTAACATTGCCTCAAAATTCCCAGATTCACCAGCTGGACTGGAGAGTAACCTTGAAACTGACCCTTGGACATACCAGATTAGTATAGGGAACTGTTTTTTTTTACTGATCAGATTAGGGAAGGGAACTGATTTTTCACTTGATCAGGAAGGACCAATCGGGAGTCTAATACTTATGAGAAGTCAAGGAGGGTGTAGTGCTTTAGTTAGTTAGTGTTCCCTTATAAGAGCTGAGCAAGTGCAGGGCTTTAGAAAGAGAATAGAGTGATTACTTTGAGAGTTTGAACAGTTCTAAGGGAAAAAGTGAAGAGCAGACTTTGTGGAGCCTGGAATAGTTTAAACATGTTTAGGCGGCACTGCCCGACGCTGCTCAGTGCGCAAAACCACGCAAAAAGAGAGTTGTAGGGTTTTAAGAGAGAGAGATCAAGAAGTTTAGAATTGACCCAAAATGGCCAATAAAACTACAGCTTCTAGGTAGTAACCACTCCTCCAGGGACAGGCAGGCTGTTCAGTGTTAACCACTCCCACTGGTGAACACAGAGACTTCCCTTTAGCCCAAGCAAGCACTGGCCTTCTAGAAACTTCCAAACAGTTCAGAACAGCAAATCTGTAACTGAACTTTCTTAACTTTCAGAAAGTGGAAAAAAGCAAGATTTTTTTCTTTTTGTTGTAGTTTAAAGGTAGCAGAGATACACAAGCAGCAAAATAATCACAACAGTGCAATAAATGACCCCACACTTGAGTGCTAGGCCAAAATCAGGTAAAATGCAGTTTTTAGAGAAAAAAAAACAATTTTAAATTAAGTGCAACACAGGAAATGCAGTAAACAGGCTCTAGATGTGTTCCAAGTACTGTTACTGTTACAGATATAAACTTTAGCAAGCCGGAAAATGCCAAAAAAAGGCAAAGCAGTAAAACTTAACAAAAAATCAGAAGAAAATACTTAAAATCACAAAAGTGGCTCCTTTTCTTCTCTCAGCGTTTTCTCCTCTTGGTAGGTGCTTCAGCAACAGCTAGCAAGCCTGAAAAGATGCCAAAACCACGAGTCAGCCTGATTTTAAGAGAGAGAGAGATCAAGGAGTTTAGAATTGACCCAAAATGGCCAATAAAACTAAAGCTTCTAGGTAGTAACCACTCTTCCAGGGAGAAGTAGGCTGTTCAGTGTTAACCACTCTCACTGCTGAACACAGAGACTTCCCTTTAGCCCAAGCAAGCACTGGCCTTCTAGAAACTTCCAAACAGTTCAAAACAGCAAATCTGTAACTGAACTTTCTTAACTTTCAGAAAGTGGGAAAAAAAGCAAGATTTTTTGTTTTTTTTTCTTTTTGTTGTAGTTTAAAGGTAGCAGAGATATACAAGCAGCAAAATAATCACAACAGTGCAATAAATCATCCCACACTTGAGTGCTAGGCCAAAATCAGGTAAAATGCAGTTTTTAGAGAAAAAAAAATGATTTTAAATTAAGTGCAACACAGGAAATGCAGTAAACAGGCTGTAGATGTGTTCCAAGTACTGTTACTGTTACAGATATAAAGTTTAGCAAGCCGGAAAATGCCAAAAAGTAGGCGGCAAAGCAGTAAAACGTAACAAAATCAGAAGAAAATACTTAAAATCACAAAAGTGGCTCATTTTCTTCTCTCAGCATTTTCTCCTCTTGGTAGGTGCTTCAGCAACAACTAGCAACTTCTCTCAGCGTTTTCTCCTCTCGGTAGGTGCTTCAGCAACAACTAGCAATTGAGGTGTGGCTACAGCCAATGTAGTAATGACACACAGCTATGTAAACAGTCCAGCAACCTGGTGATATACTGGCTGGAGATCTGCTTTTGCGGCATCTTTCTAATCTGACATGTCATATCCTTGTGTGTGCATACCTCTGACCTGTACATTTTTTGGCAGGATGTCCAGGTGTTTGCCTTAGATTTCATCCTTTCTATGTAAACTTGTGTTTTAATAGCAAGTTAGTTACATATAATTGAAGTGTGATGTTACAAAATAATAGACATTACTGTTTCAGAATGCATAACCTTCAGACCATTCCCCCTACTGCAAACCTCTCACCCTACCAACTTTCTCAGTATGTAAGGGCGATTTTTACAACACATGCCTATCATTGTGCCTTTGTTCCACTTTTGTTTCTGCCCTTATCCAGACATGTTGCTGTCACAGGTTGTGAGTTATGGGTGTGGGTACAGAGTGCATTCAACTGTGCAGGCATGTCCATTATTTGTAAAAGCAAACATAAGTAAAAGGATTATTGAGAATGACCACTGGCAACAGTACCACAAAGCACTTCTATTCAAAAAAGCCATAGCACCTCTGCTACACATCCTTCAAGATGATACTAATATGTGTAGTATATTCCACATAGCACTGTGATTTCCAGGTATGTCAGTGGCAGACCAGTGGGTGTCACTGACATGCATAACAGTTGTCACTGCAGTTATCTGCACATGGCCTGTCAAAGGCAACACTGCACCTAGGGCAGTACAAAACGACATCCAGAATAATGTGCTGGCCAGATCCAGACAGTATTAACCACACATACACATAGCTCATTGACACCTACATATTGTGTACAGGAACATGTTTTCATGTATATTGATACAGCCCTGCCAATGTGTGCTATGCTGCTATTTCCATGCAAACATATATGTTACTGCATTTGTGTGGGTATATGGGAGGGGGCACACCTGTCAACCGTACACATTTGCACAGACTGTGCTGATATTTGCTTTACATTTTGGTTCTGTTTACCATACTATTGTGCCCTGTCTTGGGGACTGGAGGCATATCAGTAAAGAACCCAGGTCAGATTGTACTGGCATACATTTGAGTTTCAGACTTCTTACCCATCATAGCATTACTGCAACTGTGGGTCCTGCTATTTTATCACTGTGTGAGTCTGTAGTGGGTTAATTCAACATTGCTGCCATTTGCGTGCCTGACTTGCTGTGTGGGTGTGAGGGGTGGTTATGGGACTCCCAACTTGACATCCATGTCTGTGACCTATGACCCTCCCAGTTAGTTGTCCCCACGCATATACTGCAGTGGGATTTGCCACCTTGGGTACTACTGCATACTGTGTGGAGGCAGTTTTGGCCAGACATTTCCAGGAGTCCCTCATAGATGTCAGTTGTGTGCTTTTATCCTAGTAGCCCACCCCATTCTCTTGCATGCATGCAGCATTACCATAGATATGCTAGCAGAATATCCATTCATTTATTGTTAAGAAGACTGACTTACCTTGTGCTTGCAGCAGTCGTGAGGACGGTGCTTGAGGGCCACCTATGTTGGATGCACACAGTAAACTGCCTATACATGGTAAGTTACAGGTAATGTGATGGGTGTGTCATCCATTTTACTGTGTGTGCAAGTCAGAGAGAGGTGTCAGTCCCTGGGGTCCTACAGTGTCAGTGTGTGTGCTATACATTCCCTCTTTGCCAAGGTGTAAGCATACTGGGCATGCCTCCATCTGCCTACAGGAGCAGGTTCAGGGGCCTCCCCCTGTGGGGGACCTTGGCAATGGTGATGGGCTGTATGGCCCTTCCCCATGCTTTTCCTGCTGCAGCTATTTCCATAGGATTGTATTCTGGGGCATGGCACATACTATGAACACGTGTCCACATGTGGCTAGCTAGTACTGCTAGGCTTCACCAAATATGTCAAGGCAGCGGAACCATGACTTGAGCATCCCAAACACACTCTCTATAATGATCCTGCTTTCTGTATGTGCCTCATTATGGAGTTCTTGTGTGAGTGTGCGTGCACTTCTGATGGGTGTCATCATCCACGGCTCCAGTGCATAGCCAGCATCCCTCAGCAGATGGCCATACAAAATGCCCCCACTGGCAAATGCTTGGTACAGCTGTGACAAATGTCAGATGTGGGAGTTGTGATAGCTTCCAGGGCTGCCAGCACACATATTCATGATATTGCCCTGGGCATTGCACATGACCTGGCAGTTGATGGAGGGGAAGCCCTTGCAGTTTATGTAGACCCTACCCTGTTCACTGGGTGGTGCTTTGATGTGGATGTGCATGCAGTCTATGGCATCCAGTACCTCTGGGTATTTTGCTACACAGTGGAAGAGACACTTATTTCTGGTCCTCTCCTCATGGGTGTTGGGGAAGTAAATGTGCTCACTGGAATGTGGTAGCATGGCATCCAGGAACTGGTGGAGTACCCTGAATGCAGATGCCTGTGAGACTCCCATGATGTCCCCAGTAGGTCTTTGTAAGGTACCTGTAGCTAGAATTCCCCTCTGTTAGTTCTAGCTCTGATTTGAGGCTGGCACAGCTTAGTGATTTGCTGAAGTATGTTTCTGTCCACCCTGTAGCACTCTACTATCTCCAGATCATGTAGCCCCTGGTAGGTTACCCGGGATCTGAACACTCGTCTCCTCCTCCGTGGTCTGTGGTGGTTGTCAGCATTATCCTCCTTTCCGCTGTCAGCCTCTAGCACATACTGATGGATCAAAGCAATGGCAGCACCTAACATTTTTCCAGTTAAAATTCCCCCACATATATACACCAATGGTGCAGAGTATGTGGGAAAATACAGACTGTAAGGTGTTTCCATACTTTAAACTGTTGTGTTGCAGATGCTGTCTGCATGATTGGCTGACTATGATACATTCCAGCTGCCACCTATATTACTTGTGGCTTTGCTTTGGCCACTGTGAATGTTAGCGGCATTAGTGGTAATTTGTGCATGATTGCCTTTATTCTGCTGTTCCCCTTATTTTAATTACTTTTTACTTACATCGCCTCCCATTTTCAGTTATGCAGCCACCTGCCAGCTTCTTTATTGTGTGTTTTGCATGGCCCATTGTGAGTTGCAACAGTCCCATATTATTGATTTGCACTGCATTTCCCTTGTTCTCCTATTTCCTTTTTTTCCCTATATCCTTCCTGTTTAAGCCCTGTAGCTAGTGTAAACAGCAAGAAATGGCCCTTCCCTGGATGCAAACATGCTCCTCAGTTCATGGAATAAGACTATACAGCCTCAGACACACACCCCCCTCACTAAGCTGTGCTTAGCTAAGCACAAACCCGGGCAACGGAGCTCCAATGCACTTACAGCAAGCATGACACACCCCCTTTTCATGTTAGCTGCTCCTCCTGCCTACACAATTGTCTTAAAACACCTACATGGTTACGTGCAGTGTGACATTTAGAAGAATTTTGTGATTCAGTATAAGTCCCCTCATTAACATACCCCACTGCCTTAATCCATAGTTACTGCACTACACATGACCCTCCCCCCTTAGTAACCACTGCTCCCTGCCATTGTTTGATTCTGCTTGCCATTGAGTATAAGGGCAAAATGCAGGTTTCCCCTAAAATGGACTTTTCATATTAATTATTTTATTTTCCCCATGAACTTGTTTGTGTGGCACTTCCCTATGCTTAAATGGCTGAGATCGGCCAAAAAATAATAAGCTTTTATTTTTTATAAAAATTAAACACTTTAACATGCCAATGGCCATATATTTGGTGATTGGCATGCCTACAGATTAGGGTACATACTTTTATTGGAGCTGTCATGACTCCATTTTCATTTTTGCGAAAATATATTTGGCTAGTAGCCAAATACATTTCTGCAGCTTACACTGTTCCTGCACGGTCACCTACCTGATTCCTGGATCACTAATTCACCTCATTTGCACGGTTTTCACCAGCAAATGAAATAATTAGCATCCCACATGGGTTTCCATGCAGGAACAGTGTAGGAACGCTCCTGCACATTCCTGGATCTTGTAACTTTAATACACTTGTTAACCTGATACGTGGAAAGGCCCTTTCAGTAATATTAATACTCTTGTTAACCTGATAGGTGGACAGGCCCTCTCAGTAATATTAATACTCTTGTTAATCTTATATGTAGACAGGCCCTTTCAGCAATATTAATACTCTTGTTAATCTGATAGGTAGACATGCACTTTCAGTAATAATAATAATATACTTGTTATCTTGATAGGTAGACAGGCCCTTTCATTATTATTAATACTCTTGTTAACCTGACAGGTAGACAGGCACTTTCAATAATATTAATACTCTTGTTAACCTGATAGGTAGACAGGCCCTTTCAGTAATATTAATACTCTTGTTATCGTGATCGATGGGCAGGCCCTTTCAGTAATATTAATATTTTGTTAACCTGATAGGTGGACAGGCCCTTTCAGTAATAGTAATGCTTTTGTTAACCTGATAGGTGGACAGGTCCTTTCAGTAATATTAATACTGTTGTTAACCTGATAGGTGGACAGATCCTTTCAGTAATATTACTTTTGTTAACCTGATAGGTGGACAGGTCCTTTCAGTAATATTAATACTGTTGTTAACCTGATAGGTGGATGTACCCTTTCAGTAATAGTAATACTTTTGTTAACCTGATAGGTGGACAGGTCCTTTCAGTAATATTAACACTGTTGTTAACCTGATAGGTGGACGGGCCCTTTCAGTAATATTAATACTTTTGTTAACCTGATAGGTGGACAGGCCCTTTCAGTAATAGTAATGTTTTTGTTAACCTGATAGGTGGACAGGTCCTTTCAGTAATATTAATACTGTTGTTAACCTGATAGGTGGACGGGCCTTTTCAGTAATATTAATACTTTTGTTAACCTGATAGGTGGACAGGCCCTTTCAGGAATATTAATACTCGTGTTAACTTGATATGTGGACAGACCCTTTCAGTAATATTACTTTTGTTAACCTGATAGGTGGATAGACCCATTTCAAGGGACACTGTGAGCACTGTATTATGGGATGACTAGCATAAGGTTCGACAGCAAGGAAATGACAGTTAAGGGAAACAAACCCTGTCTCACAGGATCTATAGCTCCTAACTTTAACCCTCTGTGCCAACTGCCAGAATCCCCTTAAAAGGGAATTGTCTGTATGTATTTTTTCCATATGATTTAAAAATAACTGATAAACAATGTGAAATAATTGCAGATGCTGATAAATAAGAAATTAGAAGCACTCATGTCTGAAGCCACATGCTATATTTACACACTAAGAAGAAACATCAAGTTCTGATGCATGATCTCTTTATATAGTTAGGTTTAATAGTTCCTCATTATATAATAATATAAACTTGGTGAACTGTTAGGCCTACCCTATAATTAAGAGGACTTATAATAATTACAGTTATGATAACTGTAACACTGCTTCAGTGAAATAATATATAAATAGTATTATGGAGACATACATTAATAAAGTTTTGTATAAATATTCCCTGGCATGTGAAAAATGACACAACTTTATATTTTATGTTTTGAAAGTTATGGATGTAAACCCTAAAAGAGAAGACAAATTAACATGTTTTAAACTTGTAAATAAAATAAATAAAAAGCTGTGGAATTCAGAACAACACATTTTATTCTGGTGACTGTCAAAATAACTGCAAAACAGAGGCACTTCAAAATTAAAAAAGGACTTCAGCATCAACTTGCACAAATAAATGAATACATAAATAAATAAATAAATACAAAAGTAGAGCCATCAGCTAGCAGATTAAACATGTTTTCTTTTTCTATAAGGCACTTCTGTGTTGCTGCAGAGTTCACTACAAACTGCCATAACTTCACTAGTACTCCCTGTCACACAACCAGTCATATAAATAGTGTTTGAATATAAAACATGCTACCTTAGACGGGCTCTTGCCAATCTGTACTTCCTCATTTCTCATGAAAAGATCTCTGTACCTGACAGAACAATATTACATATCAAATGCTGCATTTTGGAATTATTTTAAAAAATATTATATATAACCTGCCCATTAGTGCGAAGTGAAGTACAAATGAGACAGCTACACTGAGACTCACACCTCCCCCCACCCAGTTAGAGAAGTGTTTGGGTGTTTGGGTGTTCAGTATTATTAGTTATTCAATGCTATACTTTAAAATGATTCATTCTGCATGATAATAATCAGATAAGAATGTTAAAGCTTCAGACAGATATTTAATTTTTGTTAATGGGGTAAACCCGTTGAGTAGATATGTCCCTGTTTGGGGGTTACCAGGGAACAATGTCTGGTTAAGTGACATGCTCAGAATTCCATAGCAGGTAAATGGAGACTAAGGGAATTCAATCCCTTACTACTGTATGCAACTAATTAACAGTCTGTAGCTTAAATCCTCTGAGATGTAAAAATATAATACAAAGTATTACAATGAGAAATGCAGCTCTTAAGAATTAGTTTAAAACACACACACAAACTCTTACATGCTGTTATACATTCATAAATCTGCACATGTGTGCGCAGAAACGCACACACAAAAATAAACATTCACGCACCCACGCACCCACACACACACACACACACACACACACACACACACACACACACACGCACGCACGCACGCACGCACACACACACACACACACACACACACACACACACACACACACACACACAAGGACACATAAAGCCACTCAATGAAACAGAGAAACACACATGCAAGCTCATATACAGCTACAATCAGATAAATATTCATTAATATTTAGTAGGCTAAAAGTACAGTTAATGAAATATTCCACCATAAATAAACAACTTGTCCCCATGCACCACTTTATTAATGCAAAGCTAAATCCAACTCTGTCCTTGCCCTTATCTCTATCCATACACCTTCCCTTGAAAAAAATCCTATAATATAAAACAGCTCGGACACACACACACACACACACACACACACACACACACACACACACACACACACACACACATACACACACACACACACACGTGCACGCACATGCCCACACACATACACACATGCACACACATTACTAAACAGATCCACTTGCCTAAGCCATACTCCAACCTTAACCTTCAAACATGTACACTGTGCTAAATCTATTCTTTTCCTCTACCCTCACGGTAACCCTACCATACAAACACTCACACATTAAACCTATATCCATACATAGCCCTTACCCTAACTCACAAACACTCATAGAATCACCCTTCTTTCATCTAATCTTTTAATATACCTGAAATATTCAGCATTATTTATTTTTTGTTTTATTTTATTCGACATTGGTTTACCAGGAAAGCCCAACTAGGCAGCTACCCATTTTTAGTGGATGCCCAGGGAGAAAAGGTCCATAAACACAATACAAAAAGTTACATTTATATGGTACATGGAAAGAATCATTTATTGCATAGCAACAAATAATCAAAGTTTAACAAAGCAGTAGCACACAATTACATTATAATATTCTTTTTACAGAGAGATTCAAAATTTAGAAAATCAACAGTACAGGGATACATACAAATGTACTTTGTCTATAGATGTTTTGACAGATGCATTACAGAGAATGCATCTGTCATGAGTACAATATGATGTTTTTTGCAGTATATATAGTGTCAAGGTGGTAATAAGGAGGGAGTTTAACTTAAATCCTACGAGGTAATATTAGTAGAAGAAGGAGGAAGTGTTAACATAACCAACCCTTACCTAGCCTTTGAAATCCACCTTCCTCCATCTGATATTTCCACAACTTGATCAAAAGATCAATTGACATTTGACAAATATAATAAATCAGTAAAAACTAAATGAAAACTCCAGCCAAGCTAGAACTTCGACTGAGTGACCTCTCACACCTCTTGTATCAGAGGTACATGGGATATATGCAAATGACCCTTATGAACATCAGGTGTTTCAGCTATATGGCGATTCTGAATGCCCATGACTTTTTAAAGTCGTTTTAATGGTCAATTTCAGGCCAATAAAAAAACGACAAAAAAGTCATGGGCATTCAGAATCGCCATATAGTTGAAACACCCGATGCTCATAATGGTCATTTGCATATATTCCATGTGCCTCTGATACAAGAGGTTTGAGAGGTCACTCAGTCGAAGTTCTAGCTTGGCTGGAGTTTTCATTTAGTTTTTAGATATAATAAACCCAGAACTCCATTGACAAAAAACAGGCAATTGATTAATGAAGGGGAACCCATATGGGCATGTATATATAAATATATATATATATATATATATATATATATATATATATATATATCAATGGTATAAGCAGTAGATTTGATGTGAAAATCTGTTGTGTTTCTTATACGGGAGCTCTTCTTCACTGTTTTTATTTAAAATTGTTTATTCTTGTGCAGTAATCTGGTCCTTTCATGCCCAACCTAATGATTAAAGGGGGAAAAAAAGTTGCAAGTAACTAGAAAAGTATTGCGGGTTAGTAAACATGAAGGTTAAACAACTTTGTTACATGCATGTGGTAATAAATTGTATTTACAAATGTTTAGTTTGTTTTTAGAAGACAGAAAGGGGAGATAGATGATAGAAAGAACCAAGACAAGTGAGCAGTTTTAATGGTCTGCCTCAAAACACATTTATATCTCTTCTTGAATGGTAAGAGCTAAATTTAGAAAAAACAGTTTAGTCAAGTTAACTCACTGTTATGGAATGGCAATTTATTTTCTTCGCAGAGCATATATTCTAAGCCTAAAATGGAATTAAGGGCATGATTGTAATCCATCTGAAACAGATAGTCATGAGTCCCATAGCTGAGACAATAAGAGAAAAACTATGCTGAGTGGAACCTAATATTCCGTAGGAGATTCTTGTGGTTACATGATGGAGGGATCGAAGATAAAAGTTAAAATGATTTATTATCTCATTTATACAAAACTATGCCATTTTATTTTATTAGTGCCATATCACCATTTAATCATGCTTTGCAATCAGAGTATTCAAAATGTTTTTGTCAAACCAGCATATTATTAAACTGTTAGCCATTCAACAAAGCAGTAAATCCCTTCATTTTCCATTCATAGGTTCATAGGTTCATAGGTTCATACTAGGCTATCTGCCCTGGGGCAATTATAAGCCTAGCCCAATTCTGTATGGCTTACGCCACCCCTTGATTTGAGTATACTGTGCCCTTTTTTAAGGTTTAGTTTACTGTGTCTCTGTCTAATAGTGACACGGGAGTAATCCCTGGGACAAACCTACAATCCCCCATCCACTTATCGAGATTCTTCTTGAAGAGATTCAGTGAGGTGCTCTGCCTCACATGAACTAGAATTCTATTCCAGAGTGAAGGGAGCCTCTGGGTTATGAACCTGTCCCTCCAGCAAGTTCTATTTATTTCTGTGCTGAGGTTCAAGTCCCTCAAGCATGTGGCTCTAAGAGATTTAGATTTACTGAGGTGGAGCATGTCCATTAATTCTGGATTTGACATAGCTTTGTATGTCAGGCATAGATCGCCTCGAAGTAGGCGGTATACAACTGAGTAGAGCTGGAGTTTTTTTAACTGAGCAGTATATGGCATCTGTTTGAGACCCTTGATCCTCTTGGTGAGATACTTTTGGGGTCTTTCTAATTGCTGCAGGTGTCGGGTAAGGTACATCCCAAAAGGGGCATTGTATTCTATGATGGGCCTGATGAGGGATGAATAAAGGGGCACGATTACCTCTCTTGATCTAGATGTGAAACTCTTCGTGATGAGGTGGGCTATGTATCTTTCTAACCACTTTGGCAATGTGGTTTTCAAAGGAGAGATTGCTATCAACTTGGGTCCCCAGGTCCCTAATAACTTTCTCTGTACTTAATGGGTTTCCGCCTATGTGGTAATTTGTGGGCACATTGTTTTTGCCAAAGGGTATGACTATACATTTTTTGGCATTTAGCTTTAAACCATGGCGCTGGCACCAGTTATCTGTCTCTGTGAGACCTTTTTGAAGGATGTTTGTGTCAGCTGGAGAGTTGATTATGGCGCCCAGTTTGCAGTCGTCTGCGAACTTGGTGAGCCATAGTCCTCCCACATTTGCCTGTACCTCGGAACAGTATATACCGAACAAGAGTGGTCCCAAGACAGAACCCAGTGGGATGCCACTTGTGACCGGTTTCGAGTCTGATATGGCTCCAGCAGCTCTCACTCTGTGGGTTCTGTCTTTGAGCCAGTTTGCGACCCATCTTGTGACATAGGGGTTTATATTTAAGCTGGATAGCTTATCTATGATGCCCGAGTGGGGTATTGTGCCAAATGCCTTTGCGAGGTCCAGATAGGCTGTGTGGACTACCTTCCCTTCATCTATGGCTTTGGTGACTGTTTCAAAGAAGTCAACCAGGTTCAAAAGGCAGGATCTGCCCTTGACAAAGCCGAACTGGGTAGGATCTAGTGTCTGTAGGTCCCCAATGTCTTTGTTTATGAGCTCCATGATGATCCTCTCCATAGCCTTGCAGACTAAGCTAGTCAGGCTTATGGGGCAATAGTTTCCAGGGTCCGTAGATGCTCCACCTTTGTGGAGTGGGACCACTGTTGCTGTACGCCATTCTGTGGGCACATATCCTGTAGTGAGGCTGAGATTGTATAGCTGTTTTATTTGAGGGATTAGTTCCTCTTGTAGTTCATGTAGGACGCAACCTGGGATGCCATCTGTAAAACACTGAGTTAATGTAAGGGTATATAATGGATATAAACAATTTCAACAAGTAAAATATAACAAAACATTTTCTACTTCAGATTTGAGGATATTTGTCTACATTGTAGCAAGGGTTTTGTGACTATTAACCAAGGTAAATATTTTATATTAAATGCAGAGTTTGGTACATTTTATATGCACATGATTTTAATTTTAGCATTTGGGAATATAATCTGGAAACACCAAAATAGCATTTTCATTCCAGTATGCTGCTGTCCCTCGGACACAAGAAGACATTTGTCCCTTACACTTTCTTCCACTAAACAACAATCTTTTTCTGTGACTGTTTACCATTTGTATTATGAAAAGGTAATGATGTTCTGCACCAGATCTTAATGAATTATAGTCACTTTTCATACAGTGGTATATGACAGGTCTTGGACCTAGTTTCTCACTGTAGCAAAGAATCATTCATGCACTAGGCAACCATTACAAATATTAAAGGAAAACTGCAATGTGCTATCTCTCCAATATTCCTGAATTGCATTTCTTTAACCAGCAGTGTGTTCTGTCACTTTAATATAGCACCATATTCATATAGATAAAATGCACTGGAAATATAGCCTATATAGTGCCAGTGCACCCCAACAAAAGGAGGGTACCCCTCGACATGGTGCCAACATGTTAAAACTTTAATAGAGAAAACACAGAAGACTTTCTTTTAAGGTTTATAACAGAATTTTAAATATTTGTGTTTGTCTTAAATCCATAAACAATTGATGTTAACTTCATGAACTGCCTTTGACACTAATATTATTTAGAAAAATATGTGAGATACATTTTATCCATTTACATTCGAGTTAGCCTGTGAAGATTGCAAGATTGGTTCTTAATATAAAAGAATTATTTTTTTTTTACTTTCCATAGAATGGATAATTAAGCAATAACCCACACCTGGGTATGGGTAATGCTGGGTTTACTCACGTTTGGTGTGGTTTG
This sequence comes from Protopterus annectens, assembly GCF_019279795.1. Lineage (NCBI taxonomy): Eukaryota > Metazoa > Chordata > Ceratodontiformes > Protopteridae > Protopterus > Protopterus annectens. The sequence goes on from NC_056729.1 coordinate 1,893,010,410, forward strand.
GTCACGAGGGCGAAGCATTACCCACACCCAGAAGTGGGTTATTGCTATTATACAATGACATTATTTAAGAAAAAAAAATACTTACTTTTCTTAAATAATGGCATTGTATAATGCCTCCGTGCTGCCCTTCAGCAGCTGTCCGGTATTCTGCGGCAGTTCTGATGTACTGTGCATGCGTATGCTTACGCAGTACACCAGAGTTGTGTGTGGAAGCAATGGAGAAAGGAAGATCTCTATTGCTTTATAAAAGGTGTCTTGCTATGTTAAAAGAGTTTAACATAGCGAGATAGCTTTAAAAAAAGCAACAGAGATCTTCCTTTCTCCGTTGCTGTCTCATTATGTTAAATGAGTTTAACATAGCGAGACAGCTTTAAAAAAAAAACGGAGAAAGGAAGAGCTCCGTTGCTTTTTTTTAAGATATCTCACTATGTTATTACAGCAACAGAGCTCTTCCCTTCTCCGTTGCTGTCTAACACACACAAAAGACATACTAATGGAAAAAGTCCGGGCGACTGGACCTTTTTCCATTAATATGTCTGATTTACAACGGGCACGCTGACAAATCAGCATGTACGTTTTGGAATATTAATGGGGGGGGTCATTGTATAATTATGAATATTCTCTCTTACAGCTGTGATTCACACATTTGACAGATAAAGCTCAGTTTGGTTGTACAGCACTCATTGAACCATGTCACATTGTTCTGCGCATCACGCAGCCCCATAGCACATGACTTTGAAATGACATTCTGTGGTGCATCTTCTCCCCATCTGGTATAGCTTGTAGGTTCTGCTGTGGTCCAGTACCATGAACTCCAGATCCTGTGGTATCGGAATCCAATCCAGAATCTATTTCCAGTTACATTCTCAGCTAGACTGGCAACCCTGGCTTCTTTCTCTAGGCTGGTGATACTGACCAAGTCTGCATTGTTACATCGACAGTGGGACCACGCTGCATTCCACGACTTGGGCTCTTCAACAATAAACACAGAGTTTCCTGAAAGAAAAGGTAAAGACATCTAGTGGATGTTACAATACAAAACTGCCTTTGACACTAATATTATTTAGAAAAATATGTGAGATACATTTTATCCATTTACATTCTAGTTAACCTGTGAAGATTGCTAGATTAGTTCTTAACAACTTGTTTCAGCAGAGAATTATTTTATTGTTCTAATAAATTCTTTTCAAATGAAACAGATAACAGGTTTTATCAGACCCTTCACAAATGAGAAGAGGCAAAAAGTAATTAAGTAACCTGCTATCTGCTACCTGTTATCTGCAACTTTAACTATATCTGCAAAGTAATGGAAAAATGTGTCATAACCATGTTTACAAAAATGATAACTCCTTCACTACAGGCATGCTAGTTTAATGCCTTACAGGTGTACTTTCATCTAGGCCACATTCATTTATAAAGCCAGGCCATATCTTACAGACCATGGCAGGAAAGTAACCACAACATTCCTTTCATTTCCATGCCTGATGAGTGTATCTACAATTTTAACAAATTGTCAAACCACAGTACCAAGCAAGATTGAATAGAGCAATAAAAAGGAGTGAATTTGCAACCAGCCTTTTCACAACCAAACCAGTCAATCCATCCCCTTAGAAAACCTGAACAGGCTAGAAGTATCACAACATATATCATATGGACAGATAACACATAAAAAACTACACCATCCATCAAACAACCCAGCCATTAAAAATATAATAAAATGTCACAAACCCAAAGAACTTCCAATCAAAGGATCAAAATCTAATATAAACTCAAAAATCCAGCATCTCAGAATGGGATTCTTTATACTAGGCAAGCATAATTAAACTATGAAATACTGTTCTATTCACCATCAAATAAGCAAACAACCTCCTTGGTTTTAATAGCAACCTGAAACTACACCTAAATCACACTAGAATTTTCATCTGTCATGAATCATTTGGATAAAAAATACCCAAGTAGTCAAGATTTCCAATTATCCTTTACTAAATCACTTCTTCTTAACTGGCTGTTTTATGCTTTAGTGAAGTGAGGTTATTGTACTTCTCCCATGTGAAATGTATGTATTATTGTTCTCCTGTCATTTACCATATTTAACATGAATACACACACACATACACACACACACACATACACACACACATGCACACACACACACACACACACACACACATATATATATATATATATATATATATATATATTTATATATATATATATATATATATATATATATATATATATATATATATATACATATTACATTATTTTAGCTTCAATATATTTGCATTGTCTACTGCTTAGTAATACTACCACATTTATACTGACAACTTCCTGCTCCAGTGATGTTCTATAATTTGCAAAGTCACATCTTAGAACTCATTACACCTTACACCTTATACCTTTGGTATGATAGTTCCTGTTTATTCATTTTAATGCATGCCTTCATTTTTATATGCTGCTCTTTCTACAGTCTGTCCAAACTTTCTTATATTGTACATCTACTATTTCTTGGAGTTTTTTTCGCTGGGTTGGACATTTCTGGTAAACAAAAACAAATATATTTAAAAAACAATTAAAGTTCATTGTTCCTCAGTGAGTTCATAGATAGATCTCAGTGGCTGAACTTTAATGCCAGGCTGGAAGTCTAGGAGATTTGCAAAGCACGGTACAACGTTGGTAAACAGATAAGCACTGAAAATAACATTTCAGTTTAGCAGAAATACAAAGCACAACAGCTCTATATTCCATATTAGAGCTGTTAAAGCAAGACTTGTCCACTGTACTAAAAACTATAAACTTTACAGTTACTTGGGTTCACAGTGTGAGTGACTGTGTACCAGGATTCAGCACTGAGTCCACTACTGTTCATACGGGTAATGTTCTATATTCACAAATAAATCAGAAGGGACAGATTAACAAAGCTGCTGTATGCAGACAGTGTGGCATTATGGGATGTCTATGAACAAGATCTTTGACAAATGATAGTGGGATAGAACGTAAAACTGAAGGTGCATGAGTTGAAACTGGGTAGAGAAAAGACAGTCGTAATAGTAGCAAATGGGGAAAACCATAATAAGCTGAAAATGGAGATAGAAGGGAAAGTGGTGCAAAGGGTTAACAACTTTGATTATGGGGGGGGTTGAGGAAAAGAGAAGTCTGCATGAGGAGTTCAAAGCTAAAATCAAAGGGGGGTGATGCCAACTGGCAATGTCTCAGGGATAGTGTATGACAGAATAATGTCAAAGAAACTGAAAACTAAGGCATGCAATACATGGGATAACCAGTGCTACTGTATGGTACATAAACCTGGGCAGTGAAGGCAAAGGTTGAGGAAGCCAAAGGAGTTGGAGATGAAGTGTCTGGGTTAGGTGGTAGAATGCACACTGTGGGACAGACAGAGAATTGAGGACATCAGAACAGAAGCCCAGGTAGCTCTAATTGCAGAGAACATCAATGGGAACAAATTACAGTAGATTAGCCACATGTGCAGGGCGACAGAGTACTATCTACTGAAGAAGATTTGGGACACACAGGAAGAAGGCAGGAGGAAATGAGGGTATCCAGCAAAGCAATGGGTGGATTGTGTGAGAGCTGGCCTGTGACAGTCAGGCATGACTGCTGAAGAAAGTAGGAGAGTGGTATTTTAAAAGAGGGGGTGGCAGTTGACACATCATCCCTACCTCATGTAGAATATGGGGAAAAAAGGCATTAGTGATGATTTGTACTTCACAAGTTGTATTAGTTTTGAGCAAAAGTTCTATCTTTAGTTTATCATAGTCTATGTAATCTGTTGCTCCGCAGTAGATGCACTTTTTCAGTGCCTCCCCCACTAGCTGGTATTGCAAGATTTTTCACTAACCTGAGTTACATTATCTATTGCAGTAGAGTACTAAAACACCACCAAACTGGACTCTAGGTCATCCTCTCTGGTTAGTTTCTTCAAAGGCAGCAAAATATTAGGGTTGTTATCCATATCATCTGGCACAAAAAGCTTTTGCTGTAAGTTCACCAGCTTTTGGGTATCCCCCAACTGTGAGCACATGAATCTCTATAGTTTTCCTCTGTGGTTTGGGTCACTAGGAAACCCAGAAAAGAGCACTTTGATTCCAGTGTTGTCGAGAATGCAGGAGTTTAAATATGCCTTCCACTTGTTAATGTTGTGTCTTTCGGCTTTTCCCGGTTAGGGGTTGCCACAGCGGAACTCCAGTCCGTTAATGATTGGCAGTAGATTTTTACGTGCCGAGTTGCCAGTCCTGCCGCAAAACCTTCAACGAAGGTATGCCCATTCATGCACGTCTCCACACAGAAGACGTTCTAGCAGAGAATCGAACAAGACAATGTCTTATTGTGAGGCGACAATGCTTCCACTTGTTAATAAATGTTTTAAAAGATCTTAAAATTGGCAAGTCCCAGACCAACTGGCCAGGCACACATCATCCATGTAAGGTCTAATGAGATATTAAAAAAGAACTTGCACAAAATACAGTATCAGTAAATAATCCACGTAGTAAAATAAAATGAATGAACTGCACTCTATGCTTTCAGTTCAAAACACATGAAGCTCAGAAACTTTAGTTACTTTGCACGATGTTCAGACTATGCAGCTCCTTTGGAATAATCGCTGCCTGTTGTAGAAAAGAAAGTTTTAGCCTGCCCACTGCACTGTCCCAGGACCGGAATCCAACTTTATAAAAAAGTACTTCCATGTTTTGCACTCCATATTCCTTCATGCTTCTTCCTTTCACACGGCAGGAATGAGAAATTACTACCTAATTCAAATCTATCTAATATAGACTGTTACTTATCTACCTGACTGCTATAATGCTGCCACATATACACATGCACCTCCTATCCTTTTCCTTAGCCAAAAAATGGAATTCTCTCCCTCCATCTTTACGAATGACTGAAAACCCTAACAACTTCAAAACCCTACTCCATTCCCACTTAGTCTCTAATAGGAAGTGCAACTGCACTTTTCCCACCTAGCCTTCTACTCTCAACACTAATTGTATCTCCATACTACTCCCACCGAGCCTTCTACTCTCAACACTAATTGTATTTCCATACTACTCCCACCGAGCCTTCTACTCTCAACACTAATTGTATTTCCATACTACTCCCACCGAGCCTTCTACTCTCAACACTAATTGTATATCCATACTACTCCCACCGAGCCTTCTACTCTCAACACTAATTGTATCTCCATACTACTCCCACCGAGCCTTCTACTCTCAACACTAACTGTATCTCCATACTACTCCTTCTTCCTACACGTTGTTCCATGATTCTTCTTATTTCTTACTGCTGCCTTTTGTATATATTGTAAATACTGTAAATAGTCTGCAGTCACTTTTATTCCCCTCCCTACAATTTACACTTGGTCTTCCACTCTGTCCCAACAAAACTCAAATTCTATATAACCTTATTAACCATCCATGTTAATCTATGACCCATATGCTATGTTACCATTGTACCCCATACTGTCTCTGGTCTTCAACTCTGCCCTAACAAGACTCAAATTCTAAATATCCTTATTAACCAACCATGTTAATATATGACTCATATGCTATGTAACCATTGTACCTCATAACTGTCTCTGTATGACAATTTTACCCGTATTCATAAAACCTAATGTTTTCTGTTCTATCTTAATGTACCCATATGTTTGAATCTTAAATTTAATTTTACTTGTTTTTTAACTTTACTAAGTAATGTGGAGCTTTTCTCCCCGGGCCTCCACTGAAAATGGGCTCCTGAGCCCAGTGGACCTCCTCGGTTATCAAACTGAAATAAATAAATAAATAAATAAATAAAATATTGCAACACACACTCTTATATACAACAAACAATCCAAAAAGACCAGTAGACCACTTTTTTGAAATTCAAACGTGGATTTATTATTCTTCCACAAAAGAGAACAGTATGACAAAGAGGTGCATTAAAACTGCAGACCAGTTTTGCTCATTGGTGCCATCAGTGCTAGCAGGCATATTCCACCCAGAAGGTTAAATACCATTTACTTTAAAGTGATAACACCACTTCCTCAAAACTTCCCCCAGAAAATACTTTATGCAAAACATAACTCCAACATTTAGAACAAAAAAACATTTTTAACAGCATACATATGTTATACATTGTACAAACAAACCTATGCATAAACCTAAATTTATCAAAAACAATTATAGATCAATCATTACAACATTACAGATGTTCATTAAATCCTGGATTATGCCTAGCTCCTAAATTGATTATCCATAATTTTTCCTTCTTATCCAAAAGCGCATGTTTCAATTGAACAGACAAACCTTCACCTATAACAATATCAATACCAACAAATACAAAATGCGTAGAATTATGTTCAATATGCTGTTTATATATGGCACTTCTATCATGTTTGCATTTAACATCACTTAATTGAACAATCCTTTGTCTCCAGGGTCCAGAAGTTTGTCCAATATAGAACTCCCCACATTGGCATACTGCCATATAGACAACCCGCTCTGAATTACATGTAGTTAATTAATGGAAAGCACCTTTGCAATATTAACTGATGTAAACAACTTTGTTTTAGATACCAGTTAATAATAAATACAGTTATCACAAAATGTACTACCAAAAATAGTAATCCTAATAACATTCTGCATTTTCAATTTCCTTTTTTAAAAATCATGAAAGACGTTCATCAATATTTTTACCACTTTAATAACAAAAATGACACGTCATCCAAAGAGTGATAAAAATATATTAGTTTTCAAAACATACCAATATTTATTAATAACCTCATGAATCTTAAAGGTGTTTGTACCATATCTGGTTATAAACCTCAATTTTAACTGGTCACTTTTTCTATCTTTCAGTCTCTGACTTTAACAATTCTTCCCTTAAAGCTTATGAAACTAAAGCAGGTGCCTGTTTCACATCATTTTTATTATAGCCCCCTATTAATAAATCTATTTTCCATCTTAGATCACTCAGAAAAGTAGTAAATAAGTATCCAATATTTGATAATGTTTTTCAAGACTAAAACACAAACCAGGGTTTGCTAGAATATTTTCTGTGTGCATATTCCATGTACTGCTTCAACTGTCTTCATATACCACTGGTATGTTACATAATCCAAACCAGAGAGAATCTTATGTAAGCATTTAACCAATATGTTCAAAAAGCAATATAAAATTCACAGACATAAAATGAGTGGATTTTTTACACACAATACATATTTCAGTAGAAATACATATTCCAAAGTTTGAATTAATTACTTTTAAGCTCATTTTATAATAATGTAGTACTTAAACCAGTACCTTTACATTAATGTGTTATTCTGTAAGCAGGAAAAATAATCTTTAGCCCCATCTAGTGAACAAACGTATTACAACATAAATTCAAAAGATATAATATAATATAATATAATATAATATAATATAATATAATATAATATAATATATGATATGATATGATATATGACATGATATATGATATGATATGATATGATATAATATAATATAATCTTTTTTCATTAGTATCAAGCATTTCATGTTTTTCAGAATAAGTAAAACTCATGTCTTGAATCTTATCTTTGCCTAAAAAAGTAAAAATAGCTGTTGGATGTATAAGATAAACTTATGCAGAACATTTCTCTCCCTTTGCCCTTAACATCACTCAGATGAACCACTATTCTTTCCTGCCATTCTTGGGATGTCAGCCCCACACAGAAGGCACTGCACAAACATAAAAAATGACAGTTTTTCAAATAATCAGTCCACTAAATGAATATGTTTTACTTTTGTTAATGGAGGTAAAGTATTTCAAACTGAAAATGTATTAACAATATATACCCCCAGATTTACTAAACTTCCATGCAGGACTAATCTAGTCCTGCACGGAAGTGGCAGTTTAAGAGGAGGACGGCAGTGTTCCATGCATATTAATGAAGGTGTGCTGTCTGAACTCCTAATGCTACACGGAGCATGGACGAGTGCAGGGTGTGTCTGAGAGCAGAGCTCTCAAAATAAACACGCCCCTACAAAGTAGAACAGAAGAAGGCATAAATAAATGAGCGAGACTGCTCATAAGTGTCCACATATCCCCACCAACAGTCCCCATGTGCTCAACAGCAACAGTACATTAAAATAAAATGAAGAAACTTTTTTATTTATTTTTTTTTAAAACCCCGAGTACAGCTAACTGTAGGTGCATGGGTTTGCCCATCACCTAGCTACGGTTAAAGCATCTGAAAAGGCTGAAGAGGATAACAAGGAATATATATGCAACTGAAGCAGCCCAGCAATAGTGGAGTGGTTGGAGCATCTGCCTAATGAACAGGTATTCCTGGATCGAGTACCACTGCAGCACAAATCATTTTCCACAGGAAATCTGTATGTGAACATAATTTTACATTGTTTTGCCATATAACCTACAGAATAACAATTAAATGTGAAATGGAGTACTGCATGAAATGCACATGTGAAGTGTTAGTGTCATAATGAATAAGGCACATGTACGCAGGTCTAAGCACAAATAAGCAGTGGTAAGCGTGTCCAAGTGCGCTTGCTTGAAGGTAAGCATTGCCTACACAGAGTAAGCAAAGTAGAAGTTAATGAGTGTGAGAAACTGTAACTGGACGTTAGCAGTGCTTACCATCGCACAAACCCATGCAAAGCCGCTTACAACCGCTGTAAAGTGCCTTAATCACTCTGGATCCAACGGGCCAAGTTCCGCCCAGCAACAAAATAAACTGCTTCAGCAAGGCTCAGACGCAGGACCCTGTACACTATAGTCACAGTAGTTAACCATTAAGCCATCATAGCAATAGACAAGTGAGATTAAGGCCATACATCCCATATACCCACATGGATTTATATATATATATATATATATATATATATATATATATATATATATATATATATATATGGTTTACTATCAGATGTTCAAATCGAACTCCGTTGACTGCACTTTTGTCGAACACAGAAATTCGAAAACGGTAATGTTGAACACCAAAAGCCAACCTAGGAATGAGTTTTAACATGGGTCAAGATAGGGGAGAGGTTTGTAGTTCGGTAATAACAGTGAACACCTATCTCGGCCCATGTTAAAACCGTTCTTAGGTTGGCTTTTGGTGTTCGACATTACTGTTTTCGAATTTCCGTGTTCGACAAAAGATCAGCCGACGGAGTTCGATTCGAACATGATAGTAAACCAGATATATATATATATATATATATATATATATATATATATATACACAGCAATATGTATATATATATATATATATATATATATATATATATATATATATATATATATATATATATATATATATATATACACAGCAATATGTCTATATATATATATATATATATATATATATGTGTGTGTGTGTGTGTGTGTGTGCGTGTGTGTATGACATAATATATATATATATATATATATATATATATATATATATATATATATGTGTGTGTGTGTGTGTGTGTGCGTAGATATACACAGATATACAGCTATGATAGGAAACAGCACACAAGAATGACATATGTTCGCAGGCTATGCCAATGGAAGTGAGGGACCCAAGCAAAAAACATGTAACACGTAGCATGACCCCCCACCCCAGCCAGACAGAGGAAACTTACACACAAACTCACAGACAATGTAATTAGTCTACTACTCCCCACACCACAGGCAGGATACAACTGAGGGGGTACAGAGTGCACCCGTGAAACCAAATCTTGGAACAAAGACAGGAGCGCCCCTCGTGGGACACCCCAAAAATTGACATATAACCAAAGGAAGCCGATGCAACAGCCATTGTGGCTGGGGTGTGTACATTTCCGGAATACAAGGGTGGAAAATCCTGATGACCCATGGGTTGAGACAATGTACAACATGGGTCCTGTGAAGTGGAGAGGGGGCAGCATGTAGTATTGTGTTCAGACCCGACCTGCACCCAGAGTAAGGATGGGTGCTGTAGAGGAGGTGCAGGTGGGGGAACTATAGGTAGCTACTTACAAGTCTAGATGTGCAGGTGTTGGCTGATGTGGATCTATATGGACAGCCCCAGGGATGTGAGCAAAAGTATTCATTGGGCAGAGGCATCGGCCAACGAACAGCCACACCCGCTACGAGTCCCACTGCAGCAAAGTCTAATCTACATGGCAAAGAATGGAATAACCAGATGTAGATGTACATATGTAGAGGAATGTGTGTGTATATCTACCCATAGCTACATGGGGATATACATCTCCCTTTCCGTAGTACAAATGTATACATACAGAGACAGAATACATATACATACCCACATATAGATATATACATATGCAGACACCCATACACCCATATGTTGTTAGATATATATATATATATATATATATATATATATATATATATATATATATAGACAGCAATATATATATACATGTATGCATACATATACAGATATATCTCTGTATAGTAATGTAGATATAAATATATATATATATATATATATATATATATATATATATACATATACATGTGTGTGTAAATATACACATGTAAATAGCGAGGATATGATACAGCAGTCACGAATTACATATGTTCACAGGCCGTGCAAATGGGGGTGAGGGTTCCAATCAACAAACGTGTAATACGTAGCAGCAACCACCCTCACCTAGACAGGTGAAACATACAAACACACGATACAAGTAAACATACCACTGCTTCCCAGACCACAGGCAGGATACCACCAGTGGGAGAGACCTGCCAAGTCTTATCTTGAAGCAAAGACATCAATGTCCCTTGTGGGGCTCCCCAAATATTAATGATCATCATAGTCAGCCCCTGTAATGATTCATCCAACCAGGCTGTATACGTACACGGACCAGTAGGTTGTGCAAGCCTGATGGCCCATGGGTTGACACAACGTACGACATTGGTCCCTGACAAGTGGTGAGTGGACAGTGTGTAGTGGTGTGGTTAGACCCCACCTGCACCCACAGTAAAGATGAGTGCTGTAGAGGAGGGGCAGGTGGGGGAACTATGGGTATGCAATTATGGGCCTAGGCGTTCAGGTGTTGGCTGCCGCAGTTGTATTAGCACCGCCCTGGGGATGTAAGCAATATTGCAAATTGGGCAGAGCTTTTGCCCATACCTCTCAACCCCTAAGAGACAAACCACTGAACAGAACCTAAACCATTGGGGGAACAAATAGGGACAGAAAGCTCATATTCCACTTACAACCTTAGAAAGCTGATAGAATAATAGGTTATGCATTAGCATGACTCAGCTAAAGGATGTGGGGTCCTAAACCAAATTACTTGTCGGTATTTAATGGTGTCAGTTCCAAGGTATTTGCCAGACAGGTGCAGATTGTAAGAGGAACACACCAATACTATGAAGCAAACTCTGGACAGACCGTGGATTCTGTACAGTCGACAGGCATGCTTATGCCTAATGGGCAGCCATTCCCGATATAGGTCCCACCGCAGCACAGTCCAGTTTACATGGCTAAGTATGGTATAACCATATGTGTTGTTAAATAACCCACTACACAACACCTATGAACACATGGTCGCAACACCCCACTGTAGGCATGTAAGCCAATGTAATAGGCATCACAAGGTATTATTGTAGTCCTCACCCCCACCCAGGGGTGTGAGTGTCTGACGCAAACACCAAATGCAGTGCATATGCACAGCTGTTGTCGTAGACAACATGGCCAGCTGTGGACCTTCCCTGCAGCCATCCTGCACATCCCTGGATAATCCCCCTACTAACACCCCCCTTTGTGCCCCATGCACACCACATACCTATCAGCCCCTGTTCCATTTCTATTAATGTCTATAGGTACATGTAGGTGACACCCTCTTCCCCCACTATATTGCCAGTATCTGGAACCCCAACCCACATGTAGTATCACAGCTGTCCAACAAGACAAATGTAACTAACACATGAAGGAACACTACAAGCACATCTGGATAAGCACAGGCTCACCACCTTGCAACCCCCCACCTCACACTCTACACCACTACATCAACAAGTGATAATGACACCTCTTGTCCTGCCTCACATACAAATACCAGCATCCGACATACCTTCCCTATTGCTCCCCATCCAATTATACCTACAGGCTACTATACAGTTACAATGTCACCCCCACTACCTACCTGCCTACTCCCTAGGTATTCACCCTTACTGTACCACACAGGTATAGAATAACTATACCTACCCTGAATACCTGCATGTAACCTACCCAGACCTGTGAAACAAGAATCTTACCTCACCTTAAACCGACCTTTGTCAGCAGTCATACCTGACATGTAAACCTGACCTAAGCATGGATAATACCGACAGTTCAACGTAAACTAAGCATGATTAATGGGGGAACATAGCTATGTTATCCCTGTTACCCTCTATGAATGTGAACACCCCAGTATTGATTGGGATATGTAGCTGGGGTCAATGTAGAGCTCTACACCCCGGGCCACCACTGACAATGGACAAGCATACAGTCCAACTGTCCCACTTGACAGATGTGAAAAAAAATGCATGATGTTGCGTGTGTGTGTACATCGGTGCAAGCCTGTTTGGCCGCCGGTATGCCAGTACCACACTGGTGAAGCAATGTAGAGGCTGAGTGTAAGACACCGCAACTAGAGGTTAGTAATGCTGTGCTTCATGCAAACAAGCGCATACCTGCCAACAAATGTTCTGCAGTGCCTTAGTCACCCTGTAGCCAACAGTTGTTGTTGTGGCCATTAACCAAATAATCTGCACTGCCAGGTTGCAAACCCCGACTCTGCACACCATACTTGACATGAGTTCCACTGTGCCTTGGCAGATACACATCCAGCTGCTGTGATCAGAAACACATCATGCAGCACAGGCATGCAACAGTATAGGAAATGTATATAATTATGTAGATGTATGTGCGTGTGTATATACAGATATAATATATATATATATATATATATATATATATACATATATATATATATATATATATATATATATATATATATATATATATATATATATATATATATATATATATATATATGAAGAATGAACGTGGTGACAATAAACATACAAAAAGAATGAGAAGAAAAACAACAGCAACACCTGTATTATGTTGTGCTGTCAGCGTATGTCATATCAAGCTGGGCAGGGGTGAGCAAATCATTGCTTCTCAAACCACAGGCAGGATACTACCAGTGGGAGTAACATTGTCGACCTGCTAAGTCTACCTTACAAACAATTACAGGGTAGTCCCTGGTGGGACTACCCAAAAAGTGCGGGTTGTTTGTACTTCCGACCATTACACAAGCCAGGGCAGGCATGTTTAAGGACTAAAATGTTTGGAGAGCCTGATGATGCATAGGTGGAGACAACAAATGGGTAGAGTCCCTAACGCTGGGGAGAGGGCAATGTGTGGAGGTGTGTTATGGCTGGGATAGCAACTGGGGAATGGATGGTTTGTGTGTATGTGGAACTCGGGTGGGGTGGAGGAACCATGGGTATGAAATATGGATCCAGGTGTGTCAGGGTTGGTTAGCTCGGTTTTAATTGGACCGCCTCATGGAGGTCAGCGCGTTTGTTATAAACATATATGTATACACACACACACATACATACATCTGTATGTAGAAGTACATTCCCTGTACCACATTCATTCCTTTTGCAGACATAAATAACATGAAAGTGCCCCTACGAACCTCAACAGTAGATAGAATAATAGATTATGCATAACCATTCATGTAATAGGTTCATAGGTGTTTTTGTCAAACCAGCATATTATTAAACCATTAGCCACTGAACAAAGCTGTGAATCCTTTAATTTTCCATTTTAAATCATTGGGTTAAGGTAAGGGAACATAATTCATATAAGCAATTTTCAACAAGTAAAATATAACAAAATATTTTATACTACAGATTTGAGGATATTTGTCTACATTGTAGCAGAGGTTTTGTGAATTAAATGCAGAGTTTGGCACATTTTAAATGCACAGGATTTTAATTTTAGAATTTAGGAATAGAATATGGAAACCTCAAAATAACATTTTCATTCCAGTATTCTGATCTTCCTCAGACACAAGCAGGCACCTGTCCTTTACACTTTCTTCCACTAAGCAACATCCTTTTTCTGTGACTGTTTACCATTCACATTATGAAAAGGTAATTATGTCCTGCACCAGCTCTTACTGAATTATCCTGCAATGGTATATGATAGGTCTCAGACCTAGTTTCTTACTATAGCAAAGAATCATTCATGCACTAGGCAACCATTACAAGTATTAAGGGAAAACCATAATCTGCTATCTCTGCAATATTCCTCCATTGCATTTCCTTAACCAGCAGTGTGTTCTGTCAGTTTAATACAGGACTATATTCATATACATCAAATGCACAGTGAATATAGCCTATATAGTGTCAGTGCACCCCAACAAAAGGAGGGAGCCCTTGTACATAGTGCCAAAATGTTAAAACTTCAATAGAGAAAATACAGAAGACTTTCTTTTAAGTTATATAACAGAACTTTAAAGGATATTTTTATTTGTCTCCAATTCATGAACAAAAGTCAAAATATTTTCATTTTTTACTTTCCATAGAATGGCTAATTGTGAATATTCTCTCCTACAGCTGAGATTCACATTTTTCACAGATAAATCTAAGTTTGGTTGTACAGCATTCATTGAACCATGTCACATTGTTCTGCTCATCACGCAGCCCCATAGCGCACAACTTTGAAAGGACATCCTGTGGTTCTACTTCTCCCCAGCTGGTATAGTTTATAGGCTCTTCTGTGGTCCAATACCATGACCTCCAGACCCGGTGGTATCGTAACCCAATCCAAAATTGATCTGCAGTTGCATTTTTAGCTAGAATGGCAACCCTGGCTTCTTTCTCTGGGCTGGTGATACTGACCAGGTCTGCATTGTTACTTCGACAGTGGGACCACGCTGCATTCCATGACTTGGGTTCTTCAACAATAAACACTGAGTTTTCTGAAAGAAAAGCCGAACACAGCTAGTAGATGTTAAAACACAAAACTGCCTTTGACACTAATATTATTTAGTAAAATATGTGAGATACATTTTATCAATTTACATTTTAGCTAACCTGGAGAGACTGCCAAATTAGTCCATAACAACTCCATTTGTTTCAGCAGACACTTGAATTATAGTTCTAATAAATTATTTCCAATTGAAACAGATAACAGGTTTTATCAGAACCTTCACAAATGAGAAGAGGCAAAAAATAATTAAGTTATTAAATATCTGTAATTTTAACTATATCTGCAAACTAATGGAAAAAGTGTGTCATAACCATGTTTAGGAAAATGCTAATAACTCCTTCAATACAGGCATACTAGTTTAATGCCTCACATGTGTACTTTCAGGTCTATATCACTTTGTCAAATAGTCTATTCATCGACTAGTCATTCATCAAACCCACATAAGTGAAAACTCATTTTAGCGAAAGATTATTTCACCAATTTTTTTCGCAGGGAAATAAATCTAGTGGGCCAGCTAGTGAACATAACAAACACTACACAATTTAAAACTCAGTAAATATACCATCTCTGTGATTGTACTACAGTGGGGAAAGCGGCAAATTCCCAATGATGGCCAACTACTTTCTTTCTCTGCGAAAAAATTCACTGAAATGATCATTTGCTAAAATGAGTTTTAGCTTAAATAGGTTAGATGAATAGTCATTCGTTGAATAAACTATTCCACAAAGTGATACAGACTTGTACTTTCCTTTAGGCTATATTCATTTATAAAGACAGGCGATATGATACTTCACAATATCCCTTTCATTTTCATACCTGATAAGTGTTAACTACAGTTTTAACAAACTGTAAAATTACAGTAGCAAGTAAGCTTGAATAGTGCAATAAAAAATATGTAAATTCGCAACAAGCCTTTCCAAATCAAACCAGTCAATCCATTCCCTTACAGAACCTGAACAGGCTGGAAGTATCACACCACATATCATATGCACAGATCAAAATAGCACATGCAATACTACACCATCCATCAAACAACCCAGACATTAATAATACAATAAAAGTGCACAAACCCAAAACAACCTCCAGTCAGAGGATCAGTACCTAATCATCATTCTCTTTCAGCTTTTCCCGTTAGGGGTCGCCACAGCGGATCATCTCTTTCCATTTCTTCCTATCCTCTGCATCTTGCTCTGTCACACCAACCGCCTGCATGTCCTCTCTCACCACGTCCATAAACCTTATCTTAGGCCTTCCTCTATTCCTCTTACCTGGCAGCTCCATCCTTAGCATCTTTTTCCCAATATACCCATCATCCCTCCTCAGCACATGTCCAAACCAACGCAATCTCGTCTCTCTTGCTTTGTCTCCAAACTGTCCAACATGAGCTGACCCTCTAATATACCGATTCCTAATCCTATCCATCCTAGTCACACCGATTGCAAATCTTAACATCTTTAACTCTGCCACATCCAGCTCTGACTCCTGCCTTTTGTCAATGCCACTGTCTCCAACCCATATAACATAGCTGGTCTCACTACACTCTTGTAGACCTTCCCTTTCACTCTTACGGATACCCGTCTGTCACAAATCACTCCTGACACTCTTCTCCACCCATTCCACCCTGCCTGTACTCTCTTCTTCACCTCTCTTCCACATTCACCATTACTCTGAACTGTTGATCCCAAGTACTTAAACTCGTCCACCTTTACCAACTCTACTCCCTGCATCCTCACCATTCCTCTACCCTCCCTCTCATTTACACACATATATTCTGTCTTAGCCCTGCTGACCCTCATTCCTCTGCTCTCTAGAGCATATCTCCACCTCTCCAGAGTCTCCTCAACCTGATTCCTACTCTCACTACAGATCACAATGTCATCTGCAAACATCATAGTCCACGGGGCCTCCTGTCTGATCTCATCTGTCAACCTGTCCATCACCACTGCAAATAAGAAAGGACTCAGAGCTGATCCTTGATGTAATCCCACCTCCACCTTAAACGGATCTGTCACTCCCACTGCAGTCCTCACCACTGTCACACTACCCTCGTACATATCCTGTACCACTCTTATGTACTTCTCTGCCACTCCCGACTTCCTCATACAATACCACAACTCTTCTCTAGGCACCCTGTCATATGCTTTCTCCAAGTCTACAAAGACACAGTACCTAATATAAACTCAAAAATCCAACAACTCAGAATGGGATTCTTTATACTAGGCAAGCATAGCTAAAGACTGGGACAGCATTCCATTCACAGTCAAATAAACAAATAACCTCCTTGGTTTTAATAGCAACCTGAAACTACACCTAAATCACAATAGAACTTGCATCTGTCATGAATCTTTTGTTTAAAAAAAAAAACACCCAAATAGTCAAGATTTCCATTTATCCTTTACTAAATCACTTCTTCCTCACTGGTCATTTTATGGTTTAGTGAAGTGAAGTTATTACACTTCTCCCATGTGAAATGTATTTATTATTGTTCTCCTATCAGTTACCATAATGTCATGTGTGTATATATATATATATATATATATATATATATATATATATATATATATACATATATATATATATTCCATTACTTTAACTTCAACATATTCGTATTCTCTACTGCTTAGCAATGCTGCCACATTTATACTGAACTTCCTGCTCCAGTGATGTTCTACAATGTGCAACAATGTTACTTATTAGAATTCATTACTCCTTATACCTTTGGTATGATAGTTCCTGCTTATTCATTTTAAGGGGTTTCATTATTGTCATATACTGCCCTTTCTAAAGACTGTCCAAACTTTCTTATATTGTGCATCTGCTATTTCTTGGATTTTTTCTTGCTGGGCCTCTGCATGAAATGGCCAATGAAACCCAGTTGGACATTTCTGGTAAACAATAACAAATGCATTTAAAAATTATTATCCTCAGTGAGTTCATAGAGAGATCTCAGTGGCTGAATTATAATGCCACCCTGGAACACTAGGAGATTTGTACAGCATGGTACAGGGTTGATAAATAAGTATGGAAAATAGAATTTCAATTTAGCAGAAATGCAGGGCACAGCAGCTCTGTATTTCATACTAGAGCTGTTAAAGCATGACTTGCCCACTGTGTTAACACTATTTATTGACATTTGGTGACTGGAGAAGTGCAACTGGGACAAAAATCCATTTTCAGCAGAGGCCCGGGGAGAAAAGTTCCAAAGATGTATAATAATAGCATTTAGCATAATGCTAGTAAATATATATATATATATATATATATATATATATATATATATATATATATGTGTGTGTGTGTGTGTGTGTGTGTGTGTGTATGTATGTATATATATATATATATATGTATGTATGCACATATATCAGAAAACATAAGTAGAATTGCAAGAAATGTTGCAATAATTTGTACATGAGTTACAAATGGAGATGCTGAAATAGACACAGTAGGAGTTGTGATCTGTTTAATAAAATATAAATGAAAGACATATGTAAAAAATACATTTGTTGGTAGATTATGAGCAGTTTGAAGAATAAGTAATGTAATAAATGTCAGATAATAATTGGAGAAGTTAAAGATGGTTTAAGTTGATGGACATTAATAGCGGTAATGAGGTGGAGGGTTAGAGAAGAAAGTAAGGATAAGTTGTTGGCTATTTGGGAGATGAATAAAGGAATACTTCATACAGACTACTATTAACTTT
Source organism: Protopterus annectens (assembly GCF_019279795.1). Taxonomy (NCBI): domain Eukaryota; kingdom Metazoa; phylum Chordata; order Ceratodontiformes; family Protopteridae; genus Protopterus; species Protopterus annectens. The sequence continues at coordinate 1,893,029,099 of NC_056729.1, forward strand.
TACAGTTAATGGGGTTCACAGTGGGAGTGGGTGTGCATCAGGATTCAGCTCTGAGTCCACTGTTGTTCATGCCCATAATGTCCTACACTAATAAACAAATCAGAAGGGACAGATTAACAAAGTTGCTGTATGCAGATGATGTGGCATTATGGGATGTCTATGAACAAGATCTTTGGCAAATGATAGTGGAACAGAATGTAAAACTAAAGGTGCATGGGATGAAAACGAGGACAGAAAAGACAGTTATTAAAACTAGCAAATGAGGAGAAACAGAAGAAGCTGAAAATGGAGATAGAAGGGAAAGTAGTAGAAACGCCAAACAAGATGGAGAAAAACAGTGCTAAGACAAACACAGATATATAATAAGTAGTAAACAGCCAAAAAGTACTGCCAAATGATCAGGCATGGAAATGAGTGTGACAAAACTTAAGACTTATTAAATTTCTGTCACACTCGAACCAGTGCCTCATCATTCTGCAGTATGTTTTGACTATAAAGTAGTGGAAAAGGTTAACAACATCAAGTATGTGAGAAAGGTGATTGAGGAAAAGAGAACTCTGCATGAAGAGGTCAAAGTTAAAATCAAAGGGGGCTGAAGCCAACTGGCAATGTGCCAGGAATAGTGTATGACAGAAGAATGCCAAAGAAGCTGAAAACTAAGGCGTGCAATACCTTGGGATGACCAGCGATGCTGAGTGGTACAGAAACCTGGGCAGTGAAGGCAGATGTTGAGGAAGCCGAAGGTGTTGGACATGAAGTGTCTGGGTTAGGTGGTAGGATGCACACTGTGGGACAGACAACGAAATAAGGACATCAGAACAGAAGCCCAAGCAGCTCTAATGACAGAGAACATCAAAGAGAACAAATTGCAGTAGTTTGGGCACATGTACAAGAAGACAGAGGGCAATCTGCTGAAGAAGATTCAGGAGAGACAAGAAGAAGGCAAGAAGAAATGAGGGTGTCCAGCAAAGCAATGGATGGATTGTGTGAGAGCTGGCCTGTGCCAGTCAGGCATGAGTGGTGAAGAAGGTAGGAGAGCAGCATTTCAAAAGAGATGGCAGCAGCTGATGCATCATTCCTACCTCATGTAGACTAGGGGAAAACAAGGCATTAATGATCACTTGTACTTCAAAAGTTCTGCTAGTTTTCAGTAAAAGTTCTCTCTTAAGATTGTCATAGTCCATGTAATATGTTGCTCCACAGTAGATGCACTTTTTCAGTGCCTCCCCCACCAGCTGGTATTGCATGATTTTTCACTAACCTCAGTTACATTATCTACTGCAGAAGAGTACTAAAACCCCACCAAACTGGACTCTAGGTCATCCTCTCTCGTTAGTTTATTCAAAGGCAGCACAATATTAGGGCTGCCATCCTTGTTATTTGATAGAAAAAGCTTTTGCTGTAAATTCACCAACTTTTGGTTATCCGCCAACTCTATGAATCTCTATAGTATTTCCTCTGTGGTTTGATTCACTGGGGAATGCAGAAATGAGCACATCAATTCCAGTGCTGTAGAGAATGCAGGAGTTTAAATATGTTTTGCAATTGTTAATAACGGTTCTAAAAGATCTTAAAATTGGCAAGTCCCAGACCAAATGGCCAGGCACTCATCATTCATGGAAGGTCTAATGAGACATTAAAAAAAGAACTTATGCAAAATACAATCTCAGTAAATAATCCACATAGTACAATAAAATGAATGAACTGCACTCTATCTCAGGACCACACTGCAAGTTTATAAAATGTTACTTCCATGTTTTGCACTCCACATTCCTTCATGCTACTTCATTTTATACAGTAATAATGAGAAATTACCACCTAATTCAAATCTATCTAATCCAGACTGTCACTTATCTACCTGTTTGTTAGAATGTTCTCACGTGCTTCAACACACGCACACACAATCCAAAAAGACCAGCGCTCCACTTTTGAAATTCAAATGTGGATTTATTATTCTTCCATGAAAGAGAACAGTGTGGCAAAGAGGTGCATTAAAACAGCAGACCAGTTTCACCCACTGACATCATCAGTGCTAGCAGGCACATTTCACCCAGAAGGTTAAGTCACATTTAATTTACAGTGATAACACTACTTCCTCAAAACATCTCCCCACACAATACTTTATGCAAAACATAACCACAACATTTAGCACAAAAAGACTTTTTTAACATCATAGATATTTTATGCGTAGTACAAACAAGCTTATGCACAAATCTAAATTTATCAAAGACAGTTATCAATTATTACAATGACTTTACAGATGTTTATTAAATCATGTTGTATACATAGCTCTTAAATTGATTATCCATAACTTTTCCTTCTTATCTGAAAGTGCATGTTTCGATTGAACAGGCAATCCTTCACCAGTAACAGCATCAATACCAACAAATAAAAAAATGTGTAGAATTATGTTCAATGTGATGTTTATATAAGGCACTTCTATCATGTTTGCATTTAACATCACTTAAGTGAACAGCAATCCTTTGTTTCCAAGGTCTAGAAGTGTGTCCAATATAGAACGTCCAACATTGTTATACTGCCATATGGACAATCCAGTCTGAATTACATGTAATTAACTAATGGAAACACCTTTGAGGTATTAACTGATGTAAACAACTTTGTTTTAGATACAACTTTACAATAAACACAGTTACCACAAAATGTACTACCAAAAATAGTATTCCTAATAACATTCTGCCTTTTCAATTTCCCTTTTTTATACCATGAGAGATGTTCTCCAATATTTTTAACCCTTTGATAACTAAAATTTTATTTTATTTTTTATTTAACATTTGTTAACTGGGAATGTCCGACTTGGAACAAAGCCAATTTTCAGCGGAGGCCCAGGGAGAAATGCTCCAGCTAACATGAATGCAGTGAGGACAGGCAGACACCACACAGAAGGCACTCCATCTGAGAAATTAACTGGAGAACATCCTGCTGTGAAGCAACAATGCTACCGTTGCACCACTGCACTGACCAAAATGACACATCATCCAAACATTGATCAAAAAATACATCAATTTTCAAAAGATATTAATACCTCAAAGGTGTTTCCATTAGTTAATTAATAACTTCATGAATCTTAAAGGTGTTTGTACCCTATATGGTTATAATCCTCAATTTTAACTGCTCACTATTTCTATGTTTCAGTCTTTCAGACTTTAACAATTCTTCCCTTAAAGTATCTGAAGCCAAGGCATGTGCCTTTTTCACATCATTTTTATTATAGCCCCTATTAATAAATCTATTTTCCATTTTAGAGCACTCAGAAAAGTAAAAAATAAGTACTGAGTATTTGTTGCTGCATCTTCAAAACTAAAACACAAACCAGGGTTTGCTAGAGCATTTTCTGTGTGCATACTGCATGTACTGCTTCAACCTTCTTTATATACCGAGGGGGGGGGGGTTCCGTTCAGAAGCTCGAAATACTGAAATCTCGAATTTCAGTATTTCAAGCCCAAGAAGCCGAATCTACATAATAGCAAAAGTTTAGAAGCGCAAAATTTAAAACCTCGAATACTGGAGGTTTTGAATTTCGTGCTTCTAAAGTTCCTCTATGGTCATGTATTCAGGTAAGTGTGTGTGTGTGTTAAGGGGTTTGGGTAGGGGCTGTGGTGTGTGTCAGTGTGTTTTGTTGCTGTGATGTGTGTGTGCATAGAGAAAGTAACTTGTGTGGTGGTGTTTTGTGTGTGTTTTCATGTAGTGCGACCTTGGAGTGAGAATATTTAAGTAGGGAGTGCTGGGGGGCTTGCCCCCCTGCTTTCATGTAGTAGAGTGATTGTGTGTGTTTGTGTGGTGGATGGTGTGTGTGTGTGTGTGTGTGTGTGTGTGTGTGTGTGTAGTAAAACCGCAAAATTCAAAACTTCCGGTATTCGAGGTTTTGAATTTTGCGGTTTTTAGTCTTCGTTGTTTTGTGGATTCCACTTCTTGGGCTCGAGATACTGAAATTCGATATTTCAGTATTTCGAGCTTCTGAAGTGAATCCACCAGGGGTATGTTATAAAATCCAAACCAGAATATACCGGGGTATGTTATAAAATCCAAACCAGAGAGAATCCTATGTAAGCATTTAACCAATATGTTCAAAATGCAATATACAATCCACAAAACATAAAATGAGTAACATTTTTTACACACAATACATATTTCAGTAGATATACATATTTCAAAGCTTGAATTAATGACTTTTAAGCTTATTTTTATATGAATGTAGTACGTAAACCAATACCTTTACATTCATTTATTTGATATTCTCTAAGCAGTAAAAAATAACCTTTCGCCCCATCTAGTGAATAAACTTATTACAACATAGATTCAAAAGATATAATATAATATAATATAATATAATATAATATAATATAATATAATATAATATAATATAATATAATATAAATTATACATATTAAAAACTAATTATTCATTCAATACTGGCTTATAAGTAGATCCTAGATTATGGTCCTCTTTCTTTCATGTATCAAGCATTTCATGTTTTTCCTGTATTGTGTTTTTCAGAATAAGTAAAACTCCTATCTTGTACCTTATCTTTGCCTATAAAAGTAAGTATAGCTTTTGGATGTGTGAGATAAGCTTATGCAGAACACTCTGTCCCTTTGACCTTAACATAACTCAGATAAACCACTGTTCTTTCCTTCCATTCCTGGGATGTCAGCCCAACATAGAAGGCACTGTCCAAACCAAAAAAAATAACATTAGTAGTTTTGCAAATGAACAGTTCACTAACTAAATATGTTTTACATTAGTAAATGGAGGTAAATTATTTTGAATTGAAAATGTTTTAACAATACATACGGTGGTGGTGCTGCTGTAGCGTTGTTGCCTCACAGTTAGATGTTGCCCATTCCATTCTCAGAACATCTTCTGTGTGGCGACATGCGTGAATGGGCGTTCCTTCATTGAAGGTTGTGCGTTAGGCCCAGCAAGCCAGCACGTCAAAGTCTACTGCCAATCATTAGCGGACCGGAGTTCCGCTGTGGCGACCCCTAACCGAAAATGCCGAAAGAAACAAACAAACTGTTAAAAAATGTGAAACAGCTCTCTTGTTTCGAGACTGAAAGTCTTTGCGGTTATGTGGCGGTTCTTATTTTTTTGATCCAACATACATGTTCTCCTATATTTTCCCTCCCTGCTCACTGCTCAGGAAATGCCATTGTTTCTGAATCACATCCTTTTTCTTAATAGTGTTACTATAAAAAGCAATTGAACTGAGCTTGTCATAGATATTCCTAACCTCCCTGTTTGCATGAGCCAAAAGTAAGTTACACTTAATGCTGGGTATTATAAATCAAATGCTTGTCCTATTCATCTCCATGAATCGATCATGCAGCAATTTCTCCAGCTGATTAACTTCCTGCATTACATACTTTTTCAGGCTTAAAAACTGAGAATTTGATTTATTTTTTATGACTTGCTTCAGGTGACAACTGGTTGTAAAACCAATGAATTCTTAACAAATAGTTTCCTGTAAAGTATTTTATTTACTGAGCCATCTAAAAACTTAATGATTTACATATCCAAAAATCAAAACGAAAATGTCAGAGTTTGCTGGAAAAAAGTCTGTACTTATCATTCAAATAATCCAAAAATGTTTTTCTTCAATTCTTCCCTGCTATCTCATATAAATCAGCAATTGTCAATGTGCCTGTGCCACATATTTTATACCAGGTACCTGTTACTCTCAGTATAACCCCATATTCAACAAAACCCATAAATCAGTTGACATATATAGGGGAACAATGAACCCCAGTAGCCATACCCTTCAGCTTCAAGTAGAGCTCTTCTTGATACAGTATAGGAATGTAGTACTACCATTATAAATTCATTGTATTCTTTTGAGTACACCCTTAAAAGTTTTATCTATAATTCATCCACTGTAATGCCAGTTTCATAGGATATGCTGGTATATAGCAATTGCACACCATATACACAAAAATGAAGAGTGATTAATGTACAAGTAACTTATTATTTTCATAAAATCTGTAAATTCCTTCAGTCTAGCTGTAATGTACAATAATAGTAGGTTCAATTTTTATTTCAAGTAACAGGACAAAAGTTCTGTTAATGGCCCGATACCAGACACAATGTTTCTCCTTGCTGAGAAGGCCATATTTATGAATTTTAGGTAAAATATAAAACCTCTGATATTCTGGTATTCCACTAATAGTGGATATTTTTCTCTTTCATGACCTTATCTATATTTACCACAGTGATTAAAAACTATTTAATCAATGTTACAATATCAGAGGTAGGGTTCATGTGTGAACTCATATAAAATCCACCAACCATAAACTGTCTTTCACCTCAGCCTGATAATCACCAGAGCCCAAAACCTCAAAAGACCTTCCATTATCTGGCTTAGTAGCAACTGTATCTCTGTGCTCAGAAAGATTTTTAAGAGCAGATATCTCCTGATTAGTTAAGATGACATGATATTTCCTAAAAATGTTACACAGACTAATAAGTGTGTTTGTTCTAGTTCTTTTCACCACAGAATAGTTGGGAGGATAAAAATCAGACATCTTGAATTTAAACTGGCCTATTTAAATTTGCAGTGGTGCAGCAGTTAGCATTGTTGCCTGACAGCAAGAGGTTCTCCGGTTAATTCCCGGCTGAGGTGTACTCTGTGTGGAGTCTGCGTGTCCTCCCCGCTTTCCTGTGGGTTTCCTCGCACATTCCAAAGACATGTGCCTAGAGTGTTTCTCCTTGGACTTTGGCTGAATATGGGCTCTGTCTCAGTCAGACTTTCCTGGTAAACAAATGTTAAATAAATAAACTGTCCATCCTCAGTCACTACATTGGCCCTTTTACTTTAGTCGTAAACTATACAAAACAGTCTGCAAAAAATCCTAATAATATCCAAAACAATGTCATAGTATATCACACAGAATAAAAGTAAAAAAAAAAATAGGGTTTCATTTAATTACAGATAACAGCTATGTCATATGTAGATAAATTAACAGTAAATAATCAGAACAACTCAATGCATTTTGTTGAACAGGTTCATGATGTTTGTAGCTATGCTAATGCTTTCTACTGCCACATTTTAAGTTTTTTTTTTTTTACTTACATTACATCATAGGATCATTGGAGGTTACTAGGCTGTCTGCCCCAATGACTTTTTAAGCCTAGCCATTCATGCCCCGATTTTCCAAATTATGAGTGCCCATGGGTTACAGTAGCTTTGTTATATGCATGTGCCTTAAGGCATCTATAAACCTGTCCATGTCTGTAAGGGCCAAAGGCAACAAACCAGGGGTGAATTTGCAATCATCCATCCATTAGTACAAATTGTATTTGAATAGGCTTAGGGAAGAGCTCAGGTTCACATGAATAGAGATTCTCTTCCAGAGAAGCTGTAATCTGTGAGACACATACCTGTCCCTCCAACATGCTTAGTTTATGCCACAGACAAAGTTTAGATCCTTAGATCAGGTAATTCCAAGTGCTATTTGTTTTGCAAATATGTAGCAGATCCATCAAGGCTGGAATGGAGAATGTATTGTATGTTATGTATAGATCGGCCCTCAGTAGTCTGTAGGAGACTGAGTAAAGAGACAGGGCTTTGAGACAGTCTGCATAGGACATATTATTTATTCCCTGTATTCTTTTAGTGAGGAACCTCTGCGGCTATTACAGGTGTTGCAAATGCCTGGTCAGGTACATACCAAAGGGTGTATTGTACTTGATTATTGGGCTAATGAGAACTGAATATAGTGGGATTATATTCTCATTAGATCTGGATGCCTTGCCTTTACTTATAAATTGCACCATGCAGAAGGATTTTTTCACTGCAATGGACACATGGTGATCAAAGTTCAGGATAGTGTTAATCTGAGTTACCAGGTGCCTTATGAATGGGTCTACTCTTAGGGAAGTCTTATCAATTGTCATTGAGTCTGTTCTCAGCTCACCCATAACAGTATGGTTTAGATGTCTGTCTAATCATGACAAAAATAGGTTACATCAAATAGTTAGGTCTGCTAAAAATATCATTGGTGCTAGTTTTCCCTCCTTACTGGATCTGTACTATTCCGGAGTCATGAAAAGGGCAGGGAGGATCATCACCGACCCTTAACATCCAGGCCACCATCTTTTTGAACTATTACTATCAGCCAGGCTTTATAGATTAATATGCACAAAAACAAGCAGATATAAGAACATTTTTTTGCCACAGGCCATCAAGTTCATAAACGGTTAACTTAGCTTATTAGGTTGGATATTCTTTGTCCCAAGCCTCTGAGGATTTTGCAGTATTGTTTGCATATGGTTAATACTTGTTTCTTTCAGGGTTTATTTCAGTATTTCTTGCACTGAGGTGCACCTTGCATCTTGTGTGTGTGTGTGCGTGTGTGTGTGTGTGTGTGTGTGTGTGTGTATATATATATATATATATATATATATATATGTATTTGTATATTTACAGTTTTTTTGTCTTGTTCTAAATAGTTGCATGTATGTCATTTGTTCTGTTCTTAATAGTTGCATGTATGTCATTTATGTAATTCATACGTGAGTCACTGAAACTGGAGTCATAATTCCTTGTTTGCGTGCATACTTAGCCAATAAATGTGATTTTGATTCTGAATCTGATCAATGCTGTAATTTGCAGGGGTAGTTGTCTTCCCAAAGGCTATAATTATGCTTTGTTTTGCACTGAGTTTTAAGCCATTTTTCTGGCATCAGTTTTTGTCTATGTCAGACACTCCTAGAGGATAGCTACATAGATCTGTTATTAGAGACATAATGGGAAGAATTGGTTTGTTCAAGGCCAGTGACTTTAATAGAAAAATTATCAGGAACACTAGAATCTGTGGTATTATTACCAAAGAGAGTTACTTTTTGTTTTTAAATTGAGCTGGTATGCGTACATATAGTGCCCCCAGCTTTGTTAGTGTTTTCAAAGTTTGCAAACCTGACTCACTTGCTGTATGCAAATGATGTGGCATTATGGGATGTTTCTGAACAAGCTCTTCTGCAAATGTTAATTGAATAGAATAAGCACATGTCCCAGTTCCAGCTTCAGTAATACTGTTTTCTCAGAATATGCTGATGTTTTCAGTGATAAGCTAGGCAAGCTTCCTGTTGTGTATTCCATGAAGTTAGACACAAAGGTCAGTCCAGTGGTGAGACCAGCCAGAAGAGTTCTAATAGCTATGCAGAGCAGAGTTAAAGCTCACTTGGATAAAATAGTCCAGTAAGTTGTGATTTGTCCAGTTACAGAACAAACTGAATGAGTGCTGTCTATAGTAGCAACTCACAAAAAAGACTAAGATGAAATCAGAATATGCATCGACCAAGACACTTGAATAAGGCATTAAAAATACATCATCATCTCATGCGAACAGTTGAGGAAGTCACAACCTTAATACCGAATGCCACTGTGTTTTCTGTCTTGGATGCAAAGAGTTCATTTTGGCAAGTGATGCTTGATCGCAAATTCACTACTGACTACATTCAGTATCCCATTTGGAAGATATAGATTGCTCAGGATGCCATTAGGAATACATTCTGCAAGTGAAGTCTTCCAGTGTGCAATGGAACAGATCTTTTCAGTTTATCCTTGTCCCATAATAGTAGATGATTTATTAGATAGAGGCAATGGTGAAACAGAGCATGACAGATACCTCATGAAAGTTCTAGAGAGAGCATGTGAAATTAACTTAAAGCTCAATCCTCTTAAGTGTAAATTTAGACTACTAGAAGTCATATATGTAGGTCATTTGTTTACTAGTACTGGGTTGCGACCACCCATCCAAGCAAGCAGCTATTTTTGAGATACCAGCACCTGATAATGTTCAAGCTCTACAGTGTTTTTTTGGTATGGTTAACTATTTGGGCAAGTTTATACCAGATTTCAGTGAATTGACAGCACCTTTAAGAGAGCTGATGTGCAAAAATGGGGCATGTCCATGAATAGAACAGCACTGGAGAGCATTTGATGATCTTATTCAGAAAATTGCCACACCACCTATAGGTACTATGACGTCAATAAACCATTCAATTGTTCCTGTGATGCATCAAAGTTTGGTCTTGGTGCAGTTCTTTTTCAAGAGAGCCGACCAAGTGCCCATGCATTTCATTCCAGCAAGAGTGCAAAGAATGATGCTCAAATTACAAAAGTACAACTTCTAAATGGTCTATACAAAAGACAAACTTCTTTAACTGGCTGATATCTTATCCAGATCACCCAGAAATACAACAGAGCAGCTTGATACAGAGAATTTTGACTTCAATGTCATGGAAGTGCATAATTTTTCAACCACAAGACTTGATGAGCTGAGAGATTATACAAAGACTGATCCTGTTTTGCCAAAGCTCAACCACTGCATCCAGGTAGGATGGCCGTTAAAGTAATTCAGTATACCACCTAAGTACAACCTTATTTTCCTTACAGAGATGTGATGTTTATGGAAGATGACATTATTTTCAAAGGTCCTAAAGTTGTTGCTCTTGCTTCCTTACAACATGAATATATCCAGAGTTTGCATCGTGGTCACACAGTATCCGAATCTACCAAAAGAAGGGAGAGGACTAGTATTTTAGCCTTCTCTAGCAAAAGACATTGCCAAAGTGCTTTCATCTTGTTCAGTATGTAATAGTACTAGACCGCATATGAAAAAAGAGCCACTTCAACTAAGTTAAGTTCCTGAACTACCTTGGTCAACAGTAGCCATGACATATTCGAGTGGAATAATCAGCATTATTTGGACTTGGTTGACTCTAATTCGAACTGGTTTGAGATTGATTTGTCACCTAATCTAACGTCTACTACTGTTATTACTAAGTTGAAATGTCATTTTTCAGTCCATGGCAGTCCACATAACCTTATCTCTGATAATGCTACTCAGTTTACCAGTCAATTGCTTCAGAAATTTGCAAAGGAATGGTATTTTGTACATGTTACTAGTAGCCCGGAATACCCACAAATGGTCTAGCTGAACATGCAGTACAGAGTGCAAAGCAATTACCAGAGTAGTCAAAGCATGATAATTCTGATGTCTTTTTGAATTTACTTAATCGCAAAAACATACTCCCTTATGATATACTTGGCTCACCTGCTCAAAGACTTCTATCTAGGCAAACCAGAACAACCTTTCATTTCAAGTTTGTTGAGGCCTAAAGCTAAGAACAACAGTGCGATCAAAGCCCAACTATTCAGAAAGCATTCTTTCCAGAAGTCCAGTTATGATAAAATGAGTAGATTTCTTCATCCATTGAAAGAAGGAGCGACAGTCAGGATACAAACGGCTAAAGTTTTTTTACTTGATTGGTCAAATAACAGGTATACGTGCCAAGCCAAGATCCTATTTTGTGGAATCGCAGGGTATGGAGTACAGGAGAAATCGCAGACATCTTCTTTCTGTGTCAGAAGTCATATCACAGCATTGTTCCTGTGATACGGACTCTAGATCTCAGTGAAATGCAGACAGTGTTCCTTTTGCAGAATGTGTCTTAACTTCTACTTCCATTCCTGATGATGTTCCTGATGTCCCCAAGACTGAACATTCAGCAGTGACAGTCCAAAATGCTAAACCTAATTCTCATTTCTATGTCACATGATTTAGTCGCATCTCCAGACCTAGTGTGAAATGCAACCTAGCCATAACTGTCTATATGTATTTAATTCTGTATAATTGCATGTCAAAGAAGTATCTTGCATTTATTGCATGTCAATCAATGTCTTCAGTGAAGTATGACTTATTTCTTAAAGATGGAGGATCTAGAATATTTATGTGTGTTGTACCTTTAAGAAGCATTTCCAAGGTCAGCATATGCATATAAATAGCCAACACGTGCTAGCTTCAGTGTCATTTTGAGAGTGCAGCCAGACAGCGAACATGTATGAGATAAATAGTCAGTCTGTTTATAAGTTTATCTAAGTTAAAGTTGTTTACCTCAATCCTGATGTGTTTGCACATAATAAAGCTACTTGAACAAAACCCATGCATGTTTATCTATTTCATCCTGACTGGAAGGCTGACATATACCCATTGAAGAACACCATAATGAGGCACAAACTAGAAATATAATAGAGCATGTGTTTGGGCTGCTAAGGTCACTGTTCTGTTGCCTAGATATATCTGGGGGAGTCCTTCAGTAAAATCCACGGACATGTACTGAAATAGTCACAGTATGTGCCATGCTACACAACATCATGCTGAGAAAACAGCTTCAGCAGGATCAACAAAGGGAAGTAGCACACATTGTACCACCAATGCCAAGATCACCACAGCCACAGGCAGATGAGGAGTCATGGGGGAACCACCAGCTGCTGTGGGTGGAGGCAGACATAGACATGTTCAATATGCCCTTGCATTAGCTAAGAGACAATGCATACCACACTCACTCTCTACCTAGGGGACTAAAACCTTCCTCATTCTCACATACATAGAGTAACACTGATGCCAGGCAACTCTCACAACCTTTACCTGCCCATGTATTGTGTACTGCTTGTGTCAGACAGAGTCAGCCCTGAATTAAAACTATGACAACTGCTGCATTTACAAGATAAGTCTTGAACTTGGAATGTATTATGTAATAATATGAATGACTGCCACAGCCTTGTATTTCATTACTTGGTACTGTAAGCAAGTAAAAGGTGGGACATTTGTAGAGAAGTTATCTTAACGTGATGCCAGAGACTTATTTGACTCATATGTGTCCATTATTAAATAGTAGGCCTCAGGCATCAAAGAATCACACAGTCATACCTTTCAAAAGTACTGATGATCATTGAATGCCCTCAATTTAGCACCAGACATTTGTACTAGAAAATCATTAAAGAGAAAAGTTAGAAAGTAATGATACACATTGCAGTTTTGGACTTTACAACCCTCACAAGATCATTCCAAATAAAGCTGGGAAATTTTAATGCTATCAACTGTCTAACTCTCCAAGGCCAATATAAGTCAAAGGTACTGTTACCAGTTTAACACCACAAATGGAGATATACAAAGTACCAATTCAGCTATGCAACCTGAGCATCAGACACAAAGCTTATGTATCCCTGAATCTGAAAGATAGAAAACAGGGACATGACACAGTTATCATCACTTGCACAGGGTGTTGTGTGTGTGTGGTGGGGGGAGGGGGCAGGAAGCCTAGGCTAACACAAAAGGTTGATGAGTGTGAGTGAGCAAGAAAGAGAAGCAGGCAGATATTTTGATAAACCAACAAATGACCAGTGAGACAAAATGAGTGTTGAGCTGCACAGCTGATGAACCATATAACTGTTGTGTGTGTGTGTGTCTGTATGGATCCCCCAGGTGAATCTGGTGTGTGAGTGTGTGCATGAACACAGCCAAGCTCTGTGATAGCTCTATGTCTCGGTATGTTAGACAGGTATGAGCTATGCATAACAGATGTGGCAGTTCATTGCTGTTGTCCATGACCATGAGAACTGGCTCTGCCAGTAGTTGCACTGGCATGCCCATACCCACAGTCAGATGCACTGCTGCTACTGAACATGACAGCACCCCCATGTTCCAACATGTCATTCATCTGATCCATTGAATTGGTAACAATGTGGAGGCAGTCACATGAGTCAGCTTGTGCCACATCGACAACCCTGAGCTTTTGGCTGGAGTATCTGTGGGAATGTGCCTGTGTCTCCATGACAGTCCTAAAAATACATTGAGTGGCACAGGAATAGACACCTAGATCTGGTGGAGGAGGGATAGAAGGCCTCCTCTGAGCCCCACTAACAACCCTCCTGCATGGCACCTTGTCCACACTTTGACTACCGCCAGAGTCAACAGGCACTGAATCCACAGCAACTACACTTCCCTGTTCAGTTGTCTCACTCTCCACCTGTCCAATATCTGTTGTATCAAGTGGAATGGGAAGGTGTAGACCTACTGACTGTGTCCGATAGGATTGCAAGGGATGGTTGTATGGTGAACTCAGTATCAGATTCAGCCTCTGCACCCCTTGACAGTGCCTCTGTTTGACCACTATCATCATCAAAGTCCACTGATACACTGACATCACGTGGGAGAGTTCTCCCACTTCCACTGTCATGAACATCTGTGATTAAAAGCAAAAAACATAGGAAATATCTGCTAACAAACTAACAGTGTTGCCACTATTACAGACAGTACAGCAATACACACAACAGCCTAACATCAACATCACACACTAAAATATTTCTTTAAATTGCTCATCAGTACTGACATAAAAATGTTTGGCTTATCATCTGCAGATGAGATTCTCCTCTGGAAGCCAGATGGTCCTGGAAGAAGTTAAGCAAAAGGTAAGGGCAACATCATCACAATTAACAGTAACACAGGGGGTAATAATTTACTCCTTTATATGTCCCTTAACTATACTTTCAACAAGAGCTTGGCTGACAACCCAACCTAAGCAAATCAATCAAAATGTTTTGTTAACTGTAGCAATCTTCAATCCCCCCCCCCCAAAAAAAAAATCTTGTGACACAGAAGTAACGTATTGATTTCAATTGTTTTAATATACAACAGTATTCAACTGGTGATAAAACAAAGCCTACCGGTAACTCCTCGTGAGACATGCTGGTAGTCCCTGACAGTGTTGGCATGATGTCCAGCACATGCTATTCTGCACTCTCCTGTGAGTGGTCCAGATCCTTGATATTGGCCTGGAACTCTTCATTTAGTGTTAGTGGTGGCTCTATAACAGGCCCTCCTCTGGTATGCATATGGTCTCGGCCGACAGCAGCTGATCTCCTCCATGCAGATGTGATCATGTCAGTAGCCCCATGGTACACCTGCAAATATGTCCTGCCATGGCCACCCATGGCATTTTCATCATCCACAATCTGGTGCCAGTTAGCATTCTGCATGCCATATCTTGCTGTATCCTTTCAAACTGAAAGGCACCATGTTGACTAAAGGCATACACTATCACCTGATTTACAGCATCAGTGAAGGGTGGTCTCCAAAGATTGACATGCATGGGTGGCATACTCCTAAGTGTACTAAAAGACAACAGAAGGATAATACACATATGTATCAAATCACTACAAAATAACTGTTCCCAGATAAAACAGAAAATGTAGTCTCTCACTATTACTCACTGGAAAAATATAAAACAGTCTAGAGATGTGAAATACAAACAACAGGCTGGATGCCAAAAAAGGAAGTAACAATAGCAACATATCCTTGTTTGTGACAAAAGATTAATTCATATTTGCCACCCCCCCCAAAAAAAAAAAAAAAGAATAGGCAAATGACACATGTTGCTAGCAAACCATCTTTGAAATGCTAAAAGTGCTATCAAAGGAACTGTCCCTGAAAAATGTGGACATATTAATCACAGAGCATTCCATTTTTATGTCTTGGCAATCATGTATACAAGTGAAATGCCTTGACAAAAATGCCCATGGCATCAGTATACTTCTAACAAATGCATACAGATAACAGTGTAAAAGCTTTTGCTACATATTTGTCTTAATTACATTCCAGCATATGCAGTATATAGCTGATAACATCCAAGCATACCTTCTGAAGTTCAGTAATCCTCTGTGCAGATATATCCTGATGAAATAGCCTATTGTTCAGTCTTCTCTAAATAAACAAGTGTCCTCACCATCAGTTTGCCTAACCACACAGTTGTCTTTTTATATGGTGTAGATTCAGGACTGTCAGCATGATGTATATGCAAATGAGATGTGAACTCATTAGGACGGCTGAATCCCAAATACTTGGATTCGTGTAGGAGATGTAAACATAGTGCAGGCACTCCCTCAGTGTTTGTTTTTAATGGATTGCAACTGTGAATGATTACTCATTGGGAGAAGGACAAAAACAATGACACTGCAGGCTGCCTTATATCCAGTGGGTATGTCAGGTTAGATCTACAAAGTGTTACATGTAAGGCTATAAATGTAAATAAGAAGCACACAATTCACAGGTTGTTTTCAGTAACATCCAACCTGTCCTTCATTTGTTGGCAACTACAAATGATATTATTTCTAGTTAATATCCTCACACATTTTAATGACAATGAGGTACAATGGCTCACACACTGCATGTCTCTGATTACTGGTCAGATAACTGAAGAGTGACCAACAAACACAGAGCTGTATATTTGCAAGCAATAATCATAACAGGTTGTGTGATCACTAAGTGTACTACATTCAAATATAATAAATGTACAAATAACAGTTGTATGGTTTCATAGTATTGTAGATGTTGTTGCAGTTGGTTGCGTGCAGAATGATTTTAGCTCTTGCTGCAAAGCTCTGTGTGTACGGCAAAGAGGAATAAGGCACCCCTCCTCTGTTCTGAAGGTTTATTGAAGTGAGAGTTCCAGTCCAGATTTATTTAGACATATCTCACATGAACTATTATTTTCTAGTGTGTATGTCATAGATTGATTTTCCTCATTTCAACTAATTGTCCCTTATTTGCCTTTTTTCCCCTTTTCTGTCTTGTGTTTTATTTATTTATTTATTTGCTTATTTTTGCCAGTGTTTGCGCAATGTGGTACTTAGCATAAACACTGGAAGTGCAGGAAATGAATGTCAGGTTTGGCTGTGCTTACCTTGTTTGTGCAAAGTGTGGCAGTGTGCAAACTGGATAACAGGACCACCCTGGAAGCAGACAAGACCCAGACAGCCAAAAATAGAAACCAAATACATTCTCTTAAGTTTATTGGGCACCCCAAAAACCTGCTAAGAGGTATTGAGTGGAGGCTAACAGCGAGACCTTAACAATGATTAATAAATTAGGGAAAGTCAGGTAACTATTTCTGTGGCAGTAGACGTAAGTGTAGGGCTGTTGGACAGATGGTCCTAGGTTCTAGTACAGGGTACCGGACCTTTCTTTTACTGATGTGACTTTGCAGTTTATAGTAATGAACTGAAACATAGACAGTGATTATTTCAACTGTCTTCTGGCAACAGGTGGTAAGTGTAAGACTGCCATTCACATAGTCCTGGGTTCTAATAAAGGATATTGTATGCACTTTTACTGTTGTTACACTTTCCATTATGGAGCAACAGAAAATTTAAAACAAACTGAAATAAATAAAACAAAATCCACGTCAGCAGAACCAGCAGCAAAAAATCCAATGTTAAGTGTTTTATTAACATCCACTTTTCATTCAAAAAGACTGAACTTCTTCAGACAGACATCAAAAGGTAACAAATGTAAAAAAACTCCTTAAATACACAATTAACAACACATGATACATTTGAATGGACCAACCAACTGGTTAAAACTCACTGACGTCAATGTGTGGGAAAAGGCTGATCTCAAAACTTCTTAAAGTGCTACTGCATACAAAAGTCAAATCTATAAAAAATGTGTTTTGAAAACAAAACAAAATAGAAATATATATAAACATAAAATATTTAAAATATTTGAAACCAAAAAACATAATGTATAAAACCTTTTTAATGACAAAAGGTAAAAAGTAAGAAGTAATAAATGAAAAGTAGTAATAATAAAATTACCTCTGCATACTTCTAAGTTTCAAAATACAAGCTAAACTTACTCTGTCATTGAGACCAGGAAGTCTATATGAACAGAGTTTCAGCTGCCAAATCACTTCTAGGCGCTCTAATAGTAGTTGGAAAGGCCCCCCCCCCGATGTCAAAGGAAACCTGTTCTAACACCCTAAAAGTAAAACTGTGCTGAGGGTGGTCATTAACATGTTTCGCCAAAGCATTTTCACACTTGTTTTTCCTAATACAGTATAAATGCTCATAGATTCTTTCGTTAAAACCTCTGTCAGTCTTGCCCACATAAAACGCTGGGCAAGATTGGCAGCAAGCCAAATAAACAACCGATCGAGATTTACAGTTGAATCTACTAACAGTGGAGAAAGAAGACCCAGCAATTTTAAAGCTCGAACCAGTGGCAATATGCCTACACATTACAACTCTCACATTTGAAAGTGCCCTCTACTCTAACATGAGTGTCCTTTTTTGTTTCTAATATCCGTTTGAGGTTGTCACCCCTCCTATATATAAACCTAGGCAAAGTACCAAACCTGGCTTGTAAGGCATCATCACACAAGAAAATACTCCAGTTCTTGACAACCACTTCCTTAATTAGGTGAATCTCAGCACTATAATTGGTGATGAAAGAGATAGAAGTGTCAACTTTCTTGCTGTCTAAAAAGACTTCAGGCGTAACTGGAGATAGGTGTTCTAGTGAACAACTTGTGAATGAACTGCTTTGTAAAATAGGTTTATAAACACCCCTATACCTTTTAGTCTGGACCTCAGTAACCAGGTCATGAATAAACCTGTCTAGGTAACCTCTGTGTAGAAACAATCCCTTAATAAACTCACATTCTTCTAAAAAGGATTCATCATCAGTTACCATTTGAGCAGCGCGCACAAGTTTCCCTTTGACTACCCCTCTTTTCTGGTGCCCAGGATGGGCACTGGTGAAGTGTAACATTGTGTTATAGTAGGAACTCTTCCGAAATATTTTAGCCTTAAAGCTACCAGCAGAAATGTCTTTATATGAGTCTACATCCAGATAAGAAATTCTAGAATCAGACTCTACAAATGTGAAGTTCAAAAAAGACATGCTGGAGTTGAGGTAGTCCATGAAAGTTCTCACATCATTAATTGAACCTGCCATCAGTATAAAGATGTCATCCAAAAATCTGGTGTAAAAATCAATTTTGAACTGACCGTTGTAGTTGACAAGCACATATCTGTGTTCCCATTCAGCCATAACAATGTTGGCAAAACTGGCCCCTACTGGTGAGCCCATGGCTACACCAGTCTTCTGTAAATATATCTCTCCCCCAAATGTTACAAAGTTATACCTCAAAATGACATCTAACAGTCCCTGCACCAATCTGATTTCTACACTGCTAGCATTGTGATGCAATAAACGGTCAGTGACCCAGTCTATCCCTGTGGCATGAGGAATAGACGTATAGAGGTCTTTTACGTCTATTGTCTCTTGAATTCTAAAGCACCTATGGCTTTCAAAAAAGCCCAAGAATCTTTACAAATGTGTGTTTCCTTTTCAACATATGTTTTCAATATGTTGTCCACATACTTGGCTATCGGGTAAGTGATTGAACCCCTAGCGTTGACCAATAGCCTCATGGGGGTGTTATACACATCTTTATGGATCTTGGGCAATCCGAAAACTGTTGGAATCTTAGGAAACGAAACAGTCAAATATTTCAACACATCTTGTTCTATAACATTTTCTAAAAACAAATCATTCAAGAAAACATGGATGTACCTATACGCTGCATTCAATTCATTAATGCTAGATAGTGTATAAGCATCCTGCAATAACATGTGGATGAGGCAGTTTTCATAATGACAAGTGTCCATTAGTACTAAACCACCCCCCTTGTCGGGTTTGAGAATCCTGACAGGTAAACTTTTTAAAATGTCCAACAAGTCTACTTCGTCATCAGTCAAGTTTTTGTTCGAAAGTGTCCTAGAACAGTTAACCAAGTTTCTAATTTCTATTTCACACAAATGTTCAAATAAAAAAAGTAAAGGATGGATAGGGGAGTTGAATGTACTTGGGACTCTCAAAGTTTTTTTGTCTAAAGCAGTGTTACCAAACATTAACAATAAATTCAACCTACGTATAAACAACTTTAAATCGAGTAGTGTGTATGCTAGGTTAAAATGTCTCCATGGAACAAAAGTAAGACCTTTTGAAAATAAGTCAGACATCTCCATAGTGATTGTAAAACTCGAATAATTATAAACAAAAAAGTCTCCAGAACTGTTACTGATAATGTCAGGATTTGTACTTCTTGTTACTTCTGAAAAGGCTTCTTGCTGTTGTTCCTGTAATGGCTCCTCGTGTTGTAAAACCTCTGGTGGTTCTGTCCCCGGTTCGAGGAAAAAGACGGTGTAGGACGAGAAATCTCCTATCCCTACCACCATCAGTTACAAAATTTTCTGTAGGACCAACATCCTCCACACCCTCTCCAGTGGCCGGCCTACTGGAACTAGCTGTCTGCCTCATAACCCCATTAGTTAGGTTAATAAGAGCACCTAGACTGTTGCCAACACTCTGAGAATGGGGGGGGGGTGGATATGAAGTTAGTTTGTTGTATGCATCTATGTCTCTTTTCAGTTTTTTCATTTTCATCTCCATGTTACGAGATATCTGTTGGTCTATAGTCAAAAAAATTTGTTTATACTCATAATTATACCTGTTGAAATCTACATGTGACTTGATATTAGTGTCCAAAATTTCAATTTCAGCACTCAACTGGTCTATAAATTTCTGATAAAATTTCGTCATTAAGTCCATTAACTCATGTCCATGTCTATCAAACAAACTGATCAGCTCACTGTGGAAATCTGAACCAGCTATCAGTCCAGTGGGGTACTGCCAAGAGCGCAAGCCCTTTGGCACAACCCCCACTTTTTTACATTCATTAAAATAGGAAATCTCTAACTGAAGCTTCTTTACCTTTAAAGATTTGTGGTCCAAGGTCTTCAAAAAGTCCACTAAAGGAGCTTCTGGTGTCCCTGTGACACTGGACGCAAACCCGTTCCTGTTCTCAAAAACTGGGAGTTGCTCATTCAACCAAGATGTAACATTAAGTGGGTCTCCAGTTCGGCTCAGAGATGAACTGGTCCTGGAACATTCACTGGTAGGTCTAGGATGTACAAGAACCTTTGAAACAGTTGAGGTGAAGAAGCTTCAGTTAGAGATTTCCTATTTTAATGAATGTAAAAAAGTGGGGGTTGTGCCAAAGGGCTTGCGCTCTTGGTAGTACCCCACTGGACTGATAGCTGGTTCAGATTTCCACAGTGAGCTGATCAGTTTGTTTGATAGACATGGAGATGAGTTAATGGCGAAATTTTATCAGAAATTTATAGACCAGTTGAGTGCTGAAATTGAAATTTTGGACACTAATATCAAGTCACATGTAGATTTCAACAGGTATAATTATGAGTATAAATGATTTTTTTCGACTATAGACCAACAGTTATCTCTTAACATGGAGATGAAAATGAAAAAAACTGAAAAGAGACATAGATGCATACAACAAACTAACTGCATATCCCCCCCCCCCATTCTCAGAGTGTTGGCGACAGTCTAGGTGCTCCTATTAACCTAACTAACGGGGTTATGAGGCAGACAGCTAGTTCCAGTAGGCCGGCCACTGGAGAGGGTGTGGAGGATGTTGGTCCTACAGAAAATTTTGTAACTGATGGTGGTAGGGATGAGGAGATTTCTCGTCCTACACCGTCTTTTTCCTCAAACCGGGGACAGAACCACCAGAGGTTTTACAACACGAGGAGCCATTACAGGAACAACAGCAAGAAGCCTTTTCAGAAATAACAAGGACAAATCCTGACATTATCAGTAACAGTTTTGGAGACTTTTTTGTTTATAACTATTCGAGTTTTACAATCACTATGGAGATGTCTGACTTATTTTCAAAAGGTCTTACTTTTGTTCCATGGAGACATTTTAACCTAGCATACACACTACTCGATTTAAAGTTGTTTATACGTAGGTTGAATTTATTGTTAATTTTTGGTAACACTGCTTTAGACAACTGCTTTAGACTTTGAGAGTCCCAAGTACATTCAACCCCCCTATCCATCCTTTACTTTTTTTATTTGAACATTTGTGTGAAATTGAAATTAGAAACTTGGTTAACTGTTCTAGGACACTTTCGATCAAAAACTTGACTGATGACGAAGTAGACTTGTTGGACATTTTAAAAATTTTACCTGTCAGGATCCTTAAACCTGACAAGGGGGGTGGTCTAGTACTAATGGACACTTGTCATTATGAAAACTGCCTCATCCACATGTTATTGCAGGATGCTTATACACTATCTAGCATTAATGAATTGAATTCAGCGTATAGGTGCATCCATGTTTTCTTGAATGATTTGTTTTTAGAAAATGTTATAGAACAAGATGTGTTGAAATATTTGACTGTTTCATTTCCTAAGATTCCAACAGTTTTCGGATTGCCCAAGATCCATAAAGATGTGTATAACCCCCCCCCCCCATGAGGCTATTGGTCAACGCTGGGGGTTCAATCACTTACCCGATAGCCAAGTATGTGGACAACATATTGAAAAAATATGTTGAAAAGGAAACACACATTTGTAAAGATTCTTGGGCTTTTTTGAAAGCCATAGGTGCTTTAGAATTCAAGAGAGGTCATAGATTTTTGACAATAGACGTAAAAGACCTCTATACGTCTATTCCTCATGCCACAGGGATAGACTGGGTCACTGACCATTTATTGCATCACAATGCTAGCAGTGTAGAAATCAGATTGGTGCAGAAACTGTTAGATGTCATTTTGAGGTACAACTTTGTAACATATGGGGGAGAGATATATTTACAGAAGACTGGTGTAGCCATGGGCTCACCAGTAGGGGCCAGTTTTGCCAACATTGTTATGGCTGAATGGGAACACAGATATGTGCTTGGCAATTACAACGATCAGTTCAAAATTGATTTTTACACCAGATTTTTGGATGACATCTTTATACTGACGGAAGGTTCAATTAATGATGTGAGAACTTTCATGGACTACCTCAACTCCAGCACGTTTTTTTTGAACTTCACATTTGTAGTCTGATTCTAGAATTTCCTATCTGGATGTAGACTTATATAAAGACATTTCTGCTGGTAGCTTTAAGGCTAAAATATTTCGGAAGAGTTCCTACTCTAACACAATGTTACACTTCACCAGTGCCCATCCTGGGCACCAGAAAAGAGGGGTAGTCAAGGGGCAACTTGTGCACGCTGCTCGAATGGTAACTGACGATGAATCCTTTTTAGAAGAATGTGAGTTTATTAAGGGATTGTTTCTACACAGAGGTTACCCAGACAAGTTTATTCATGACCTGGTTACTGAGGTCCAGACTAAAAGGTATGGGGGTGTTTATAAACCTATTTTACAAAGCAGTTCGTTCACAAGTTGTTCACTAGAACACCTATCTCCAGTTACGCCTGAAGTCTTTTTAGACAGCAAGAAAGTTGACACTTTTATCTCTTTCATCACCAATTATAGTGCTGAGATTCACCTAATTAAGGAGGTGGTTGTCAAGAACTGGAGTATTTTCTTGTGTGATGATGCCTTACAAGCCAGGTTTGGTACTTTGCCTAGGTTTATATATATGAGGGGTGTCAACCTCAAATGGATATTAGAAACAAAAAAGGACACTCGTGTTAGAGTAGAGGGCACTTTCAAATGTGAGAGTTGTAACATGTGTAGACATATTGCCACTGGTTTGAGCTTTAAAATTGCTGGGTCTTCTTTCTCCACTGTTGGTAGATTCAACTGTAAATCTCGATCAGTTGTTTATTTAGCTTGCTGCCAATCTTGCCCAGCGTTTTATGTGGGCAAGACTGACAGAGGTTTTAACAAAAGAATCTATGAGCATTTATACTGTATTAGGAAAAACAAGTCTGAAAATTCTTTGTCGAAACATGTTAATGACCACCCTCAGCACAGTTTTACTTTTAGGGTGTTAGGACAGGTTTCCTTTGACATCAGGGGGGGTCCTTTCCAACTACTATTAGAGCGCCTAGAAGTGATTTGGCAGCTGAAACTCTGTTCATATAGACTTCCTGGTCTCAATGACAGAGTAAGTTTAGCTTGCATTTTGAAACTTAGAAGTATGCAGAGGTAATTTTATTATTACTACTTTTCATTTATTACTTTTTACTTTTTACCTTTTGTCATTAAAAAGGTTTTATACATTATGTTTTTTGGTTTCAAATATTTTAAATATTTTATGTTTATATATATTTCTATTTTGTTTTGTTTTCAAAACACATTTTTCATAGATTCGACTTTTGTATGCAGTAGCACTTTAAGAAGTTTTGAGATCAGCCTTTTCCCACACATTGACGTCAGTGAGTTTTAACCAGTTGGTTGTCCCATTCAAATGTATCATGTGTTGTTAATTGTGTATTTAAGGAGTTTTTTTACATTTGTTACCTTTTGATGTCTGTCTGAAGAAGTTCAGTCTTTTTGAACGAAAAGTGGATGTTAATAAAACACTTAACATTGGATTTTTTGCTGCTGTTTACACTTTCCATTATATTCACTCTAATGTATAACACACTGGATAGTGGAGCTGATATTAATTGTATGTATGACAGATGAGACACTATTATTGCATCAGATTAACCTTCAAATTGCAATTATTGCATTTCTCACTGCTTGGCACTGCTGCTGTCTGCTAACCATAACACAAACTAAGGTGTGCATGCACCTCCAGTAAATGGGATAAGTGGAATTGGTGGGAAAGCATAAGTCTCCATTGCTCTAGCTCTGCTGGTAGATATGTCTGGCATTTGTGGGGAAGATGCCAGGTTTAGGGCACAGAGGTGGGGTGTCCAGGAGTCCACGATATTCAATGGACTCTGAATAAAGCACCACAGCCAAAGGCTTCTGCAGAGGGACTATTCTTGCTCCCAGTGCAAGTCTGAGGCTTGGAATAGTTTAGCTGAGGCTGTCTCCAGTGCCACTGGTACTCTGCTCACTGGAGGGTAATGTAGGCACAATTTCAGTGACCTAAAGAGGTGGAGGAGGGAGACCCTCAACCACTGGTTGGAGGAATTTAAGACTGTGGACATTCCGCACCTGTATAAGTATCAAGTAAAGAGAGAACTTGTAAGAGTTAAGGAAAGACTGGTATGCATAATGGTCTTCTGCTGTTTTTCCCCAGCTGGCATAGATTTGGAAGTTGATGTATAGGCCCACAGGGAGTGATTGGACAGACTGAGAGAAGAGAGTTGTATGTATGCAGCAGAAGAAAAGTGTTATTGCAGCATTAAAAGTTAAAGATATCTTTTTTTGGTATTTTTAGAGTTGTATCATATTGAGCATGCATACCCCAACTGTAAAGGCAAGTATGCATGCATTAGTCTGTAGCACAACCAATTTCTGTAAAAGTCCAATATTAGACTGCAGTCAGAGGTTGATGGTTTAACTACCACAATTCACAACTATACCATACTATTATTTCTTCAATACTATTTACATAAAATTAAAACCTCTATATCAGTGGCACAAATGCCCTGCTGTAAACTGCAATCTGTATAACTGGAACATGCATATGTGCAATACATTCATATTTCAAGGATTACTTGCAGCAATCTGTAGTATAGTGTGCATCTGTTAGCAGGTACATTTAAATGTAAAAGATAATAGAGTTGTATAACTGTAGTAATGCATTGCATGTCATGTGTCTTTTTTTCTGTCCCCCCGACCCTTATGTGCTTTTTCATTTTATTTATTTATTTATTTAATTAGTCGTAACAATATATGTTTTAATTTAATTTTTTCTCTTTTTTCTTTTTATTTTATGTCATCAAAATGTGTCCATGGCATCCATGTGTACCACATCACTAAATCCTCTATAGCAAATTGGCGTAGACCAGCCCCAGTGGATCAGACTGCCCCCACACCACCTGCTCCGGCACCAATGTCCTGCATATCTGGGAGCCAACCTGGTAGCACTGGCTCTACTGCCTGCACTACTTGCTCCCTCAGTTAGTCCTGCCCTTGAGGCTGGTCCAGTGGTACCCTCTGGGATCATTGGCAGAGGTTGTGACTTTATCACCCACAGCAACTTGCCAAGGATGGTGCATAAGGTGGTGCACTGTTCCTTAGGAGAAGGAGGCATCGAGCAATTCAGCTGGATGTGGAGTAAGGTGACAGTGATGATAGTCCAGTGGGTGAGGACTTGATTCTCACTGTCTCCAAGTTTGACATCCGTGAGCCTGGGATATCCCCACCCTCACCCCCAATCATGGCATCCCCAACCTTTTGTGTCCATCACCATCCCTGTCTCTTGTCTTGTTTGTCTTCTCTGTCTGCAATTGATTCCTCACCTGTGCAATTCACCTGACCCAGACATACCTTTGTCCCTTCCCCAACATTCCTCTCCTTTTTCTCTGAAATAGAAAATACATTGCCACTTGACACACCAAAAATAAATCCCATGCATAGCTGTCTATTTCACACACATCTCTTCTTGACACACTTGATTTGGTCCAATTGGCTATATAACATGATTGTGTTGTGGTCACCCCACGTTCTGCAGGTGACATCCAAATTCAGCCAATATTCTGCATATCAGTTGTTACTGTTGTAGAAATGGATAGCTGTGGTTCTTTCCTTATCTCCCTCTTGCACATTCCTGTACAGCTTCCACTTGGTTCTTCCACCTGCTTGCTTTCCTTTTCATCACTTTCCTCTCTACCCCATTTAACACCTTTAATCTGGTCAAAAAATAGAATCGCACACTATACACATAAGTAGCAGAAACAGCAATTGATCCCTTCATTTTTTGGCCTCTGTGTTTGCACAGACTTTGGCACTGTACAGCAATGCCAAGCAGTGATGTGCAGTGGCACAGTGCTGCGGTAATCTCTGTTTAAACCTGCTGTGCAATGCTAACACACAGAGACACAAGCAGTATAAATAATTAATATCATTGCATTATACTGTTTTTTTAATAAAACATATGACATATACATGGATTCAAGCCCAGTATCCTCTGTCCTCAAAAGGAAACGTGTCAATGAATTTACACCTGCTGCCACAGAGTCAGTTAAGCAGCAGATGTGCTTCACAGATTCAGTACTAACTCTCTTAGTTCAGCAATGCAGCTTGCATTTGCACACTGGTTAACAATGTGCTAACAAACCCTTCCCAATACAGCTTGCATTTGCACACTGCTTACCTTCTCACAAACAGAAAAATGAATGGAAATGTGTATTTTGCATGGGTAAACACTTTGCTGTGCTGTAGCGAACTATATATTATTATGTATTAGTGCTAGTTACTGTCCATTTCTTATTTATGACATGAGATTGCATTTGTAAACATAACACACTGAAGGCCCTATCTAACAATATGTCACACATTTCCAATACAGCCATGTGTTGCCTCCCGCAAAGCACTATAACCCTGGTGTCTCAGTACTTTTTCTATATATATTTTAATTGCACTACATAAATTAATATGTTGTGTGATGTGTGATATGCAATGCACATCAGACTAGTAACATGCACACCTACAACTATTGACCCAAAAGCCTAAACAGCCTTATCTGCAAGGTTATGGAAGGAATCATCATGGACCTTATCCGCAGAGGCATAGGTGACATTCCACACACTTGACCTGACCAATTTTGGATCTTGCTTATTAAACCAAGTGGACTTCTTTGACAATGACACAAGACACCTGGATGAGGAATAAGAGGACATAACACCTATGTTGATTTAGCCAAAGCCTTTGACACTATCCCCTATTCAGGTATCATAGAGAAACTCTCACATATGGAGATTAAGCTATACATTACTAGATTGATAGCCAACTGGATCACCAAGAGAACGCACACTGTCAATGTTGGGCAGTGCGCCTCCACCACTAGACTACTTACCAGTGGAATATCACAGGGATCTGTGCAGGGTCCTCAACTGTAAACTATTCCTCTGAATTCCAGGCAAAGGTAGATGTCCTTTGGCTTACCAAGTTTGCAGATAACTGTCAAGTGGGTACACTCATATTGAGTCCCCCAATGATGTTAACATTTTCCAGAAAGGGCTGACATAGAGAAACAATTGCTGGAAAAGTTATGGACTGAACCTTAAAGCAAAAAAGGCTTCATTGTCTCCTTTGGCAATGAAGTACCCCTGCTAATTATGATATACACAGTACCGCATGTAAGCTTAAACAGTGTTGCAAGACTCCGGAACACATGTTGATAGCACATTCTTCATTGCACACCTCATAAATAAGGGCATCACATTCAAGACCAGGGAGGTTGTAGCTCCCTTATACCTGACCCTTATCAGACCACTATTTGAGTACAATGCTCCCTTCAGTGTGTACCACAGCAGACACCTCCAGCAACTGGAGAAAATACAGAGGTTTGTGACCAGGAGAGTCCAGGATCTACAAAACATGAAATACATGGAAAAACTGAAAGACCTGTCACTGCACTCAGTATCATGCAGACTGCTGAGAGGTGACCTATGCCTGTGCTATAGAGCAGTAGCAGACCCTGCCCAACAGAAAATGCTGGACATCTGCAAATCAAATGGGACAAGAATAACTTGCTCCAGGTATCTCAACCTAGCCTGTAACACAAGAAAAGCATGCTAGGTAGACAGATATATCTTTCAGCAATTGCCACTACTCTGTAATAGGCTCCTACTGCATGTGAAGCACTGCTTCTCAATGACCCTATTCATACATAACATTCAAAACTGGATGGGTGATTTAAATTCACCCCTGAGGTGTCACCTATGTCTCTCTTGGAGAAGGGCACTCAGCGCTGATCACAAAATCACTTTGCTAACAATGACATCTAACTATGCTCAATAAGGGTACTTGTGTTTTTACATGTCTAGGCTTGTATGCACCCTAGGCCATTAGTCTAGTAACCTCCTATGAACTTATGAAGCTAGCAAGCTATGCAGGCCTACCAACATCTTCTTTCTAACATGGCCTGCTGATGTCATGCACTATAAGTTGTCCTGCAGCCTTGTAAAATCAAACTTGTGCTGTGGCACTTGTGTAAAGTACTGAGTTCTGTAGTCTGTGTGCTTAGATAGGTAGGTTTTCTGTTAACACTGCGGTCAACTGTGTGAGTTTGTGTGTGTGTGTGTGTGCGTGTGTGTGTGTGTGTGTGTGTGTGTGTGTGTGTGTGTGTGTGTGTGTGTGTGTGCGTGTGCACGCGTGTGTGTGCGCGTGTGCGCGTGTGTGAGTGTGTGTATGTGTGTGTGTGTGTGTGTGTGTGTGTGTGTGTGTGTGTGTGTGCACTTGCTTGATATTGCAGACAGCCTTTTACACCAGTATGCAGGATACTGGCATTGCCATATTCTCCTCACCAGACACTGCTGATGTCATATGCTATAAAGTGTTATCTGAGACACTCCAAGTCAGACTTGTGTTGTAGCAATTGCCTTCAATACAGAGATCTGTAGTCTCCGTATCTAGATATGTAGTGGTTCTTTTCTCACTACAGGCAACTGGTGGGTAGGTGGGTGTGTGTCTCTGCAATCAGAAGAGCATAATTGTGTATTCTGCAATCAGCACTTCTATTCCATAACGTAACACTATTTGGACATACCTACATATGCCTGTCAGACAGTGCTCTCAACCTCTTCTCTCCAACATCCAGTGCTGATGTCATACTCTACAAAGGCTCCTACAGCTTTACAGAAGGTAGACATTGGCATGGTGCATGCGTTAAGTACTGAGTTCTGTAGCCTGTCTACCTAGATAGATAAGGGTTCTGTTCTTACTGCAGGCAACTAGTGTACATGTGTGTATGCACACTTGCTTTCCATTAGACAGAGCCTTTTACAGAGCAAAACACAACACCTTGCAGGTACGGCAAGTGCATGGCTCAGAAAACAGTATTAGTAAAAAATATAGAGAGCCAGCACAGAGTGCTGCGAAAACAAAAATGTAATAATATGGCAAAAGCAGGCAGGTTTTGGCAATAATTACATAGTCTTCATCAGTGTAAAAGAGCTTCCACAAACAGCCATACTTTATAACAAAATGATAAAGTAACAATTCACACTGATTGGTTGGTCACAATTGCACACTGAGCCCAGGTGGAAATAATCCCCCTAGTTTAATTATCTGTTTCTTTTCTTTCTGATTAAGAATACTGTGCCAGCCAACCTTATTTCTTTTGTCACCATTAATAATGTCTATAATAGTAAATCTAAAATGGGCAGAAGGATGCATCAGTACATGTTTGTACAAGGCATTATTATCCTTTTTGTGTTTAATATCACTCGTGTTTGCTGATGCAATGTTTAGCTGGTCTGGACATCTGTCCAATATAAAAATCAGAACACAATTTGATTAATAACGACTTCTGGGTGCAATACTCATATATTAACTCAGGTGGTTCAACAGAATTCGAATATCCTCATGGGGGGATGTGAGGCTGGCCAATATGCTCCTAGACAGCTGTTTCTTTGGATATAGAAGGGAGAGAACATTGGGCTCTCACTTAATCACTATAAACTCGGCCAGTTTTCATTTACAGCAGCAAACTAATTTGACTGGGGAACATCTTTATGGGTGTTATCCATGTGGGCATTGTGTCCATTGCATTTGGGTGGAAAAAACTAAACAGTTTACTAGCAGAAACACGGGCATGGTTTTTGATATAAAATTGTTTGCCAATCACACCAGTGATTGAGTTATTTATTTAGCTACCTGCTCGTGTTCTGCTTTTTAGGTAGGACAGACTTTCACACCAGCTACACATCACATCAGTGAACACATGAGTGATATTAAACACAGAAATGCTAATAATGCCTTGTGCAAACATGTATTGATGCATCCTTCTGCCCATTTTAGATTTACTATTATAGACATTATTAATGGTGACAAAAGAAATAAGGTTGCCTGGCACAGTATTCTTAATCAGAAAGAAAATAAATTAAACTAGGGGGATTATTTCCACCTGGGCTCAATGAGCAATTGTGAACAACCGGTCAGAGTGAATTGTTACTTTTTCATTTTGTTATAAAATATGGCTGTTTGTGGAAGCTCTTTTACACTGATGAAGGCTATGTAATTATTGCCGAAACCGGTCTGTTTTTACCATATTATTAAATTTTTGTTTTCACACCACTCTGTGCTGTCTTTCTATATTTTTTTACAGATCATTTTACACCAGCTTGTATGACACTGCTATTACCATCTTCCTTTTCCAATACTCTGCTCATGTCATTGGCTGTAAAGTGTTGTCTGGTACTCTCCAAGTCAGACTTGTGCTAAATGCAGATATCTGTAATCTGTGAACCTTAGAGTGGTAGGGGTTCTGTTCTCACTGCAAGCAATGTGTGTGTGTGTGTGTGTGTGTGTGTGTGTGTGTGTGTGTGTGTGTGTGTGTGTGTGTGTGTGTGTGTGTGTGTGTGTGTGTGTGTGTGCACTTGCTTGACATTACAGAGAGCCTTTTAAGTTAGTATGTGAAATACTGTAATTGCCATATTCACCTCACCAGGCACTGCTGATGTCATTAGTTAAATCTGATTTGTGGATGCACAGTATTCTCACTAGGGCAGGGTCAGAGACTATGTTGGAGGCCAGACAGATATCACCTTATCCTATACGATACAGCTTATAGTGACATGGATTTCTGCATATCCACATACATCATAGCATGCTTTGTATGCACTGTGTTTACTTGGTGAGTAACCCCTGTGATCTCTCCAGCTGCTGCATATGTCTGGTGATATACATGCAAAAGAGAGCATTATACTCTATTAGTGTTCTGATGAGATTCAAGTTCAGTGCTGTAATATAATCCTGAGCTTGGAATACGATGGCATGATTTATGATATGCACAACATAGGCTTTCAATGCCAGTGTGGCCACTTGGTGGTCGAAGATCAGATTGCTATGTATGTCTGTTCCCAGTGCTTGCATTGATAGTTTTCAGCATAGCAGGACTATTGTCAGTGCTGTAATTAGCAAGGAATTCCACTTTGCAGAAGGCCAAAAAAAATACACATTTTTGCATTTATTTGTACGCCTTGTGGCTATGTTCGCAATCATTTGTCTTCATTATCCCCTCCCGTAGTATGTTAGCATCACAGTTGGACTCAATGATTGCACCCAGTATGCAAATATCAGTGACCGCAGTAAGGGAAAGGCTGTATACTTTAGCCTGAACTGTACAGACATAGATTCCAAACAGTAAAATGGACAAGCACAGATCCCTGGGTTACACCAGTAGTGACAGCTCAACTGGTACAGGTTGATTCACCAACTTTCACAGTATGTGTTTTGTAAATGAACCAGTTGGTTACCCATGTAGTGACATAAGGTTTAATCCCCAGCTGGGAGAGTTTTTCAATGATACCTGTGTGGGGGGTGGTATTCAACTCCTAAGCCACTTGAGGCTAGCCTATATGCACTGTCTTACATTCATCCAGGCCGATCGCACAGAATCAATGGGCTGTGACAACATCACAGATTGCCTATCATGGTATTTATCACATGCACCTTCCTGACATAGCTGAATACCCACTTCTACACACCCTCTACACAGAGTATGTTCCTACAGAAGGGTGTACATTAACATGCATCCATCTGATGGGGGGACAGCACCCAATATATGCAGGTATAGATACATCCTGAATCTCCTCATGTGAGAGGTAGACCAACATGGCATCATGGACCTTTTCTAAATGGACACTGTTGATATCCCAGCTGTTTGCAACAGACCTGCGTGACTTGTTAATGCTACTTCATGTCTGTTACATGTGCTAGATGTCCTCAAAGAGGTCATTCATGGCCTGCATGATGACACGATCTTCCTTTTGAACTTGACAAGCTCAAGACATTGACACAAATTCACACTGAGATATTCACTCATCACTATCAGATGTGGCCATATACACCTATATCACCCAGTGGGTAGAACACTGTATCATATACATGACATCTAAATATGTTGACATGTGTAAAGTGACCTATATCTCAGGTCCAATGATCAGATCCATATATCAGGGCTGTCTGGTAGGCAATTTCTAAATTTGTATTCCATTATTTAAGTGATGACATCACAGATGACATACATATCTTATGTCTAAACAGCTATCTGACAAACTACAGATTGTGGGGAATCATTGACTCTGAGTGTGATAGTAGTATAATTCAGACAGTATCAACATACACCAAAGATTGCTGCCACAGCCATGAGAACACCTGCCCTGACATAAAAACATGGGGGAATTTGTTACGTCAGGAAAACAAACACACAACCTAAGTATAATGTAGACGTCACATCCTATCTTCTTCTTCTTCTTCTTCTTTCGGCTGCTCCCATTAGGGGTCGCCACAGCAGATCAACTGTTTCCATTTCTTCCTGTCCTCTGCATCTTGCTCTGTTACACCAACCACCTGCATGTCCACTCTCACCACATCCATAAATCATATCTTAGGCCTCCCTCTTTTCCTGTTACCTGGCAGCTTCATCCTTAACATCTTTTTCCCAATATACTCAGCATCCCACCTCAGCACATGTCCAAACCAATGTAATTTTGCCTCTCTGGCTTTGTCTCCAAACCTTCCAACCTGGGCTGACCCTCTAATATACTTATTCCTAATCCTGTCCATCCTCGTCACACCCAGTGCAAATCTTAACATCTTCAACTCTGCCACGTCAAGCTCTAACTCCTGCCTTTTTGTCAATGCCACTGTCTCCAACCCGTATAACATAGCTGGTCTCACTACCCTCTTGTAGACCTTCCCTTTCACTCTTACTGGTACTCGTCTGTCACAAATCACTCCTGACACTCTTCTCCACCCACTCCATCCTGCCTGTACTCTCTTCTTCACCTCTCTTCCACACTCACCATTACTTTGAACTGTTGATCCCAAGTACTTAAACTCATTCACCTTCACCACCTCTACTCCCTGCATCCTCACCATTCCTCTGTCCTCCCTCTCATTCACACACATATATTCTGTCTTAGTCCTGCTGACCTTCATTCCTCTTCTCTCTAGAGCATATCTTCACCTTTCCACAGTCGTCTTCACCTGTTCCCTACTCTCACTACAGATCACAATGTCATCTGCAAACATCATAGTCCACAGGGACTCCTGTCTGATCTCGTCTGTCAACCTGTCCATCACCATTGCAAATAAGAAAGGGCTCAGAACTGATCCTTGCTGTAATCCCACCTCCACCTTAAATGCAGCCATCACTTCCACCGCAGACCTCACCGCTGTCACACTACCCTCGTACATATCCTGTACCATTCTTACATACTTCTCTGATACTCTCGTCTTCCTCATACAATACCACAACTCTTCTCTAGGCACCCTGTCATATGCTTTCTCTAAATCCACAAAGACACAATGCAACTCCTTCTGACCTTCTCTGTACTTCTCCATCAACACTCTCAGAGCAAACATCACATCTGTAGTGCTCTTTCCTGGCATGAAACCATACTGCTGATCACTAATCATCTCCTCCCTTCTTAACCTAGCTGCCACTACTCTTTCCCATAACTTTATGCTGTGACTGATCAGTTTAATCCCTCTGTAGTTACTACAGCTCTGCACATCACCCTTATTCTTAAAAATCAGTACCAAAACACGTTTTCTCCATTCCTCAGGCATCCTCTCACTTTCCAAGATTTCATTAAACAATCTAGTTAAAAACTCCACTGCCATTTCACCTAAACACCTCCATGCTTCCACAGGTATGTC
The DNA here is from genome assembly GCF_019279795.1 of Protopterus annectens. Classification (NCBI taxonomy): domain Eukaryota; kingdom Metazoa; phylum Chordata; order Ceratodontiformes; family Protopteridae; genus Protopterus; species Protopterus annectens. Next base: position 1,893,063,301 of record NC_056729.1, read on the forward strand.
ATCTGGACCAACAGCCTTTCCGTTCTTCATCCTCTTCATAGCTATCCTTACTTCCTCCTTGCTAATCCACTGCACTTCATGATTCACTATCCACACATCATCCAACCTTCTCTCCCTCTCATTCTCTTCATTCATCAACCCCTCAAAGTACTCTTTCCATCTGCTCAACACACTCTCCTCGCTTGTGAGTATGTTTCCCTCATTATCCTTTATCACCCTTACCTGCTGCACATCTTTACTAGCTCGGTCCCCCTGTCTAGCCAATCGGTACAGGTCCTTTTCTCCCTCCTTAGTGTCCAACCTTTTATACAACTCTTCATACGCCTTATCCTTAGCCTTTGCCACCTCTCTCTTTGACATGCACCTCATCTCCTTATACTCTTGTCTACTTTCTTCATCGCTTTGACAATCCCACTTCTTCTTCGCCAACCTCTTTCTCTGTATACTCTCCTGTACTTCCTCATTCCACCACCAGGTCTCCTTGTCCTCCTTCCTCTTTCCAGATGTCACACCAAGCACCCTTCTAGCCATCTCTCTTACTAGCTCTGCTGTAGTTACCCAGCTATTCGGTAAGTCTTCACTGCCACCCAGTGCCTGTCTTAACTCTTCCCTGAACATCACCTCACAATTACCTCTTTTTCAATTTCCACCATTTGATCCTTGGTGCTGCCCTCACACTAATCCTCCTCTTCTTGATCACCAATGTCATCCTACAAACCACCATTCTATGCTGCCTAACTACACTTTCCCCTGCCACCACTTTACAGTCTCCAATCTCCTTCAGATTGGCCCTTCTGCATAAGATATAATCCACCTGTGTGCATCTTCCTCCACTCTTGTATGTCACCCTATGCTCCTTCCTCTTGTTAAAATACGTATTCATCACAGCCATGTCCATCCTTTTCGCAAAATCCACTACCATCTGACCTTCTGCATTCCTTTGCTTAACACCATACCTACCCATCACTTCCTCATCCCCTCTGTTCCCTTCATCAACATGCCCATTGAAATCTGCTCCAATCACCAGTCTCTCACCCTTGGGTACAGTCATCACCACTTCATCCAACTCACTCCAAAATTTTTCTTTCTCATCCATCGCACACACAACTTGTGGAGCATATGCACTAACAACATTCATCATTATACCATCAATTTCCAGCTTCATAAACATCACTCTATCTGACACTCGTTCACCTCCAAAACACTCTTAGCATACTGTTCCTTCAGGATAATGCCTACGCCATTTCTCCTCCCATCCACACCATGATAAAACAATTTGAAACTGCCTCCGATACACCTAGCCTTGCTCCCCTTCCATCTGGTCTCTTGCACACACAATACGTCACATCATATAATCAGAACAATAGTTTTGTCATCTGCGTGCTGGTGTCGATGGTATGTGAAATATCCACCACCATGTGGTTACAGTGTTGACTACTCCCTTGTATGTAACACAGCTACTGAGTATGTGAAGGATGTGCATATCACAAGCTATAATACATCCACAGGTAACAACCTTCATCATACCAATAACTGAGTACAATGCACCCTTCTTCATATCCCTCCCTACACATATTCAAGTGATGTGTAACTGAAGTGTACCAACTTTGCCACAGTGAGCTGTCACACATCCTATTGGCCATATCCAGGTATTCTTTTTGTGGCATAAGCATCACTGCCTGATGGTGTGGACATCCCACTAAGTTGTTACACCAGATGCATGTGTGCCTACTTATTCTGGTGATGCATCCACAACATACATAGGTGTATAACAACATTAATGGCATGGATAATATTCATGACAGTGTGGATTGTTCCATATATATATATATATATATATATATATATATATATATATATATATATATATACATATATATATATATATGGGTCTACCTCGACCCATCAAAGTTACATTTCAATGAAATGTAAACAGGCAAACTGCATTTTGCGAAAAGGCAACTAAGTGAACAGCAACGTGGGGCTGTTGCTTAGATCGTGGCACAGCAGGGAAATATTCTCTTATCCCCACTGCAGTGCGATCTTGGAGTGAGAATATAAAAGTAGCGGGGGGTGGGGGGGGGGGGCACAGTCCACGTGGTTCGTGGTGTGTGTTTTTTTTTTCAGTTTATTTGTATTTCGCGAAAGTGCATTTTCATGAAAGTGCACTTTCTCAAAAAAAGAGTTTGTCTGTTTACATTTTGTTGATATGTAATTTCGATGGGTCATATTAGACCCATATATATATATATATATATATATATATATATATATATATATATATATATATATATATATATATATATATGTATATAAATATATGTACATGTATATGGCATGCACACTGGCCAACTAGTTTGTATTGATCATAATGTCGCATACAGGTGTAGCAGTGCCCCTCCTAACACCTGCAGTAGATGTTATGGTGCCAGGACAGTGTGCATAATTACCCTACTAGAGTGTGAATGCATCAGAACAGTTGTACAAGTGTGTTTTTGCAGAATTATCTGTGATCACCATAAATCCTGTATGTTATATCAGAGACAATGGGATTACAGTTCGTATTATTCTGATTTTGCTCACGATTGTGCTGGCTTCTTTTAATATTTCCATGAGCCTTTACCTGTCCCAATTGCTGGAGACCTCTGCTGAGATAAAACTCAAATTCAGGGAAAACATTTTGCACAGCTTCACAATATACACCCTATCATGATTGTATGTAACATCCTTGATAGATGCCCTATGCATTATTCATGTAAGGATGCTTATCTCACACAGACATCTTCCCCATTGCTTGTGTCACCTTGTGTGACAGTCACATATTACATATTTTCACTGTGTAGTCCCTACTGTGCCATACTGATATGTGATTGGTGTTGCTGCTACAGTTGTCTTCCATTGACATGCTCTCGTCTGCTGTACATTAGGATGTTTCATCTTCCCTCTTCCTGTGTGTTCATTCCTACAGTTCATCTGCTTGCTGTATTTAATACACACACTTCCCCTGACTGTTTATTTTACATGGCAGCCCATGTGCCCTTTCAGACCATTTACACAACTTCAGTACAGAAAGCCAGAAATGGGATTTCACAACACTCTGCACTGTATACACTGACCTGTCCTGTGTTTGGACCATATATGTCAGCAGGATAACTGTTAACTATCAAGATTTTCACAAAATGTGCAGATTTTTGCCTTATCGTATGGTTTGTTCCTTATCATATTTGTGGCTTTCTGCCACACCAATGAGATGATCTCAGGGCTGATGTGACTCAGTAGTTACATACATTTTAGTTTCATACTTCAATCCTTCAGAATATGCATTTTCACACAAACCCCTTGATATTTTAGCACATTAATTAATGCAAATATGTCAACCCTGTCCCTATTTCTGGGTCACTCTCCTCCCCATTAGGTTGCCATGATTTATCCAAATATCTTGTACTGAGAGACTGACAGCTATGACAGCTATTATCTGTTAAGCTCTGGTGATCATTGTGGCAATCCGTGCAAACCATGCTTCAGTGCTCTGATTTAAAAGGGCTACCGTTCCTGGTGGCTGCAATGAAACCTTGCTTATTTGTAATTAACTATGGTGCACAGCATGAATAATCATTAAGTGCTGCTGCTCACCATGCAAACATATAAACTCCATGTAGGCTTTGCACAAAGCCTACGCAGAGTTTATTGAATATCAGGGCATGTTTATTGAAGGACATATGGATGGATAAGACAAGTTCTAAACAAAGTTCAAGGAGAGATTGCATTTTGTCTTGTTAAAGAAGATCAGTGACCAGAGCAGGGGCTCTTGAGGAAGGTATCATCCACAGTGAAATATGACTTGACAGAGGACACTGGAAATTGTTTTACCTCATCACTTCAGAAGCATTTTACTTTCTGAGACTACACTCAGCATCTAAACTGTGTTTATCATACTGCTATATTATAGGTTAAACTGCAAGATGTTTTATGTTTGCTGGAAAGAACGTGCATTTGAATTTGCTTGTATATTGTAAATTGTACTTTTTTTATAAAGACTGATGTACCATCCAACTAGACACATTAATTTTCCAACAAACACACACACACACACACACACACACACACACACACACACACACACACACACACACACACACACACACACACACACACCGATATATTCAGCAAGTATACATTTTAACCCAAATGTATCTTGTTTAGTTATTTGTAAGCTCACCTTTCTCTTCCTGTGAGGGAGGACTTGATGTTGTAGTAGAAACAGGAGTTGTATAGTCCACTATAAAAAGTAAACAAAGTTTCACATCTCATGAAGTAAAACAACAGGTTTCTAATTTTTTGTGAACGGATATGTTTAATAGCATGTTTTGATTTCACAAACATATTTATCCTCTGATATTTTCATTGCCACAGGCAGTTATTAAATGCATCCCCATTTGAACTAGAACAGTATCACTCCCATACTATCTAAATTGGAATAAACTATTTTAAAGACAGCTGCCTGACAACATGGGTTTTACGAATTTGAACAGCTTCCACTGAAATGCAATGTGTTTAATGTGCTTGTCTACCTTTTGAGGCAAACTAACAGGAAATGATTTGCTAAAAATGTAGCTGCATGCATAAAAAAGGATAATAGCTGTGACAAACATGATGCATCATCCCTAATCCAGACCTAGAGATAGCTGGAAAGACCTCAAAAGTACCTCACCAAGAGGATCATGGGCCTCATACAGATGCCCTATGCTACTCAACTAAAGAAACTCCAGCTCTACTCAGTTGCTTACCGCCTACTCAGAGGCGATCTCTGCCTGAGGTACAAGTCCATGTCTAACCCAGAATTGATCGACATGCTCCACCTCAAGAAAGCCAAACCCATTAGAGTTACATGCTCCGTGGATTTAAACCTTAGCACAACAATAAATAGGACATGCTGGAGGGATAGATTAATATCCCAGAGGCTTCCCTCACTCTGGAATAGAATCCCTGTTCATGTTAGGCAGAGCCCCTTGCTGACCCTCTTCAAGGGAAATCTTGATGAGTGGATGGGAAATTGTAAATTTACTCCTGGGATCACTTCTATGGCCCTGCTGGACAGAGGCTCAGGAATCTAGTCTAAAAGGGTGGCGAAAGCCAACATATTCTGGCTAGACTTATAAATGCCCTAGGGCAGATAGCCTAGTACCTACCTATGAACCTGTGAACCT
>NC_056729.1:1893073507-1893091007 GCF_019279795.1 Protopterus annectens
ACAGCTTTCAGGGTACTGAGCAGTAGCCGATGGTTAACAATATCAAAGGCCTTAGAAAGGTCCAGAAAGAGTGCTGATGATAGTTTGCTGTTGCTTCAATTAAGGTTGATGACACTGGTGAAAGATACGAGAACTAATGTGGTACTATGGTGTGGTCTTAAGCCATGCTGGGAGTCTGTGAGTAGTTTATTTTGGTTAAGGTAGTACATTAGTTGTTTGTGGATGCATTTTTCCAATATTTTAGCTAGTGGTGAAAGAATGGCTATGGGTCTAAATTTGGACAGTTCTATGGAACTACCTCTTTTATGTAGGGGTATTACATGTAATATTTTCCATGTTGATGGAATGGTTGCCTCGGAGATGGATCTATTAATGAGGATAGAGACTGGGAGGGCGATGGCATCTGTGGCTAATTGAAGGTACTCAGCAGGGAGGTGTTTGGCTGCTAGAGTAGTGGGTTTTAGATTTTTGAGAAGGGCGCAGATGAGGGTAGTATGGATAGGTTGGAAGCTAAAGGAGGGATGAGTCCTGGGAAAATATGAGCTGTCTGTAGTGTTGTTTGAGTTAAAGCGGGGGGGGCTGGGATGGGTAGAAGTGAGTTTGGTGGCTAGTGTCTGGATAGTTTCAGTAAAGAAGCAATTGAATATGTATGTGATAGCTACTGGTGTTCTGTCAAGGGCTGCTGATGGGTCGGGAGTGGTGGTACGGCTTGGATGGAGGAGGTTATTTATTCCAGCCCAGAACTTTGGAGGTTTGTTTTGATGCTTTTGTTGTAGGTGGGTATAGTAGTATTTTTTGTCTAATATGATGGATTTTTTTAGTGTCATTCCTTAGTTGAGGGTATCGGATGAGGTCTATTGGGTCTCTAGAAGTATGCCAAGTGGTCCATGCCTTGTTTCTATGAGTTATTTTGGTTTTAGTAAGTCTAGTTCGCCATGGGGCAGTTCTAATTTTGGCACGGATGGTGCACATAGGGGCATGGGAGTTATGGATATTGAGGAATTTAGTATTAAAGAAGGCCACTGCCTCATCTAATAGGAGTTTTTTTTAAGTTCTGACCAGTTGTAAGCCTTGAGATCATATAGGAAGTGGTCTAGGTTAAAGATTTTTTTGTTACATGTCACTTTATAGGTGTGGAGATGGGTGTTCTCAGCTTTGTATTTAATGATGTAGGTGAGGCAATGATCACTTAGGTCATTGGGTAGTGTGCCTGAATGGTGCATTGGTCACCATTGATCAGGATCCAATCTAGGATACTACCTTTGTCTTTGTTTTTGCTATACCTAGTGGGGGAGAATATGGTCTGAGTAAACCCATGAAGGTTTATGTGATTGCTGGGGGCTTTGGAAGAACAGGTATTCCAGTCAATGTTAAAGTCACCTAAGACTATGGTTTCTTGGGGATAACTGCAGGCTTGCCAGTGTAAAATATGTTCTAGGGTGCTGACATTCTTTCCAGGGGGTAAATAAATGCCAACAATATATCTACATTTATTTTTATTTATTTGTAGTTTAGTGATGAGAATTTCAGTGTTACTTACTTGGGGAGGCTGTTGGGTGTCTATAGTGACTGTGAGGTTGGACTTAAATAATACAGCTACCCCACCACCTTTCTTGGATTTCCTGCCTAAACTAAGGATGTTATACCCTGGAGATTTACTTCAGTGTCCTTAGTTGCTGGTTTTAACCAGGTTTCAGTAAGACAGAGAATATCTGGGTAGTGGACAGCTAAGAGGGCATGGAGGTAGTGGATTTTATTATTTAAGCTACTGATGTTAAGATGGCAGGCCAGGAAAGAGTTTGGGTGATTAACAGAGTATAGTAAGTAGGATTGTTAGCCATGGAGCTGGCGTCAGAAGGTGTGGTAGTGTTAGGGTTTGGGTGAGGATTGTCAAGTGAGGATGGGCCAGGGTTAGGGTAGATGTCACCATCCTTAGTGAGGTTGAAGTTCAGTCGGGTTATAAGTTTCAGGATTTTATTTATAAGCTTAAGATATTGACTAGTTTTTTGGCTAGTGCAACTGGGTACGAGAGAGTGATAATATTTGGGGGGTATGGCTTTAGGTGAAAGTGTGCTATTAAAATGTTCTAGCTCCTTAAGAGCAAGAGTGGTAGAGGTGTGGGATTTTGGGCATTTGAGATCTGGATAGAATTTGTGTTCATATGTTGTGAGGTGGTAAGATAAGTAGAGCATTATATGTAAACAGAGGGGTGAGAAAGTTCTGGATGTTATCATTGCTACAAATAAGAAAGTGTACAAAATGAAATGTTAAATGTAGTAACAAATAAGTGGTTACAGGCTATGCTGTTAGAGTAGAAGAAGAAGAAGAGGAAACTATAAAGTATAGGAATGAAGTAGGGTAAGAGAGGGATGAGTTATTTAGCAGGAAGGCAGTGTCAGTAACATGGAGGTTGTGACTGGCTTGAGGGAAAGAGGGAGGGTAAGGTACACTAAATTAAGCAGCACTGGGGGTGTGTGGGAATTGGGGGCAGAGAGATGGGGTGGAGCGAGCAGTCGTGAAGCGAGGGTAAGTGGAGTGGAGCGATATCAGTTAACACTGTTGTTAAGGATAGCTTGCTCCAGGTAACTTTCTTATAGCGTATGCCACTTATATTTTAAAATGCACACAGTTCTTATCTTTAGGTGAGTAAAAGTAATAAATAAAATGAGTGAAAATGTTTACACACAATAAACATTTAGTAGATATACATATTTCTAAGCCTGAAATAATGACTTTTTAGCCCATTTTATAAAAATGTAATACCTAAACCAATTCCTTTTACCTTTGTTTACTTGTCATTCTGTAAGCAAGAAAAAATAACCTTTAGCTCCATCTAATGAACAAAGTTATCACAACATAGATTCATAGGTTCATAGATGGGTAATAGGCTATTGGCCCAAGGGCCTAAGTAAGCCTAGCTAACAAGGTTCCCTGGCTTATGCCACCCAAGAAAGTTATTTTCCTGTGCCCCTGTCGAGCAGAGCCACAGAAGTGATCCCCGGGGTGTATTTCCTATTTCCCATGCACTCATCAAGATTTTTCTTGAAGAGTGCTAATGAGGAACTTTGCTTGACATAGATGGGTAGTTTATTCCAGAGTAAGGGATGTCTCTGGGACAAGAATCTATCCCTCCAGCATGTCCTGTTTATTGTGGTGACAAGGTTTAGGTCCCTGGAACATGTAGTTCAGAGGGATTGGGATTTCTTTAGGTGTAGCATGTCCAACAGCTCTGGGTTTAACATAGCTTTATATGTTAGGCAGAGATCACCTCGGAGTAGGCGATATGCTATGGATTAACGCTGGAGTTTTTTGAGATGGTTAGTGTTGGGCATCTGTTTGAGGCCAGTAATCCTCTTTGTGAGGTACTTCTGTGGCCTTTCCAGCTGCTGCAGATGTCTTGTGAGGTACATTCCAAAAGGGGTGTTGTACTCTATAATGGGTCTAATAAGTGTCAAGTAGAGGGGAACAATGACCTCTTTTTTCCTGGATGAGAACCCTTTAGTGATGAGGTGTGCCATGTAGAAGGATTTCCTGACTACTGTGGTGATGTGATTATCAAAGGAGAGAGACTACTGTGCACCTGGGTCCCAAGGTCGCTTATCACACATTTGGTGTTAAGTAGATTGACGCCTATGTGGTAGTTCATGGGTACAGAGTTTTTACCAAAGGGGATGACAATGCACTTTTTGGCATTGAGCTTGAAGCCATAGCTCTGACACCAGGCATCTGTCTCAGTGAGACCCTTCTGTAGGATGTCCACATCATTTGGGGAGTCAACTATGGCTCGTAGTTTGCAGTCATCTGTGAACTTTGTTAGCCAAAGGCCTTCTGTGTTAGCCTGTACTTCATAGAAGTAGATTCCTAACAGGAGAGGTCCCAGGACTGAACCCTGTGGTACTCCACTTGTCACAGGTTTGAAGTCAGATTTGGAGTCTCCAACTTTTACAGTGTGGGTTCTGTCATTTAGCCACTTGGCAACCCATTTTGTGACATAGGGATTTATATCTAGTTTAGTGAGTTTAGCTATTAATTCCAGAATGGGGGATTGTATCGAAAACCTCGGTGAGGTCAAGATAGGCTGTGTGAAGCACCTTACTCTCGTCTACGGCTTTGGTGACTGCCTCAAAGAAGTTGATCAGGTTCATGAGGCATGATCTGTCTTTCACAAACCTGAACTGGGTGGGGTCCAGAGTTTGGAGGTTACTACTGTCTTTGTTTATGAGTTCCATGATGATACGTTCCATGGCCTTACAGACCAGGCTCATCAGGCTAATAGGGTGATAGTTCCTGGGACCAGTGGTGGCGACCCTTTGTGGAGTGGGATAACTGCTGCTGTGCACCATTCAGTGGGCACAAAGCCTGATGTGAGGCTATGATTGAACTTGGTGCTTAGGTAGGGAACCAGTTCGTTTAAAGTCCGTGTAAAACGCAGCCTGGGATGTTGTCCGGTACCATAGATGCTGTGTTTTTGGCTTTAGAGAGTGCAGCTTTTACCTGCATAGTTGTGATTACAGGGACTCTGCATTCTTCCTGTATAGTTATGGGCCATTTAGGGGGTGAGAGGGGGGTAAAGTTAGCACTGAACCTATCTGATAGGATGCTGGCAATATCAGTTGGTTCTGTAATTTTTCTGCCATTGTGCTGTAACTCAGAGTAGATCTGGGTTTTGCCACTGAGACTCTTGACATAGCTATAGGATGCTCTGTGGTTGTCCCTAGAATCAGTGGCAATTTTGTTTTTGTAGCTAGCTTTGTAGGATCTTATAAGGAATCTCAGCTTCTTACTGAGGCTGATCAGGGAGCTCCTCCACTCATGGGATTTTACTCTCTTTTGCAACAGTTTCTTCCTTCTGTTGTATAGTTTGTTTATGGCAGGGGACCACCATTTTGGCTTCCTTTTTTTGGAGGATAGCATCTTGGTTCTGTTTGGGATAGCACGATCTATGCACTCGTGTAAGTGCTTATAGAGTGCATTTGTGTAGGATTCTGCAGTCATAACTGTATTGTCCATCTGCAAGGGTGTCATGAAGTTCACCACTTCTGTCTTAAGAGGCACAAAGTTGGCTTTGGAGAAAGTTTTTACTGTGGTTTCCTTAATGGGGGGTTGGGGCGGGATGTGGATATCTATGGTGATTAGCTTATGGTCGGATCTGACCAACAAGAAGTTGACTTCAGGTGTGGAACACCGGTCGCTCATGTTGGTAATGACCAGGTCTAGGATATTCTTGCCCCTGGTGGGGGTGTGGATAAGTTGATCCAGGGCATTGGAATTTATGAATTACAGGAAGTGTTGCGCAAAGGAGTTGGTACATGAGTAGTTTTCCCAGTTAATGGTGGGGTAGTTGAAATCGCCCATTATTAGGGTGTTTGGTTGAACCCTAATATTTTCCAGTACATCAAGAAAAGAGGAGTGGGAATCCTGGGGCAGGGTGGGAGATCTGTAGCAAGCTACAATTTGGATTGCAGTTTTGCCCTGAGCTAGTTGCACTTGGATAACCTCGGATGCATTATTAATGTAATATAATATAATATGTCATATCATATAATATAAGCATATTCATGTTAAATACTAATTATTTATTCAGTACTGGCTTATAAGTAGATTGTAGATTAATTATCCCCATCTTGTAGCTTTTGCATGCCTATAAAACTTAGTATAGTTGTTGGATGTATAAGATATGCTTTTATGAAACACTTCTCTCACTTTTGTCCCTAACATCACTCAAAAACACTTTTCCTTCTTTCCATTCCTTGGATGCTAGTCCCATGTAAAAGGCAGTGTACATGTAATCACATAAAATAATATAAGTAGTCTTGTAAATTATCAATTGTACATGTTTTACCTGTGTTAATGGAGATAAAAAGTGTTTTCCTTTGCCAATGTGTTTATTATACATACAGCTACAGTATGGGAAACAATCCTTTGGTTCCGAGCATGAAAGTCTTTGTGGTTCTGTTGGATTTCTAATTTTATGAACCAACATGCACATTCTCCTATATTTACCCTTGCTGTTCAATGCTCAGGAAATGCCAGTGTTTGTGAATCATGCTCTTTATCTTAAAGGTATTGTTACCATAAAAACTAATTGACCTTAACTTGTCACAGGTATTCTTAACCTCCCTGTTTGCATAAGCCAAAAGTAAATTAGTTTTATCAAAGCTCAATGAACAGTGTTGGGCCTTATAAACCCAATGTTTGTCCTAACTCCTTTCCATGAACCTATTAGATAGCAATTTCACCAGCTGATTAAATTCTTTTCCTTCATTACAATTAATTTTTTCAGCCTTAAAAACTGAGAATTCATTTAACTTTTTATGGCTTGCTTAAGGTGATAACTGGCTGAAAAAGCAATGAATTCTTAATAAATGATGTCCTGTTAAATGTTATATTTACAGAGCTGTTTATAAATGTAGTGATTTATATGTCCAAAAATCAATACAAAAAGGTCAGAGTTTGCTGAAAAAAGTCCATACTTATTATCACTCAAATAATCCGAAATTTGTTTTTCTACATTTCTTCACTGCCTCCTACCAACCAGCAATTGTCAATGTGCATGTTCTTATATGTGCACATATTCTTTTGTGTCAGGTACCTGTTACTCCCACTATAAATAATCAATAGTAAGAGAAAACAATATAAATAATCATGCCCAACAAATCCCATAAATGATTCAACATATAAAGGGGCAAAACTGACCCGAATAACCATGCCCTTCATCTTCAACTAGAACTTTTCCTGATAATAGAATACATTATGTTCTAACACTAGTCATAACACTACCAACAAAAACTCATTATATCCTTCTAAGTATATCTTTGAAAGTTTTAAACAAAATTCAACCAGTCTAATGTCAGCTTCATATGGTATGCAGGTATACAGGAATTGCATATTGCATTCACAAAAATGAAGAGTTATTAATCTATGGGTAAACTATTATTTTCATAAAGTCTTTAGAGTCCTTCATTGTAGATAAAATGCACAATAACAGTAGTTTCAATTTTTCTTTCAAGTAAGAAGACAAATATTCCATCAATGATCCAATACCAGACATAATAAGTCATCTTTGGTGGGGAAGAATAGATTTTTGAATTTTAGCTAAAATATAAAATCTCTGATTTGGCTGTTCCACTAACACTGGCTTTTTCTTCTGTTCCATGATCATACCTATATTTTCCACAGTGGTTAAATACTATTTAATTTATCTTAAAGTCAGGGGTAGGGTTCATATGCGATCTCAAATAAAATCTACCCCCATTAACTGTCTTTAATCTCAGCCTGATAATCACCAGACCCTCAAACCACTAAACACCTCCATTATCAGGCTGGGTAGAAACTACATCTCTGTTCTCAGAAAGACTTTTAAGAGTAGATTTCTCCTGCTTCGTTAAGTTGGCATGGTTTTATTTTATTTATTTTTTTAATTTTTGTTAACAGGAGTAGTCTGACGGGGTGGAAGCCTTTTTTTTTCAGTGAAGGCCTGAGGAGAAAAGCTCCAGTACAAACTGTCCCTGTCCTTAAGGGTGACAGATGACAAACCAGGGTTTAACATGTTGTAGAGAAGGGGTAATCTCTGAGACATATACCTGTCCCTCAGTATGTTTTTTTATATTACAGATGACGTTTAGATCCTCATGTAAAAAATGGGGAAAAGGACATTAATGATGATTTGTACTTTAGACGTTATATCAGTTTTGAGCAAAAGTTCTCTCCTTAGTTTGTCATAGTATTTATCTGTTGCTCCCATTAGACTACATTTTCATTGCCTCCCCCACCAGCTGGTATGACAATAGTTTTGTCCACTAACCTATTATAATATGTATGGCAACAGCTGATGCATCACTGCATCCTCATGTAGAATACGCAAAAAAGTCATTGATGATAATGACGATGGTGTCTACTTATACCAGTTTTCACAAACATTCGCTCTTTAGTTTGTCATAGTCCATGTTATCTGTTGCTCCCCATTAGTCATACATTTGCAGTGCTTCCCCCACCAGCTGGTATGACAAGATATTTGTTCATTAACCTCAGTGACACTATCTATGGCAGCAGTGTAGTAAAATACCATCTTCTCTGGTTAGTTTTCTTAAAGACAGCACAATATTAGGGCCATTGTCTTTGTTATCTGGCACAAAAAAAAAATTGCTTTAGATTCACCAGCTTTTGGTTATCCCCCAACTGTGACTCCATAAATTTGTCTAGTATTTCCTCTGTGTTTTGGGTCACTAGGAAACCAACATAAGAGTACATCAATTTCAGTGGTATAGGGAATTCAGGAGCTTAGATATGCTTTTCACTTAGCAATAAAGGCTCTATAATATCTAATAAATGGCAAGTTCCAGGCCAATGGGCCATGCAGACACCATCTGTGTAAGGTCTAATTATATATCGGCAGAAGAATTTATGTAAAATACAGGCATAGTAAATAAATACACACAGTCCAATAAAACAAATTAACTCTACACCACGTTTCTAGGTCAAAACACATCAGACTCAGTACTTTTAGATACTTTGCACCAACACTATCAGTCTATGCAGCTGCTTTGGGATAATGGCTCCCTTTTGAAGGAAAGAAATTCAAAGCCTGCACACTGTCCTGGTAAAAGTATCCAACTCTATAAATTGGTGCTTCCATGGTGTACACTCCATATTCCTTCAGGTTACTTGCTTTCATTCAAAATGAATGACAAATTATCACCTAAATGATATGTACATAATCCACAGTGTTACTTAACTATCTACTTATGCGAAAATTCCCACATACTGAAAGGCACACTCATAAATACACCTTACCCATTTTCCAAAATATATCTATCTATCTATATAATATATATATATATATATATATATATATATATATATATATATATATATATATATATATATATATATATTTATACACACATACACACACACACACACACACACACACACACACACACATATGGATTTATTTCAGTTTGTTGAATAGCACAAATGTTGATTTGCATAATGTTGACACCAAAGGATTGAAATTATGCACAATGACATTCTACAGTGCATGTGCAGACCATCAATCTCAATGGGAAAAAAAAGAAACTTGCAAAAAAAACATATTTTTGCAGATGGACAACCGCCATTTCTCCCCCCACACCAAAAGCTAATTACATGTACTAATTCCGAGACTGCCTAATTCTCAGGTAAAGGCAAATTCACCAGACATGAGCATCATCTAATCGCGTACAGGTGTTGACACCTGTTGACGATCTGTTAGTGATGGAAGTGGATCAACTGCACAGTTGTTGACCAAACTACCATTCAACAAAAGTGGCCATACCCATATATATATATATATATATATATATATATATATATATATATATATATAAGCACTAGAAAATGTCGAGTTACTGAAAACTCGAATTTCATATGGTTGAGACAATATGATTGAGTTTTCAGAAACTCGACATTGAAGAAGAAGAAAAAAACAACAATAATTATCGTTTTTATATGGGGGCAAGAACCCCTGCACCTTTCCTACCTGAAAATGTTATGTTCGTAATTGCACTGTAGAGAAGAAATGGGAAATCTCCTGTTCTGCCCTTCTGCATACAGCTCAGAATGGGTGATTTCCCTTTCCCCCACTGTAGTGCGATCTCTGAGTTGGTATATTTAAGTAGGGGTGGTGTGGGAGGTGCAGCCCACCACATGGGGAGTGCAGGGGGGCTTGCCCCCCTGCAAAAACAATGTGTGTGATTTATTTATTTATTTTTTTTGTTTTTTAATGTTGAGTTTCTGAAAAGTCAGTCATATGGTCTCGGCCATATGAAAGTTGAGTTTTCAGAAATTCAACATTCTCTAGTAAATATATATATATATATATATATATATATATATATATATATATATATATATATATATATATATATATATATATATATATATATATATATATATATATATATATATAAATATGTATATGAGTGCAGCTCATTTTGTAGAATGTGGGTGGAGGTGGTTAAGCCATAATGACAATGAGTAGAAGGCTCATTTTGTAGAACAAAATTTATTATACGAATACAGCAGTTATATCTTTTAGAATCTTGAACAGTAGTTTAGTTCACTGATTTTGTTTTCCAGAATGTGTGCTATTGTGCCTCACATTTCTGGCCTGGCCAACATAAAGTCAGTGATGCGGTGGTAAGTTATGAAAGATTACTAAACCATTATTGCTGAAAAACACACTATTACTTTCTGTTTTCTTTGGGAAATCATTCCTGGTATGATTTCTATGGGAACATTGGGAGTGTCCCACTCTTTTTTGTAGAATCCTCCCCTTTTCATGTTGCTGTGAATGTGGAGTTGGTATATATAAGTTTGTGGGCCATGGGCGGAACTGTGTTATATCTGGCTCTTTATTTAAGAATATCATCCATTATCGCCTCACAGTTAGACGTTGCCAGTTCGATTCTCAGTTAGAGCGTCTTCTGTGTGGCGACATGCGTGAATGGACGTTCCTTTGTTGAAGGTTGTGCGTTAGGCCCGGCAAGCCAGGACGTAAAACTCTACTGCCAATCATTAGCGGACCGGAGTTCCGCTGTGGCGACCCCTAACCGGGAAAAGCCGAAAGACACAACAAGTAACATGAAAGCTGCTAGTGTGCCATATAGGCCAAATGGCAACACTTTGAAATAGAAGAGTCCATCGGGTGTAGAACATTTAATTTTACATTAGTTTTATAAGATAGTTTACCAAGGGTTTATCGGCCATCCACTGGTGATGAAACTGTGGGTTTTAAGCTGGGAGGGGAATTTTAACATACTGTGATAGCTTTCACCACATAGAAGTGTATAGATGACTAAAAACATGGTAAATATTTGAAAATGGTAGTAAAATGGTATCCATTTTAGTGTTGCAAGAGTTATTTGTTAAGATATTTTGCTGTGACTTTAAGTACAATATTTTTTTCTGTTGCTTTATGACAGGGAGCAACCTTCTTATATTAGTGCATTTTTATTGAATGAAATAATCATGGCTGGATTTAAATGGCCTAAAGGAAGGTCAGGCAGAAATTGTTTATTTATTTATTTTTGTTAAGGAAGATCATTGACAAGAGGAGTGGCTGATGGAAAAGGCATCGTCCACAGTGAAAGATGACCTGACAACAGAGGGTGGACATTGTGTGACCTAATCACTCCAGAAGTGTCGTTCTTTCTGAGACCATACTCAGCATTTAAAGTGTGTTTAAAATATTTCTACATTACAGCTTGAACTGCAACATGTTTTATGAAAAATATTTGGCACATCCACTGGAACAAACACAGCTAATGATCAGTTTCTTCAAAGTTGAAAGAATCCTCTGCACGAACAGAATGCTGCCAGATGCACCACAGTATAAATCAAACACTTTTATTAACAAAAGTAGGTAAGCGCTTTCACCATTAAGGCTTCATCAGACCAATCAATTACAAATGAGTATAAGGTCTTAATTACTCTTAAATAGATCTCCTCATGAATAATTCATCATTACAATAAAATGGTTGTGCTGACATAATTTCCTTTACAATATGAAAAAACACAGGTCTGAATTACACCTTATATAAAATATCTTACTTTCCTAAACTGTTGTATTTGATACAGTATATATAGCATATATATTTAATTATCATATCTAATATTTAAATAAATTAATTGTTCCTAAGACCAACAAGAATAAAAATGTATATAATGAAATATGCATAACATTAAAATAATCATAATCTAATTTATACCATACAGAAACATACAACACCTAATAACTATATAAAAAAAAAAGTTATGTGAAAATGTGCAAACGAATGAATGCAAAAATATTTTATTTGACAGATTTCAGTCTTCTGTTGCGTAGTACTGGTTTTAAAAGCACCTTGTCATTAAGCCCCGGTTTCTTATCTGCCCTGCATCTTATAATCCATTTCAATTCACAACCTTCTGTAAAATTCTTGACATCCAGTCCCCGATTGCTGGGACTGATGACTTGTAGTACTGAGAACTTAAAATAACATGTCAAGCCTGCTGCTAGTGTGTGTCTTGCTAATGCATTGTGCTCAGATCCAATGCGTGTGTGGTCCAAATGTTCCCTCATCCTTTCTCTCAATTTCCTGTTGGTTTTACCTATGTAAAATGCACTGCAAGACATACACCTAGCAAGGTAGACTACATGTTCTGTTTGACAATCCGCATACATATAAAGGATATATTCATGTTGTGTAACTGGATGTATAAAAGAGGTCCTAGCGTCTATATAATTGCAATAACTACATCTATGACAAGGTTTCGTTCCAAGTACTATATTGTCATTAGTTTGCTTTCTTAAATTCTTTGGATGA
Organism: Protopterus annectens; assembly: GCF_019279795.1. Taxonomy (NCBI): domain Eukaryota; kingdom Metazoa; phylum Chordata; order Ceratodontiformes; family Protopteridae; genus Protopterus; species Protopterus annectens. The sequence goes on from NC_056729.1 coordinate 1,893,085,855, forward strand.
CATAAAATCTATTTTAAATTCCTTCTATTCTTGAAAAGAAACTTTGGTTGTTCTCCTACTATTTTTCTAATACCTTCATCTAATATTAAAATGTCCCAGTGTTTCTGTACTATGTTCTTCAAGGTATTAGTAACTAAGGTGTAGAACATTGGTACTTTCATTTGATTACCTGTCTTTTCTTTTAACGCTTCACTCAAATGAGTACTTACACTAGAAAAATATGGACAAGCTTTGGTTGTTCTTACTAAACAAGCTTCTTCAATAGCCATATTCACCTCATTCATTTTGTAGTTCCTATCTAAGAGTCTTGCCTTCAAATCTAGTAGCTCCAGGTCATATCCCTCCTGTGTTGGATTTAACCTGGATGCCCTCATGGTTTGACCTTTAGCTACATTTTTAGAAACATACTGGGGATGCATGCTCTTTCTATGTAACAGTGTATACCTGCGAGATGCCTTCCTATGTACCCCCGTATTCAACAATCCATTCTCCAATCTCTCAATATGTATGTCTAAAAGTGGTATACTGTTTCATGAGTGATCCATTGTGAAACTCAAATATTCAGTCAAGCCATTTATTTCTAATATAAATTCATGTAAGGTTATTTCATCGCCTGTCCAAATTAAAAACAAATCATCCACGAAACGTCTGTAGAACCCAACATTCACTTTATAACTCTCTAATAGAAATAATTTTTCCTCTTCCCAACTGGCCATAACAATATTGGCGTAGCTATTAGCACACGAAGTGTCCATCGCCACGTCATCATTTTGAATATATATTTCCTCATCAAATATAAAAATATTGTTGTACAGTATTGTCTCTAAGAAGAGGGTCAATAAATCTACAAATCTTATTTCATCTTATTTCATTTGTTGAATGCGTCAACATATAACTATGTACTTTCTCAATACCTTGTTCATTGGGTATTACAGTAAAAAGACTTCTCACATCTAGTGTAACCAATATATAATTTGCATCATTCGTTACATTTCTCATATAGTCATATATGTTCATAGGTTCATAGGTTCATATTAGGCTATCTGCCCTAGGGCATTTATAAGCCTAGCCAGAGTGTGTTTGGCTTTCGCCACCCATTTTAAATTAATTTTGCTATGCCCTTTTTCGAGGTTAGTATACTGTGCCTCTGTCTAACAGTGACACAGAAGTGATACCCGAGGTAAACCTACGATCCCCCATCCACTCATCAAGATTCCTCTGAAGAGAGTCAATGAGGGACTCTGCTAACCTGGACTGGGATTTTATTCCAGAGTGAAGGGAGCCTCTGGGTTATGAATCTGTCCCTCCAGCATGTCCTATTTATTTCAGTGCTGATGTTCAAGTCTCTCGAGCGCATAGCTCGATGGGATTTGGATTTTCTGAGGTGCAGCATGTCCATTAATTCCGGGTTGGACATGGCTTTATACGTCAGGCACAGATCGCCTCTGAGCAGGCGGTATGCCACTGAGTAGAGCTGGAGTTTCTTTAACCGGGCAGTATATGGCATCTGTTTGAGCCCTTTGATCCTCTTGGTGAGGTACTTTTGGGGTCTTTCCAGTTGCTGCAGGTGTCTGGTAAGGTACATCCCAAAAGGGGCATTATCCTCAATTATGGGCATGATGAGGGATGGGTAAAGAGGCACAATGACCTCCCCTGATCTAGATGTGAATCCCTTCATGATTAGGTGGGCTATATAAACTGTTTTTCTAACCACTTTGGCCACATGGTTGTCAAATGAGAGATTGCTATCAACTTCGGTCCCCAGGTCCCTAATTACTTCTTCCGTACTTAATGGATTACCACTTATGTGGTAATTTGTGGGCACTTTGTTTTTGCCAAAGGGGATGACTATACACTTTTTGGCGTTTAGCTTGAGGCCATGGCTCTGGCACCAGTTGTCTGTTTCTATGAGGCCCTTTTGGAGGATGCTTGTGTCGGCTGGATTATGGCTCCCAGTTTGCAGTCATCTGCGAACTTGGTCAGTCACAGTCCTTCCGTGTTGGCCTGTACATCTGAGAAATATATACCGAACAAGAGAGGTCCCAGGACTGAGCCTTGTGGGACGCCACTTGTAACTGGTTTGGAGTCTGACATGGCTCCAGCAATTCTAACCATGTGGGTTCTGTCCATGAGCCAGTTTGCAACCCATCTAGTGACATAGGGGTTTATATTTAAGCTGGTGAGCTTATCTATAATGCCCGAGTGGGGTACTGTATCGAAGGCTTTTGTGAGGTTCAGGTAGGCTGTGTGGACCACCTTCCCCTCGTCAATGGCCTTGGTGACTGTTTCAAAGAAATCGACCAGATTTAAGAGGCAGGATCTGCCCTTAACAAAGCCGAACTGGGTAGGATCCAATATCCCCAATATCTTTATTTATAAGGTCCATGATGATCCTTTCCATAGCTTTGCAGATCAAGCTAGTCAGGCTTATGGGGCAATAGTTTCCAGGATCTGTTGAGGCACCACCTTTGTGGAGAGGGACCACCGTTGCTGTACGCCACTCTTTGGGTACATATCCTGTAGTAAGGCTGAGATTGAACAGTAGTTTTATGTTTGGGTTTAGCTCTTTTTGGAGTTCATGTAGGACGCAGCCCGGGACACCATCTGGTCCCATTGATGCTGTGCTTTTTGCTTTGGAGAGGGCGGCTCTTACCTGAGCATCTGAGATGTCAGGGGGGCAGCACTCTGCTGGGATAGATATTTGCCCTTTTGGTGGTGGGGGGGGAGAAGTTTGCACTGAACCTGTCAGCTAGGATGTTGGCAATGTCTGTGGGTTCAGTGTATTTTTTGTCATTTTGGACTAATTCTGAGCATATCTGGGAATTCCTACCCAGGTTCCTAACATAACTAAAGAAAGCCTTGTGATTATCCTTAGTGGCCTGTGCAATTTTTCTCTCAAAGCTGGCCTTAGACGATTTTATGAGTGCCCATAGTTTTTTGCTAATACTGATCAGAGATGCCTTCCCTTTTTGGGATTTTGCTCTATCATATAATAGCTTCCTCCTTCTATTGTATAGTTTGTTTATGGCTGGGATCCACCAGACAGGACGTCTGCCTTTGGAGGATTGGGTCTTGGTTTTATTTGGGATTGTATGATCCATGCATTCCTGAAGGTGCTCATAGAATGGGTTTATAAAGGATTCTGCTGTCTGGGCCGTATTTTCCACAGGCCCGGGGGCTTTGAAGGATTCCACCTCAGTTTTGAGGAGTGTGAAATTTGCTTTAGAGAAGTTTTTCACTGTGGTTTTCTGGGCAGGGGGTGGGGTCGAGATGTGAATATCCAGTGAGATTAGTTTATGGTCTGATCTTACCAGTGAGGGATACACTTCTGGTCTGGAGCATAGAGTCCCATGTTGGTGATGATCAGGTCCAGTATGTTTTCCCCTCTTGTGGGAGTGGTAACAAGTTGTTCCATAGCATTTGAGTTTATAAATTCTAGGAACCTTTGGGCTAGGGTGTTGGAGCTAGAGTAATGCTCCCAGTCTATGTTTGGGTAGTTGAAGTCGCCCAATATAATGGTGTTTGGAGAGACCTTCATATTTTCCAGTGTTCTCAGGAAGGCCGAGTGGAGTTCCTGGGTTTGGGAGTGTGGTCTGTAGCAGGCTATAAACTGGAAGGCAGTTTTACCCACTGTTAGTTGCACATGGATAGTCTCTGATGCTTTGTGCTGTGCCACCAACCTGGAGGTGTGGGTATCTTTGACGAATATTGATACTCCCCCTCCTTTTGTGGTTCGGTCCAAGTTTTGCAGCCGAAAAGCATGGTATGAGGTATAACCTGGTAGTGCTGGTGTGCTCTTGGGAGCCTTGAACCAGGTTTCTGTTACTGCACAGATATCGATGTTCTCCATGCTAAGGAGAGTTTCGAGTGCATGCATCTTGAGGTTTAGACTTCTGGTGTTGAGTAGCACTACTCTTAGTTTCTTATCCCTTGTGATACCTATGGAGGTGGGTTTGTCTTTTGAGCCTTGCCTAAAAAGGCACTATGGGGCTAGCAAGAGCCTTTGCCAATATCCAAAAGCCCAGGGGTGATAGGTGCAAGCCGTCCCTAGCGAAGCATCGTGGCTTGTCGAGTATGTCATCCCAGGCTGACAGGCATTGGATCCCCTTTGAATGACACCAATACTTAAGCCAATTGTTGAAATTGATCATCTTGTCTTCATATTGTGGCATCATTCTTGGTAAGGGTAAGATGCTACTCAAGGTCAGGGTCATACCGGCCTGGGCTACATGCTCAGAGAGCTCCTCTATGTCTCTTTTCATGTAGTCCAGGGGGGTACGTCTCAGGTCATTCACACCAGCATGGATAATGACTGAGTCATATTTGTACTTGCCTTGGAGTGACCTGAGTGCTTGTGTTATGTGGTGGATCCTAGCACCCGACAGGCAGCTCACCGTGACCTTCTCCTTGTTCAGCCTGGTGAGCGGGATGCCAGTGTGCCTGACGATTGAGTCACCTATTACAAGTGTATCAGATGTGTTGTTTAGCCTTAAGGGCTGTGACTGTTCGGCACACTGGCTTTGTGAGCTATGTGTTGCACGTGTTTTGTTTTGGGGTAGCGGTTGCTTGGGTGTCTGCTTTGGAGGTCTCTGCTGCTTAGGAAGATTTTTATTTAGAGCCTCCGAGTATGTTTTTTTGGGTTTATGTGTTTGGTTTGCTGTCGTGGTAGGTCTATGTGAGACTGGAATTGTAGTGAGTGTGGTTTCCTTTTCCTCCTGACTGGTTACGCCAGTACTGAGTTGAGAGAGCTTAGCCTCCAGTTTGGCTATATGGTTGCATCTCTCACATGTGTTGGAATTTGTTGGGAGGAGGAGAGGGTTGTCTGTATACATGAGGCAGTTGTAACATTGCCTCAAGATACCCAGATTCAGCAGCTGGACCTGTCTAGTAAAAATTGCTTACTATTTTTTAAAATATAAGTGTTAGCATAAACTACTAGTCTAAAAAAGTGTTTTAAGTAAATAGATAAGGGCTCAGTCACCCATCCTCTCCCAGCTACAATGGGTCTCATTGGAGGGTTTTTAGGGCATTTGTTTACTTTAGGAAGTCCTTGAATGATAGGTATTAGTGGATTATTCACCCTTAAGAATTTAAATACTTCTAATGTCATGTAGTCTACCTTGCTAGGTGTATGTCTTGCAGTGCATTTTACA
>NC_056729.1:1893093507-1893203507 GCF_019279795.1 Protopterus annectens
GGGTTAGGGATGGTAATGGTTGGTTTCTGTCCCTGGTGGCTACGGTGTCTGTATAGGGTTTGTCTAGATGGTTCTCATTGGTGGTTAGTGTTGGCTTTGCAGGGTTTGAATGGATGGTTTCTGTTCCCTGGTGGTTAGTGATGACTTTGAGAGGTTGTGTGAATAGATTTGGTTCCCTGGGATCTAGTGATAGCTTTGTGAGGTTTGTGTGGATGGTTTTGGTTTCCCCTGGTGTCCAGTGATTGCTTTGTGAGGTTTCCTGGTGTCTAGTGATGGCTTTGTGAGGTTTGTGTGAATGGTTCCGGTTCCATGGAGGTTAGTGGTGGCTTTGAGAGGTTTTCAGATGGTGCTATTGTTTTTTTTCTTTACCTGTTAGCTAGTTGCATCTTTGGGAAGTTTGTGTGATGGTTATTGTGCCCTGGTGGTTAGTGGTATGTCCCTGGATTTTGGGGTAGCATTCCGGTCTCTTTTGGATGCTTTCTCCCTGGTGGTTAGGGGTTTCTGGGCTGCAGGTAAGCTGTGTGGCTTTCGCATTTGAGCAGATAGTGAGCGCATGCATGGTAGCGTCGGCAATCACGGATTGCCTTCTTTATTACATAACAAAAATAAATAAATAAATAAGGAAAAGCAACAGAAGAGTATGCATGTGACATACCTAGTCTGCATGGGCAGGTAGGGAGATCAGGCTGGGTTCTTTAGGTAGGTAGGGTTTGGGGTGTATTATAGTTAGTATTAAGTATATATATAAAAAAAAATATATATATATATATATATATATATATATATATATATATATATTCCATACATTTGGTCGAATTACACTTAGTCGAAAATGATACCAGGCATTTCACTTCACTGAGAGCTCACTTGACTGAAAGCTCACTTGGTCGAAGTTCATTTGGTCAAAAATGGAATATAGCCCCTGCCCCACTGCAGTGCAACCCTGGAGTGAGAATATTAAATAAGGGGGGGTGTGGGGGCCACAGCTTATGATAACTGGGTCCTTGGTTTTATATACTACATGGGGATTTGGTTGGATACTTCGCTGGCTCTTCCTCTTCTGGCCTATTTTTTGACTATCAGGGAAGCACAGAGGTTGCAGCCAGGCTATGCATGGTTTTGGTATGATCAGAAGTTTTATAAGCCAAATGTGGTGGATAAATCCATGTGGTGGGAGGTTAGACACCCGGACATTTGGCTTTCTACCATGATGAACATGGGTGCAGAGAGTTGTAGATTGTCTCAGCCCTCAGAGGGGGATGTTGAGATGTGTTGGGCATTTAATGCAGGGAAGTGTTCTTGGGTAGTTTGCACATTTTCCCATATTTGCTCCAGGTGTATGGGAGCTCATGCTGTTACATTATGTGGGGGGTGTGGGCCCTGCTGGTGGGGGGCAGATGTCTTATTCTGCAGGTCCTAGAGGTTGGGATGGTTCTTGCCTGGCATGGGTAGATGGGTGCGGCCAGGGTACCTTTCAGGGGCAAGAGGGGGTCCTTTTGTTGAGTTAGGGGGCAACTGGGGGACTCATTTCCCTATTAAGGTCCAGATTTTGGAGTTGTTCCTGACCCATTATCTGCTGCCAAGTGTGACAGGGGAATTGATTGAGGGTTTTTCAAGGGTTTTTTCAATTAAGTCCAGGTTGGTGGGGGATGGTATGGTGGGAAAAAATGAGGAAGGGGGTTTTTCAGGAGTTGATTGACAAGGAGTGTCAGGCAGGGAGATTGTTGGGTCCATTTAGTTATCCTCCGTTTTCTAACTTTAAAGTTTCACCATTAGGTCTGGTTCCTAAGAAAAAGCAAGGTGAATTTCATTTGATTTATCATTTGTCATACCCTGGGTGTAAGTCTGTGAATGGCTTAATACCCAGTGCAGAGGTTAAGGTCACGTATTCATCATTGGATGATACGGTTCAAATTATCAGGAGTTTTAAGGATCCTTGGTTCGTTAAAGTAGATACTGAGTCTGCTGGTGCGGGAGGAGGATTGGCCTTTGTTGGGCAGGGTGGTTGGGGAAAAATTTTATTTTGACTCTGCTATGCCTATGGCATGTGCAGTGGCATGTTCCATGTTTGAAAAGTTTAGTTCAGCACTCCAGTGGATTTGGCAGCAGAGGGTGGAGGATCAGCAAGCAGTTCACTATTTAGATGATTTTTTGTTGGTGAGTGATGGCTGGGATAAGGTGCAGGCAGCTTTGTGTGAGTTTGTGGGGATGTGTGAGTCCCTCAGAGTTCCTATGGCTAAGCACAAGTTAGAGGGCCCTGTGAAGGTGTTGTACTTTTTGGGCTTGGTAGTAGATGCAGGACAAAGCCTGTTTTGTTTACCACAGGACAAGTTGGTTTGACTGCAGGAGAAAATCTGTTGGGTGAAGTCCAAGTCCAAGATTCAGGTGCGAGAGGCTATGGAATTGTTGGGTTTGATTAATTTTGCTTGTAGGGCTGTGCATCCGGGGTGCACATTTTGCCCGTCTGTAGCATTTCTGTTGAAAGGTTGGAAGAGTAAGCACCAGAGAGTGCTGGTCACTAAGCTAGTGTGAGAGGATTTAGAGTTGTGGATGAAATTTTTGGAACAGTTTAATGGGATTTCATTCTGGCAGTGGGATTGGGTAGAACAATGGGAGATAGAGTTGTTTACTGATGCAGCTGGGGGTCTAGGCATGGGAGCTTACTTTGCAGGCCAATGGTTTTCGGCCCTTTGGCCGGAGCATTGGTCAGAAGAGTGGAAACTGGATGTCGCCTTTTTGGAATTCATGCCTATTTGGATGGCTTTGCGGTTTGGTAGTATCATTTAAAAGGTAGGAGGGCATTTTTTTATTCGGACAATGCTGCAGTGGTGAGGGTGTTGCAGGTTAAAATGGATAAATCTCCTCATTTGTTACTTGTTCTCAGGAAACTGGTATTGCTGAGTTTGATGATTATTTTTTCCTTCACAGCATTGCATGTGCCGCGGGTTAAGAATGAGATAGCTGATAGGTTGTCTCATTTTCATTTTTGCAGGTTTTGGCAAGTGGCCCCAACAGCAGCACTGCATCTGGCAATTGTTCAGGAGGACATTTGGCAGATTGGTCCATAGTAATTGGCAGGTTGGTGCAGCAGTCATGGGCAGTGTCTATGAGAAGAGCTTACGGTATGGCTTTATTTCATTTTGACCAGTTTTTGAGGCAGTTACCAGATGAGGATTGTCAGTGGTCAGAGGTTTTGTTGTTGCATTATTTGGCCATGTTGAGGGAACAGGGCAGGGGGGTTAGGACCATAAGGGTGGTGTTGGCAGCCATTGCTGCTTTTACTCGTTTAGCCGGATTGCAGGATTGGACTAGGTCCTGGGTGGTGAGTCGAGTATTAAAGGGTTGGAACAGAGTTGAAGGAGGGGGTCATAGATAGGAGATAGCCAGTGATGAAGGAGATCTTAAGCAGGTTACTACAGGGTTTAGGTAAGGTGTGTGGATCCTTGGAGGAGTATGTGCTGTGGAGCAAGGTCTGTGTGTGGATGTATTGTAGAGCATTTAGACTGTCCAAGTTATTGGGTTCGTTACTATGGATGGATGTGTTGATGTCACCTAGGGCAGTGCACATTCAGCTGCAGTCTTCAAAGACGGATCAGGAGGGATGTGGGGCCCTGATGGTACTGGAAGCAACTGAGGTAAGTTGGAGATGTCCTGTGGTGTGGGGGGAAGAGACTGTGGGTGTTACAGAGGGGTAGAGTGGAAGGTTTGGTTTTTACTTCAGTAGGAGGTAAAGGCTTGATAGGTGAGCAACTGAATTTAATTATGAAGAGGGCTTTTTGTAGTGTTGGTTTAGAAGGGGATAAGTTTTCTTCTCATTCTTTTAGGATGGGTAGGGCATCGGACTTAGTGAAGGAAGGAAGTTCTATAGAAGTCATTAAGAAGGTGGGAAGGCGGTCTTCCAATGCCTTTTTGTCTTATATTAAGTAGCTTTATGGTAGGATTTGTTTGCAAGTTTTTTTTTTTTAGGTAGAAGAAGAATCATCATCTTGGGGAATTCTTTCATCTTTTGGGTAGCTAGGCATGCAGCAGTTCGATGCAAGAGAATGAATTTGGGGGGCTGTACAATTTTGGATGGAAGGTCTTCTGGCATGGTGTTAGAGGGTTGATGTGGAGCAGGATATTGCAAGTATTTATTGGGTTACACGGTAAATGGGAGTTGCTGCAGGTTTTGTTGATTCATTTAGGGTGGAAGGATTTAGGTAGGATTCCGAAAAGGCAGTTGGTGCTTCTTATTTGTGAGGATGTTTTATCATTGAGGAGGATGCATCCGTCTTTGGTTTTGATATGGTCTGGGATTATTCCCCAGTTGGTGTGGAGAGAGACAAGGAATTTTGTGGTGGTGGAGAAGGCTAGCAGGTATGTTAATTTTACATTGGAAAAATGTTTGAAAGACATTGGGGTGCATACGATACGGCATGTGGAGTTTGAAAGCGGGGACCCTGTATGGTATAGGTTGGATGGAGTTCATCTCAATGAATTTGGGCTTGATTTATTTAATCTTAACCTGGGAATGAAGGTGGAGGATTTATTGAAAAGTGCTATGGTCTGAAAGGGAACAGTCCTTTGGGCTGGTGGGCAGAGGAGAGGGTCAGGCATTGACCCTCTTCTGTCCACCTCAGTAGAATATTTGGAATTGATGGTGGATGACTTGAAATGGAATTATGGAATTGATGATATTAAGGTGAGTGGGACACTGTCTTCATAATTACTTATATAAGTGAGCAAGTGGTGGATGCTGCTTATCCAAGGGTGAGCGGGTACACTGCCCTTATGTTTACTATCCTATTTGTTACAATGTTGAGTTTGTGTGGCTCAATAAAATTTTGATGTTTTTTATTCATTTTCATTACAATAAAGGTTGTCATATGTCTTTGGTTGTCTTTGTTTATTTATTAGGACCATGACAACTTGAGATCTTTCCATCATGCTTTTAGTGACTTCAAACGTTCCAGTACTATAACCAGAGAGCCAAGACTAAATATGGAAAGAATAAAAAACTTTAGTTCTACACATTTTCATGGCAAAATATTGTTCCTGTTAGTTCAGTAAAATAAGAAAATCGAACCTTAGTTAATTCTAGTTAATTATCTATTTGCTCATAGCTCATAATCCCCATCTTACAATTTTCAGATATGTTTTTATACGGATTTACTTTAGTAGATCGAACGTTTACAAGTTCGAACCACATGTAGCTGAGACCATATGTTCGAACTTGTAAAAGTTCGAACACTGAAGTAGAAGCACAAAAAACAATAAAACACAAAATTAAACATCTATATCACGGTGGTTACGTCCCCCTGCACCCCCACACCCCCCTTACTTAAATATTCCAACTCCAAGACTGCACTACATTGCGGAAATGGGAAAGCTTCCCTTTCCGCTCTGTACAGAGATCTCCATTCAGTCTGATCGAACTTTTACAAGTTCAAACATATGGTCTCGGCCATATGTGGTTCGAACTTCTAAACATTCGATCGACTGAAGTGGACCCGTTTTTATACACTACACATGAATAAATAGTTTGCGGGTTTGAATACGGCATTAAAAACATACCGAGAGATAACATAACCTATCTTGCTATCATGTGATAGCATAACCTGTCTTGCTTAGCTTCTCAGGGATGTAAATTCAACAGCATGCATTTCCACCACTATAATGTTTCATTTCATTCAGTGTACATTTAAACCAATGCAAAGTTTCATTTCATTCAGACCATTGCTGCATTTCATTTAATTATCTTTGGAATCAAGACAGCAACAATTTCCATGAATAATTTAATAGCTATTTTACTGAAAAAATGTCTTACATTAAATACAAATTTTAAATAGCAGACAATTTTATAACAATAATTTATAAACATGATGTGTGGGAGGGTGGCCTAATGGTTAAGGTATTTGCCTTACAAACACAAGGTGTAGGGTTTAAGTCTCACAAGGGATAATTAGCTAGGCTTGCAAGGGCAGTTAGCTTAGTACTAGTCTATGAACCTATATCTGTCTAGCCCCAATGCCTTATTTCTCTCTTGGTCTGATGGCCCAGTTGACATACTCTAGACCTGATAGCCTGGCTTTCTCTAGGTCCAGTGGTTCATTTCCCATTGCTCTGCCAGCCAAATAACCTTCCTTTATGTTATAAAGCTTCCTTTTTGTAAGAGGAGCTGCTTAACTCCTCCACTAAGCTAAGTTTCTTTGACTACACCTTGGGGTGAAGTCATAACATTGCATTTCAGACTGAATTACTATATTATATATTTACAGTGTTCCTTCCCCTCTCTCTGCACACACAGACACACACACACACACACACACACACACACACACACACACACACACACACACACACACACACACACACACACACACACACACGTAGAATATCGAGCATTCCTTTTTTTTAGTTTTGCATTTTTTCTTCCTCACCCATTTCAATTCCTTCCTGAATATGTTCTACAGATTGTCTTTCTTCACTCTCAATTCCCTCTTCATATGCCCTTCTTTGCTCAGTAACAGACATTCAAACTATAAATCATCTTCTTTTAATACAGTTCTAAACTAAATATGTCTAAACTCCATAATAAAAACAAGACTCTTCTGCCCCCAGTACTTAACAGTTCCTATTTACTGTTACTACATTTGAAATATACTGCAGTTTTCCATCATGCGCATCCAATGTACCCATATACCCCTATCCATGCATTTCTTCTGTCAGACGTCTTCTGTACATCATATACTTCACTACAAACTGGAAAGAAAAGGCCTTTAATTCATGTTTCACCATGTCTGATATTCCAAATTGCAGATTTAATGTTCTTTTTACTTGCATACCCAAGTTTTTAAAAATAAATTCTTTCCAATGTGATTCTGTATTCCCTTTTTCTTCCTCGTGAGCAATAAAGTAAATCAATAATCTGGGATGGATATTACAAAAGTTGAATACAGAAAATCAGAAAACCAACAACAGAGCTGGCTACACGAAGGGAACACCAATATCATTCCCTCCATTACAACTCTTTTGAGTGTGTACCTATAACTCCTAGTGGGTGTGGCTTGAGCCTTTAAAAATGAAATTATCACCTTAACAATTCTAACAAATCCTCATTGACAGAGGTCAAATATCAATACAATTGTTGAAACCGACAAACTACTAAATAGCAAGAGCAAAAAGCCACCAGCCGGATAAAATATAAATTATTTTATTTTTCAAAATAAAATAATTTATATTTTATCCGGCTGGTGGCTTTTCGCTCTTGCTATCAATACAATTGTGTTTGCCATCATGTATGTTTCACAATAAAATATTCTGATACCTTGTATATAGCATGTTTTTTTAATTATTAATGAAAATATAAACAAGTAATATTTGACGCCTAGAGGAGCAGTAGGAGGTAACTGCAGATATACCTGGAGGCGTCACTCTGATGTATCTGCACAAAAGCGCATTAATCAGAGCTATACAACAGTAGCATTATGATCAGCTATCCAGTTGACTTATATGCCAGTGACAGCATATGGCTCAAGTGTCAACAGTAATTAGTAACTGCACAAAAGCGCATTAATCAGAGCTATACAACAGTAACATTATGATCAGATATCCAGTTGACTTATATGCCAGTGACAGCATATGGCTCAAGTGTCAACAGTAATTAAATTTCAATGTGAAAACAGTCAGTGGAACTTCTCATATCTGGGACAACTGTGCAACTGTGAGATTTGCTATAAAGCTTAGATGATTAATAATAACAATATCAGTTGTCCTACACAGCTCTTGTAGGCCACAACTATGTACGCCAAGGTAGTACTAGAAATGAGCAAAAACAGTGACCACAGCCTATTACACAATTTAAGGGGCAAGCAATCAGAGAGCTGCCACAAATAAGTTCTCAGGAAAGCACACCACCTCAAGAAGAATTCTTGCAGTATTTGATGTTAATGAGCACCTAATGATCTAGATAAAAGCAGTCCACAACCCTGTTCTGCAGGCACAGCACTTCTTAAATGATGTGGAACTGGTTTTGAGTCCAGTTTGGCAACTCAGATCAGACATGTTTGCCTTGTCACAGTCCAGCACAGTAAAACTGCAACATCTGCAAACTCTTCAAATTAAAATAAGCTAGCATGACTACTCAGACTAAATTAAAATTCACACTGCTATGTGATGAGCAGTAAGCTCACTTTGAAACAGCAGCCCTTTTCTCACCGGGGACTAACTTACCATGCCTATTTCAAATGCAAAGACATCAATACAAAAAAAGCAGAGCTTTAAAGTCTACAATAGATTATCTAAGTAGAAAAAACAAGAAAAAGTCACTTTCAGGTTTTGTAGGATTGCTTTCTACTCTGACAATGCAGTTTTGATAGATTCATAGACTGTTACTTGGCTATTGACGTGAGGGCCTTTCTAAACCTACCCAAGGTGACCCAAAAGATTAATGATGTCCTGTATCCAAATAGAACACTGAGATACAGGAATTCATAGGCTACCTATGTTCATAAGGGACATGGGTGGCAGGCCCAGAGCAAATTTCCTATTCTCCATCCACTGTTCTAGGCTGCCCTTAAATTGCCTAATTGACTAACTCAGCTTCACTACATAGGAAGCCTGTTTCACAGGACAGGTAGTCTCTGAGACACATATCTGTCTCTCTAGCATACTCTCTTTAAATTCAAGTACTTAGACCTTGTATTTCTGGCACTACTTGACTTACAAATATGCAGGAGATTCAAAAGTGTGGGGTTTGCAGATGCCTTGTAAGCCAAGCATAGATCACCCCTCAGCATCCTATAGGAGACTGAGTAGAGGGAAATGGCTTTAAGGTGCTCTGTACAAGACACATTTGCTATGTTTAGTATTCTTTTTGTAAGGAACCTTTGAGGTCACTCTAGTTGCTGCCTATGTCTGGTTCAGCCCATACCAAAGGGAGCATTGTATTCTATGACTGGACTGATAAGGGTGGAGTACAGTGAGATAATGACCTCTTTGGACCCAGTTGCCGTGACCTTATTTTTAAGTTGCACAACATAAAAGGACCTCCTCACCACTGTGGCCACATGGTGGTTGAAGGTAAGGCTACTGCCTATGTGTGTACCCACATCCCTGACCACTGGGAGTAATTATGCATTTCTTAGCACTGAGTTTAAGACCATGGCTTGGGCACCATTTGCTAGTCACAGATAGGCTTTCTTGAAGAATCCTAGTGTCTGCAAGGGAAGTTGATGATAACCCCCAGCTTGTAATCATCTATAAACTTAGTCAGCCATAAACTTGCAGTGTTTGCTTCCACTTCAGAGAAATATTGCCAAAAAAAAAAACAGGAGGCCCAGTATCAGCCCTAGGGGACTCCACTAGTGACTGGCCTCTTGGTCTTGGTGGTCTCACCTATTTTGAACTCAGTGAGCCAGTTGACTATCCAGTAGGTTATAAGAGAGTTTATACATAATTTACTGAGCTTGTCTATAATGCCTGATTGGGTATTGTATCAAAAGCCTTGGCCAGGTCAAGGTCAGCGGGTTTATATTAGAATCTCGAAAGGACTAAACAGCGAACACTCATATGAGCGAAAATGGCGGACATCGAAGGGGGTCTTTTGGGATCATGGTACAGTGGAGATTGGTATATTTTCCCTTTTCTCACTGTGGTGCGATCTTGGAGTTGAAGCATATAGTTAGCGGGGGGTGGCGGGCACCCCCCCCCACAATAATGAGTTTGATTTTTTCTGTTTTCGTTCATATAAGCGTTCACTGTTTAGTCCTTTTGAGATTCTAATATAGACCCAAGGTCAGCTTTGTGCACAGTTTTACCCTCATCCAATGCTTTGGCCATCCTCTCAAAGAAGTCTACCAGATTTAATAGGCATGACCTTTCTTTAACAAAGCTGAACTGTGATGAGTCCAGAGTTTGCTGATTACCTATGCCCTCATTTATCATACCCATGATGATTCTTTCCTTTGACTTGCACATGAGACTGATCAGACTTATGGGTCTGTAGAATCTCTGATCTGTGGTTGGACCTCCTTTGTGCAGGGGAATGACTGTAGGTATCTTCCATCCCTTTGGCACAAAACGTGACTGAAATTTGCCGTTGAAAAGTGATTCAAGTGGACCAGAGAGTTCATATTGCATACTATTTAGTAAGCATTCCAAGATGTTAATGGGTTTATTGATAATGTGTATATGGCTTTGGATAGTGCATTGAAGACGTGTTCCCTAGTAATAGTTAGGGGATTGTGGTGTATGGTATTTCCTTTGGACTATTTGGGGGTGGGGGACGAAATCTGAAATGAAAATGACAACCAAAAAGTTGTCAATGGCCTCCAGTTCAATGTGGGTAATGTTATTCACACTAGGTTCTGTGCCTTGCTGTGGATTTTCCTTACGGTTATGGACATAGCTGTAGGAAAGAAAGTTATTTATGTATCCTGTATGTTCTTCTTAACTCGCTATATATAAACATATAGTTGGTAATTGGTTTACCCTCTACAAGAATAGTCTGACTTTTTCTGATGATTTCTGTACTTTATTGCCTATTTTAATGGATTTTATAACTTTTTAAGTCTGTTTTGCTGAATTTTGCTAGTGTTGTGTCTTCATCAACTGGCTATTTGTAAACCTAATTCTCTCCCGCCAAGCTGATCAAAGTATTCTCCTTATGATTTTACCCTATTTTCTGACATTTCTACAGTAAATTACATTTTGAGTTAAAATACATTATACTGTGCATTTTATAGTAGCCTGGCTGTTTGTTTGATTAATAGATTGTCCATTACGTAACAGTCAGTGTTCTCTCCTTGTTAAATCATTAGATAGCATCTCCTTATTGATAAGCAAACTGTTTAACCTCTGACTTTCCACTCTTTCTAGCATTTTTACTTCTAACCTTTCTTTAAGTTAGTTTGAGATGATTTCCTAGTCAGGGTATAAACTTGGTGAGAGCAGTAGGGGTTATTCTGTGACAGGAAATAATTTGCTGCTGTCTCTGAGGGGATATACATTTTTGTTTGGTGTTCTAACTTCTTTCTTATTGTATTTTTCACTTTCAGGTAAATTGTGTGGTCAGATTAGTGTAGTACAATGCTGTAGTCAACAGATGCAGGCACTTTCATTTTAAGATTTCTTCCTAGGGTCTTAGTTAACTTTGCCTCACAGTTAAAGCTGTATAAATCACAAAATTAAGCAGTGGTACATCACTGCTCATGTAAAAGCCAATCTCTTAGTCAGTATAGATGAATATATTTACTGCCTACTTGGTTTTGATGCTTGAATCAAAAGAAAATGATGGTATTTTTCTCTTATTCACCTACTAAACCAAGCTTATAGCAAGGCTAGTACTAGAATATTGATACGGTTATCTTAGGGACCAAAACATTAATCAATTATTTCTATTATGTTTTATTTGAAAAAAAATATTTAATTCTGAGGCCAAAAACTATTACATTCTTGCAATCTTCCTAGACTTGGTCAAAACGAAAAGTCAGCCAACTAGTTCAACCTCTGTTGACATCATCACAGCGGTTGGTATATGCAGGCAATATAAGAATTTCTTGTTTCTCACAGACAGTGATCTTTTATACTCATCACATTCTATTTGAGAGACATGCAAGTACCTAGTTAAATTCAAGGCCACTCTCTCACAATCGAACCCATCCTGTGTGCATCATTCACCTACAGCACAATCAGCATGTCTCAACGTATTCACGTTAGCGTATGATGATGCACTACAAAACTCTTTACCCATGCTGCACTAAGCTTGTGGGTGCAAGGCCCAGAGCAAACTATGCACAGCAACTCTAATTAGTGACATCACAACTAAGAGTCACCAGGAGTCAGCTTACCCTATACCAATTACATATACGTGATCATCAAACACAAATGGAAATGTACTCATGACTGGTGATTCCGTATTTATGCACACTGGTTGTGTCATGAGACGTGACAAAACCAGTATGACAGTGAACACTCAGCAGCCAAGACTGCTGACATTACAAAGGCCCTAAGGCCTCTTAAACCACATGGATATGTATACAGCATGATGTCTGCACACTTTGGCAATATAGAGAAAGGCATGACATAGCTCCCCATGCATGTCATGGGTGCACACTGTTTATTATTTTATGTCTGGGCGTCCACTGGTAAAAGACATTGCTATCAGTAAGTTTGGAGATGGCATAAAAATAAGAACCATATTAAACTTGTTACACAAGCAATTTAAACTACAAAATATATTTGACTAACTAGAACTTTGGGCTAAATTTAACAAAATGGAATTTAATGCAAAAAAAAAAAAATAATACATTTGGTGCGTCAAATAATTGATACCCTTTTGCAATTAATAATTATACCCCAGAGGAGGTAGAGCCTACAAGAGACCTAGGGGTGATTATAGATAAGACTTTCTCCTTTGATCCACACATGACTAATGTCATTAAAAAGTGCTACTATGAAAAACAAAACTAAGACCTATCTTGGAATATGGAGTGGCTGTCTCCGTTTATAATAAGAAAGCTGTGTGTAGGCTGGAGTGAATCAAAACCTGTTTCACAATGCAGATTTACTCTGTGAAGCATCTATGTTACAGCATAAAATCTTGCTCTGTTCATAATCAACTATAGACTTGTAAGAGAGGATGTTACTTTGATTTGTAAAATAAATTGCAATGATATCTATTGTGCTGCAGAATGGACTTTCACTTTCCTGTCCCTCCTTTAACTTTATGAATACAAACAAGTAGTAGTTTCATGGCTGAATTCTCACTTCCTTGCTATAACTTTTCATATCAGAGTTGGAAGGTGCTGGAATTCTCTACCACAGCATTTAACAAGTTTGAATTCCTTTGTGTACTTTAAGAAAGAACTAGATGCTTGTTCGGGGTTAAGGGTATTTGACTCGATTTAAAAAAGTAGAATTGCTGAAGGCCTAAACTAAGGCTTAGAGTCAAGATCTTAGGTGAAACATTGAAACATTGATTTGACAGCAATATCATTTCAAGAAGCATTTCCTCAATACTTTGTTTAATTCTTCTAGGGTGGGCTCTTGTTCTTCTTCATTTTAGGTTGCGTCTGGGGTAGTAGAGCTTCTGTGGGTTTTTCATAATTTAGAACCTGATGGAGATACTACTTCCATTTGCATTTGAAGTCCTGTGGGCTGCTGAGCAGGTTGATACTGGTCTCCCTTACAAAGGGTGTCTCATGACAAACTTTTTTATCTTTCTGTCATTGCCTTGCAACCTGATAGAGTTTCTCCATGTCATCTGCTGACTCACTTTCTCAGAGCTGGTGGAGAGCTTCTGATGCCTTGTTCTTTGTTATTACCTCTTCATAGCCTCTTAGTTAACCAACTGCTATTACTTCTTAACCTTCTCCATCATTTCCCTCTCCCACTTTCTTCTGCACTGTTTCTTTCTTCAGATGACTTCCTGTACTTCTGCATTCCACCAACAGCTTTCCTCATGTACATTATTTCCATACCTGGCTCAGCCACATATCTGTTCTGTAGTCTTCACGCACACTGTTTTGAGGCACAGCCATTCTTCTTCAACTCTACCTGTTTTCACTTCTTCCTGAGGTGGTAGAGCCCTGAGTATTTCTTTGAACTCTTCTGATATCTATCCACTCAGCTTCCAGGTCTTCAGCTTATTCTCTATTCATTTAGAGTCTTCTATGACCACTGCTTTCAGCTGACTGTGGTAACCCATAGTTTATGCTGTGGGCCAGCTGTTTATCCGAGGACGACTTTAAAATCACCCATTGCCATTCCTTAGTAGGATGAAGTTTACCTGAGCTGAATGTTGGTCACTCTTGTATGTAATCTTGTGACTGTCTGTCACGCTGAACCACATGCGGCTACATTCAAGCCATTTTGCAGACAGAGTCTGCAAAGGTCTCTCTTTCTTTATTCCTGTTGTCCCACAAATTTTGATCGAGGCAGTCCTCATATCCTTTTCTGTATGTCCTGATATGTGCATTCAGGTCCCCCATTATCAACACTACCTAATATTGTCCTGCTTTATCTAGTATATCCTGCAACTGCTGCCTGGATGCGCTTTTTACCCTGAATATGACAGCCCTGCTGTGGGCACTGGCTGAGATTATGAACACTGCCCTATCTTTACATTCTAGTCAGATTGTTATGAATCTGTCATTAATTATGACAACATCTCTTATTGCCTCCTGAAGCATTCTATCACCACAACTGCAACCCTTTCAAGTCTGTCCTCCCTCTGAGTAGCAGAATCTGAATCACAAGTCAAGTAGGTTTGCTTCACTGCCCTTCTATCTTGTCTCCTAGGCAAAGAGGCTGTCCGGTCTCTTCCTTACCATAAAGTCATCCACTTCTGGCTGTGCCCTTACAGTGAGCCTATACTGAATACAGCAATTCTTAGTTCATGTTTGGCAGGTTGATTGGTTTTAGGTCCAGCTTTTACTCAACTGAGCTATTTCAGGTAACCCAAGATGGACAACTGGACACTGACAAGCCAGTAGCTTGTTGATCCAAGGCTGCTGGGCTTTGTTGCAGACACACATTGACCAATAGTTGCACATAGTCCCCTCCCACCATCTGATTTTGTGGGATGAAATCTACAAATTATCCCCGTTTTTAGTATAATTTTCAGTCATTGTCATGCACAGTAGCAACACTATCAGGAATATAGGGTACCAAATATTTGTGGAAGGAAGCAAGAGACTTATAGTACACCTGTAGGCTGCATGCTGTTCTGCCAGTAGCAGCACTCAGAAGTCAATACATAGCATGTATGTTGAGATGTGACAAAATAACAATAAAGGCAAACAGACACAGTCAGGATGACCAATCAGGTGTTTCACTGATAGGACCCATCAAACTGAGGGCATGTAGGAAAAAGACATGCACCTTGCAAGGAATGCCATGGTTCATTTTAACACAGCCATGGGTAGCAGACAAAGCCAGGCCATTAGATTTGGTAGAAACCTGAGGATTGTTGCTGGCACAAATCTTTTGTGGACGTCATGCTCAAGTCATCATCCTGTTGTCTAGGGGAAATGTACAACACACACAACAATGCAGAGCATTAAGAATCGGGTTTCATATATCTGTATCAATATTGATATGTATATTTATATCTATAGCTGCCTATATCTATCCATATCTAGTTATCTATATACATATATGTATGCATGTACATATATAGCCATATATATATATATATATATATATATATATATATATATAAATATATATGTATATATATATATATATATATATATATATAAATATATATGTATATATATATATATATATATATGTATATATATATATATACATATATAGGCTTCTATTAAATGAACAAAGATGCATTATTTCGAATGTGTCTTGATCAAACTTGAAAGCACGAAAAGGCAAAATAGCGAAATGGCATATAAGCAAATTCTTTCCATGGGAAAGACATCGCTTGGCAGCTTCCATTACTTTGTCATTTTCCTAACTGTATTGCGATCTCGGAGTTGGTATATTTAAGCAGGGTGGTGTGTTGGGCATAGCCCCCACATCGGGGGGGTGTGGGGCAAAGCCCCCCACTTTATGTAATGTTTTAAATTCTTTTTTTTGTGGAACAGTGGTTATATCGCTGTTCTAAGCATTCAAGATTGTAAGCTTTCACTTACATGGGTTTGATAAATTATTGTTCACTTTTTTAAGTGTTCAATGATTTAACATAGACCCATATATATATATATATATATATATATATATATATATATATATATATATATATATATATATATATAGATATAGACAGAGACATACACACATATGGATATATGTCCATATATCGAAAAAGGCAACATATCAAATGGCAGCTGATCACATATAACTGGCTGATTACCAGCCAATCGAAAATGGGTCTATATTAAAACACCGAAAAATTAAAACCGCGAACGCCTAAAGAGCGAAAGAAACAGAAACTCAAACTTGCTATTGTGGGTGGGCTGCGCCCCACACACCCCTCGCTAAATATATATTCCAACTCCGAGATCGCACTACAGTGAGGAAAGGGCAAATATTCCAATCTTCAGTGTACCATGATCTGACAAACAGCACTTTGAGGTTCCGTTTATTTTTAGTCTTTAGGTGTTTGCTGTTCTGCTCTTTCGGTCTTGTAATATAGACCCTCGAAAATAGAATAAAATTAAAAATTAAAAAAAAAATAATTTTACAAGGGGCAAGCCCCCTGCAACCCCCACCCCAACACAATCCATAATAATTACACATACAACTTCATGACTGGACTATGCAATGTAACATAACTCACACAAAAAAAACAGTGCATAAAATACTGATTTTCAATCAGCTGCACTGGCTTGTTTTCTTTTCAACAAGTTGACTTGTAGATGAACGGTATGTCAGAAAGACAGATACATACATTCATGAAACTATTAAGAGGACACAGTACAGGCAGCACTGAGAAGAATCATGCAGTCTTATCAGTTGTCATTGCAATTCAATTGTGTTAACATGCAATTGCATAAACTATCAGATGTTGCTAATAAGCCAATAGTAATAAAGTCCCCCTGAAGTACATATAATACTTTACAAACATTTGTATGGATAACACATAGTCCTAGTTTGCATTTATTTTTATTTACCCTTTATGGACAGTCTAGTTCTGCTAGGCTGTTTGTGGGACATCCAAGGTGGTACTTGCACTACTAGGAGAACTTTGGGCAGAACATCAAGGAGCTTTTGCTTTTCTTTTCCATAGGTGCCATGGGGTCTTTTACATGCTCCTGACCTACCACGAGCTCAAGCAGATGGGACCTCAGTTTATATTCTCATCCAAAGTACGACACACTCAAGAGTACAGTACCCACCTTATGCTGCACTGCAGGGTCAGCTGTACAGTCATCTGAATTGGGAAGAGATCCTATGTCATTCTAGTCTACCAATACCAAACTAAGTGTACTGCTTTGCTGCATGTCAAAGCAAAGCAACTGTCACCTAGAAACTGTGCTATATTTATAAGGTGGCATACAAATAACATAAAGGAAAGCATCTCCAGGATATGACTCACCTTAAGTAATCAAGGCTTTCAGTTCACAGTTCATGCCCTGATGGACTGGAGATGTCTGTGTATGTATCAGTAAGCCTGAGAATCACAACAGAAATTGCCACAGACTAAAATGAATGCTGATGAAATTAACACCAACAGGTAGTAACGCAGGTATTAAATGCTGACCAGCTGAATATGCCAATGATAAAAACTGTCTGATGTAAACAAGCACCTGTTAACTATATGATCAAACACACCTTCCTACAGTGTGCCTGGGCAACAGTAACTTTACACCTTTGCAGAAATGCAAGTACAATAGCAGCACCCAAATATTGCAACACATTATACCTTATTATTAGATTAGTAGAATGAAAAAAAAATAGTTTTACCAAAAGCATTTAAAAAGTTTATTTCCATACCATCATATATCAAAACTGGTTATGTCAACATGTGTTGTGTGACAATTAATGTTAGAATGGCTCCTCATGGCTACTGCAACTGCACAGATGCCTAATGCATTGCTTCATATGTGTAAATAAAATGCAGACATTAATTTCTTGTTAAACATGATGTTTAGCAACAAAACCAACAGGACTATTGACAACAAAAATTATAAAGTCATGTTGTGTTCAAGAAATACTACAGCTCCACATCACCAGTGTATCTGCGGTATGTGATGCTTGAAGCATGAGATGTCATGTCACCAGTGTACTTGTAGTATGTGATGCTTGTAGCATGAGATGTCATATCAGCAGTGTACCCATAGTATGTGATGGGTGTAGCATGATATGTCATTATCAGTGTGCCTGTGGTATATGATGCTTGAAGCATGATATGTCATATCTCCTGGGTAACTCTAGTATGTGATGCTTATGGCATGAGATGCCATATCACCAGTGTACCTGTAATGTGATGCTTGTAGCATGAGATGTCATATCTACTGTGTACCTGTAGCATGTGATGCTTGTAGCAAGAGATGTCATATCATCAGTGTACCTGTAGTATGTGATGCTTGTAGTATGAGATGCCATATTACCAGTGCACCTGTAATATGTGATGCTTGTACCATGAAATGTCACCAGTGTACCTGTAGTATGTGATTCTTGTAGCATGAGATGTTATATCACCAGAGTACCTGTAGTATGCGATGCTTGTAGCATGAGATATCATATCACCAGTGTACCTGTATTATGTGATTCTTGTGGCATGAGATGTCATATCACACATGTACATGAAGTATGTGATGCTTGTAAGATGAGATATCATATCACCAGTGTACCTATAGTATATGATGATTGTAGCATGAGATGGCATATCATCAGTGTACCTGTTGTATGTGATTTGTGTAGCATGAGATGTCATATCACCAGTGTGCCTGTGGTATGTGATGCTTGAAGCATGATATGTCATATATATGGGGTACCTATAGTATGTGATGCTTGTGGCATGAGATGCCATATCACCAGTGTACCTGTAATATGTGATGCTTGCAGCATGATATGTCATATTTCCTGTGCACCTGTAGTATGAGACACTTGTAGCATGAGTTGTCATATCACCAGTGTACCTGTAGTATGTGTTGCTTGCAGCATGAGATGTCACCAGTGAATCTGTAGTATGTGATGACGCAGCATGAGATGTCACCAGTGCACCTGTAGTATGTGATGCTTGTAGCATGTGATGTCACCAGTGTACCTGTAGTATGTGTTGCTTGTAGCATGAGATTTCATATCACTTGTGTACCTATAGTATGTGATGCTTGTAGCATGAGATATCATAATACCAGTGTACCTGTAGTATGTGATGCTTTTAGCATTAGATGCCATATCACCAGTGTACCTGTAGTATGTGATGCTTGTAGCATTAAATGCCATATTACCAGTATAACTGTAATATGAGATGCTTGTAGCATGACATGTCACCAGTGCACCTGCAGTATGTAATGCTTCTAGCATGAGATGTCACCAGTGTACTTTCAGTATGTGATGCTTGTAGTATGAGCTGTCACCAATGTACCTGTAGTATGTTATGCTTGCAGCAGGAGATGTCACCAGTGCACCTGTAGTATGAGGTGGATGTCACTTGAGATGTCAACAGTGCACCTGTAGTATGTGATGCCTGTATGATGAGATGTCACCAATGTACCTGTAGTATGTGATGCTTGTAGCATGTGATGTCATATCACTTGTGTACCTATAATATGTGATGCTTGTAGCATGAGATGTCATATCACCAGTGTAGCTGTGTTATGTGATGCTTGTAGCATGAGATGTCACCAGTGTACCTGTAGCATGTTATGCTTGTAGCATGATATTTCAGCAGTGCACCTGTAGTATGTGATGCTTGTAGGATGAGATGTCACCAGAGTACCTGTAGTATGTGATGCTTGTAGCATGAGAAGTCACTAGTGTACCTGTAGTATGTGATGCCTGTAGCATGTGATGTCATATTACCAGTGTGCTTGTAGTATGTGATGCTTGTAGCATGAGATGGCATATCACCAGTGCACCTGTAGTATGTAATGCAGATGATAAGTACTTCATCCAGCCAATCTATCAAGTTTGGAAACCGCTTGTTTGGTGGGAAGCACAATACAGGCAAATTGAATAGGACAGCTGAGACATTAATTATCTAATACAGTGCCTGCAAATCATTTTGAAGGATTCCATCATAATATTAGGCTAACTGAGTGATTATATCTCTCCAGCATGTTATGAGTCTGCCAAAAGTATTCCTTTCCACAACCAGTGCCTTCTGCACTTTATGCAGGAGACAAGGAAATTCCATCTCCGGGAAGCCAAAGCTCCTTAGCTGAGACAAGTCAAAATAGAAAAGTAGTAGCTATACTATGAGATCCTTCTGGGTTATTGATCTCGGTCATGCCAAGGGGATTATGCACAATAACCCTGTAAAGGTATCTCATTGTTACTGAGCACAATAACCCTGTAAAAATATCTCACTGTGATTGAGCACAGTAACCAGGTAAAGGTATTTCACTGTGATTGAGCACAATAAACTCGTAAAGGTATTTCATTGTGACTGAGCACAGTAACCCTGTAAAGATATCTCACTGTGATTGGGCACAATAACACTGTAAATATAACACATTGTGATTGAACACAGTCACCATGTAAAGGTATCTCACTGTGATAAAGAACAGTAATCCTGTAAATATATCTCACAGTGATTAGGCACAGTAGCACTGTAAATATAACTCATTGTGAGTGAGCACAGTAACCATGTAAAGGGATCTCACTGTGATTGAGCACAGTAATCCTGTAAAGGTATCTCATTGTGACTGAGCACAGTAACCCTGTAAAGATATCTCACTCTGATTGGGCACAGTAACACTGTAAATATAACTTATTGTGATTGAGCACAGTAACCATGTAAAGATATCTCACTGTGATTAAGCACAGTAACCCTGTAAAGATAACTCACTGTGATTGGGCACAGTAACACTGTAAATATAACTAATTGTGATTGAGCACAGTAGCCACGTAAAGATATCTCACTGGGATTGAGCAAAGTAACCCTGTAAATATAACTTATTGTGATTGAGCACAGTAGCCATGTAAAGGTATGTCACTGTGATTGTGCACAGTAATCCTGTAAAGATATCTCACTGTGATTGAGCACAGTAACCCTGTAAAGATATCTCACTGTGATTGGGCACAGTAACACTGTAAATATAACTCAATGTGATTCAGCACAGTAACCATGCAAAGATATCTCACTGTGATTGAGCACAGTAACCCTGTAAATATAACTAATTGTGACTGAGCACAGTAACCCTGTAAAGATATCTCACTGTGATTGGGCAGAGTAACACTGTAAATACAACTCAATGTGATTCAGCATAGTAACCATGCAAAGATATCTCACTGTGATTGAGCACAGTAACCCTGTAAAGGTATCTCACTGTGATTGAGCACAGTAACACTGTAAATATACTCACTGTGATTGAGCACAGTAACCATGTAAAGGTATCTCACTCTGATTGAGCACAGTAACACTGTAAATATAACTACTTGTGACTGAGCACAGTAACCCTGTAAAGATATTTCACTGTGATTGGGCACAGTAACACTGTAAATATAACTCACTGTGATTGAGCACAGTAATCCTGTAAAGGTATCTCACTGTGATTGAGCACAGTAACACTGTAAATATAACTCACTGTGATTGAGCACAGTAATCCTGTAAAGGTATCTCATTGTGACTGAGCACAGTAACAATGTAAAGATAACTCACTGTGATTGGGCACAGTAACTTTGTAAATATAACTCACTGTGATTGAGTACAGTAGCCATGTAAAGATATCTCACTGTGATTGAGCACAGTAATAGTGTAAAGGCATCTCATTGTGACTGAGCACAGTAACCCTGTAAAGATATCTCACTGTGATTGGGCAAAGTAACACTGTAAATATAACTCATTGCAATTGAGCACAGTAACACTGTAAAAACCACTCATTGTGATTGAGCACAGTAACCATGTACAGGTATCTCACTGTGATTGAGTACAGTAAACCTGTAAAGGTATCTCACTGTGATTGAGTACAGTAAACCTGTAAAGGTATCTCACTGTGATTGAGAACAGTAAACCTGTAAAGGTATCTCACTGTGATTGAGAACAGTAAACCTGTAAAGGTATCTCATTGTGATTGGGCACAGTAACACTGTAAATATAACTCATTATGATCCAGCACAGTAACCATGTAAATGTATCCCACTGTGATTGAGCTCAGTAATCCTGTAAAGATATCTCACTGTGATTGAGCACAGTAACACTGTAAATATAACTCACTGTGATTAAGCACAATAACCATGTAAAGGTTTTGCACTGTGATTGAGAACAGTAACTCTGTAAATATATCTCACTGTGATTGAGCACAGTAATCCTGTAAAGATATCTCACTGTGACTGGGTACAGTAACACTGTAAGTATAACTCACTGTGATTAAGCACAGTAAACATGTAAAGGTAGCTCACTGTGATTGAGCAAAGTAACACTGTAAATATAAATAACTGTGACTGAGCACAGTAACCCTGAAAAAATATCTCACTGTGATTGAGCACAGTAACCCTGTAAAGGTATCTCACTGTGATTGAGCACAGTAACCTTGTAAAGGTATCTCACTGTGATTGAGCACAGTAACCCTCTAAAGGTATTTCATTGTGACTGAGCACAGTAACCCTGTAAAGATATCTCACTGTGATTGGCAACAGTGTCACTCTAAAAATAACTCATTGTGACTGAGCACAGTAACCATGTAAAGGTATCTCACTGTGATTGAGCACAGTAACCCTGTAAAGATATGTCACTGCAATTGGGCACAGTAACCCTGTAAAGATATCTCACTGTGGTTGGGCACAGTAACATTGTAAATATAACTCAATGTGATTCAGCACAGTACCCATGCAAATATATCTCACTGTGATTGAGCACAGTAACCCTGTAAAGATATCTCACTGTGATTGGGCACAGTAACACTGTAAATATAACTTACTGTGATTGAGCACAGTAACCATGTAAAGGTATCTCACTGTGATTAAGCACAGTAACCCTGTAAAGATATCTCACTGTGATTGAACACAGTAACCCTGTAAAGATATCTCACTGTGATTGGGCACAGTAACCCTGTAAAGATATCTCACTGTGATTGGGCACAGTAACACTGTAAATATATCTCACTGCGATTGGGCACAGCAGCACCTTAAATATAACTCACTTTGATTGAGCACAGTAACCATGCAAATATATCTCACTGTGATTGAGCACAGTAACCCTGTAAATATATCTCACTGCGATTGGGCACAGCAGCACCGTAAATATAACTCACTGTGATTGAGCACAGTAACCATGTAAAGGTATCTCACTGTGATTAAGCACAGTAACCCTGTAAAGATATCTCACTGTGATTGAGCACAGTAACCCTGTAAAGATATCTCACTGTGATTGGGCACAGTAACACTGTAAATATAACTCAATGTGATTCAGCACAGTAACCATGCAAAGATATCTCACTGTGATTGAGCACAGTAACACTGTAAATATAACTCAAGTTTGATTCAGCACAGTAATCATGCAAAGATATCTCACTGTGATTGAGCACAGTAACCTTGTAAAGATATCTCAGTGTGATTGAGCACAATAATCCTGTAAAGATATCTCACTGTAACTGAGCACAGTAACACTGTAAATATAACTCACTGTGATTGAGCACAGTAACAATGTAAAGATATCTCACTGTAATTGGGCACAGTAACACTGTAAATATAACTCACTGTGATTGAGCACAGTAACCCTGTAAAGGTATCTCACTGTGATTGAGCACATTAATCCTGTAAAGGTATCTCATTGGGACTGAGAACAGTAACCCTGTAAAGATATCTCACTGTGATTGAGCACAGTAACACTGTAAATATAACTTCGTGTTATTGAGCACAGTAATCCTGTAAAGGTATCTCATTGTGACTG
This sequence comes from Protopterus annectens, assembly GCF_019279795.1. NCBI lineage: Eukaryota > Metazoa > Chordata > Ceratodontiformes > Protopteridae > Protopterus > Protopterus annectens. Next base: position 1,893,117,008 of record NC_056729.1, read on the forward strand.
AGCACAGTAACAATGTAAAGATAACTCACTGTGATTGGGCACAGTAACACTGTAAATATAACTCTCTGTGATTGAGTACAGTAGCCATGTAAAGATATCTCACTGTGATTGAGCACAGTAACCCTGTAAAGATATCTCCCTGTGATTTGGCATAGTAACACTGTGAATATAAATCATTGTGATTGAGCAGAGTAGCCATGTAAAGGTATCTCACTGTGATTAAGCACAGTAATCCTGTAAAGGTATCTCACTGTGATTAAGCACAGTAACCCTGTAAAGACATCTCACTGTGATTGAGCACAGTAATAGTGTAAAGGCATCTCATTGTTACTGAGCACAGTAACCCTGTAAAGATATCTCACTGTGATTGGGCAAAGTAACACTGTAAATATAACTCATTGCAATTGAGAACAGTAACACTGTAAATACCACTCATTGTGATTGAGCACAGTAACCATGTACAGGTATCTCACTGTGATTGAGTACAGTAAACCTGTAAAGGTATCTCACTGTGATTGAGTACAGTAAACCTGTAAAGATATCTCACTGTGATTGAGTACAGTAAACCTGTAAAGGTATCTCACTGTGATTGAGTACAGTAAACCTGTAAAGGTATCTCATTGTGATTGGGCACAGTAACACTGTAAATATAACTCATTGTGATCCAGCACAGTAACCATGTAAAGGTATCACACTGTGATTGAGCTCAGTAATCCTGTAAAGATATCACACTGTGATTGAGCACAGTAACCCTGTAAAGATATCTCACTGTGAGTGGGCACAGTAACACTGTAAATATAACTCACTGTGATTGAACACAATGACCATATAAAGGTTTTGCACTGTGATTGAGTACAGTAACTCTGTAGAGATATTTCACTGTGATTGAGCACAGTAATCCTGTAAATGTATCTCATTGTGACTGATCACAGTAACCCTGTAAAGATATCTCACTGTGATTGAGCACAGTAACCCTGTAAAGATATTTCACTGTGATTGAGCACAGTAATCCTGTAAAGGTATCTCATTGTGACTGATCACAGTAACCCTGTAAAGATATCTCACTGTGATTGAGCACAGTAATCCTGTAAAGGTATCTCACTGTGATTGAGCACAGTAACACTGTAAATATAACTCACTGTGATTGAGCATAGTAACCATGTAAATGTATCTCACTGTGATTGAGCACAGTAACACTGTAAATACAACTAATTGTGAGTGAGCACAGTAACCCTGTAAAGATATTTCACTGTGATTGAGCACAGTAACACTTTAAATACAACTAATTGTGAGTGAGCACAGTAACCCTGTAAAGATATTTCACTGTGATTGAGCACAGTAACACTTTAAATATAACTCATTGTGAGTGAGCACAGTAACCCTGTAAAGATATTTCACTGTGATTGAGCACAGTAACACTTTAAATATATCTCACTGTGATTGAGCACAGTAACCATGTAAAGGTATCTCACTGTGATTGAGCACAGTAATCCTGTAAATGTATCTCATTGTGACTGAGCACAGTAACAATGCAAAGATAACTCACTGTGATTGGGCACAGTAACATTGTAAATATAACTCACTGTGATTGAGTACAGTAGCCATGTAAAGATATCTCACTGTGACTGAGCACAGTAACCCTGTAAAGATATCTCACTGTGATTGTGCACAGTAACCCTGTAAAGATATCTCACTGTGATTGAGCACAGTAACCCTGTAAAGATATCTCACTGTGATTGGGCACAGTAACACTGTAAATATAACTCAATGTGATTCAGCACAGTAACCATGCAAAGATATCTCACTGTGATTGGGCACAGTAACACTGTAAATATAATTCATTGTGATGGGGCACAGTAACCATGTAAAGGTATGTCACTGTGATTGAGCACAGTAATCCTGGAAAGATATCTCACTGTGATTGAGCACAGTAACCCTGTAAAGATATCTCACTGTGATTGGGCACAGTAACACTGTAAATATAACTCAATGTGATTCAGCACAGTAACCATGCAAAGATATCTCACTGTGATTGGGCACAGTAACACTGTAAATATAATTCATTGTGATGGGGCACAGTAACCATATAAAGGTATCTCAATGTGATTGAGCACAGTAATAGTGTAAAGGTATCTCATTGTGACTGAGCACAGTAACCCTGTAAAGAGTACTCACTGTGATTGGGCAAAGTAACACTGTAAATATAACTCATTGCAATTGAGCACAGTAACACTGTAAATACCACTCATTGTGATTGAGCACAGTAACCATGTACAGGTATCTCACTGTGATTGGGCACAGTAACCTTGTAAAGGTATCTCACTGTGATTCAGCACAGTAACCCTGTAAAGATATCTCACTGTGATTGAACACAGTATCACTCTAAATATAACTCATTGTGACTGAGCACAGTAACAATGTAAAGATATCTCACTGCGATTGGGCACAGTAACCCTGTAAAGATATCTCACTGTGGTTGGGCACAGTAACACTGTAAATATAACTCAATGTGATTCAGCACAGTAACCCTGCAAATATATCTCACTGTGATTGAGCACAGTAACCCTGTAAATATATCTCACTGTGATTGGGCAAAGCAGCACCATAAATATAACTCACTGTGATTGAGCACAGTAACCATGTAAAGGTATCTCACTGTGATTAAGCACAGTAACCCTGTAGAGATATCTCACTGTGATTGAGCACAGTAACCCTGTAAAGATATCTCACTGTGATTGGGCACAGTAACACTGTAAATATAACTCAATGTGATTCAGCACAGTAACCATGTAAAGGTATCTCATTGTGATTGAGAACAGTAATCCTGTAAAGGTATCTCATTGTGACTGAGCACAGTAACCCTGTAAAGAGTACTCACTGTGATTCGCAAAGTATCACTGTAAATATAACTCATTGCAATTGAGCACAGTAACACTGTAAATACAACTTATTGTGATTGAGCACAGTGACCATGTACAGGTATCTCACTGTGATTGAGCACAGTAACACTGTAAGTATAACTCATTGTGATCCAGCACAGTAACCATGTAAATGTATCCCACTGTGATTGAGCACAGTAATCCTGTAAAGATATCACACTGTGATTGAGCGCAGTAACCCTGTAAAGATATCTCAGTGTGAGTGGGCACCCTAACACTGTAAATATAACTCACTGTAATTGAGCACAATAACCATATAAAGGTTTTGCACTGTGATTGAGCACAGTAACACTGTAAATATAACTCCGTGTTATTGAGCACAGTAACCATGTAAAGGTATCTCACTGTGAGTGAGCACAGTAATCCTGTAAAGGTATCTCATTGTGACTGAGCACAGTAACAATGTAAAGATAACTCACTGTGATTGGGCACAGTAACACTGTAAATATAACTCACTGTGATTAAGTGCAGTAGCCATGTAAAGATATCTCACTGTGATTGAGCACAGTAATCCAGTAAAGATATCATACTGTGATTGAGCACAGTAACCCTGTAAAGATATCTCAGTGTGAGTGGGCACCCTAACACTGTAAATATAACTCACTGGAATTGAGCACAATAACCATATAAAGGTTTTGCACTGTGATTGAGCACAGTAACACTGTAAATATAACTCCGTGTTATTGAGCACAGTAACCATGTAAAGGTATCTCACTGTGAGTGAGCACAGTAATCCTGTAAAGGTATCTCATTGTGACTGAGCACAGTAACAATGTAAAGATATCTCACTGTAATTGGGCACAGTAACACTGTAAATATAACTCATTGTGATCCAGCACAGTAACCATGTAAAGGTATCACACTGTGATTGAGCTCAGTAATCCTGTAAAGATATCACACTGTGATTGAGCACAGTAACCCTGTAAAGATATCTCACTGTGAGTGGGCACAGTAACACTGTAAATATAACTCACTGTGATTGAACACAATGACCATATAAAGGTTTTGCACTGTGATTGAGTACAGTAACTCTGTAGAGATATTTCACTGTGATTGAGCACAGTAATCCTGTAAAGGTATCTCATTGTGACTGATCACAGTAACCCTGTAAAGATATCTCACTGTGATTGAGCACAGTAACCCTGTAAAGATATTTCACTGTGATTGAGCACAGTAATCCTGTAAAGGTATCTCATTGTGACTGATCACAGTAACCCTGTAAAGATATCTCACTGTGATTGAGCACAGTAACCCTGTAAAGGTATCTCACTGTGATTGAGCACAGTAACACTGTAAATATAACTCACTGTGATTGAGCATAGTAACCATGTAAATGTATCTCACTGTGATTGAGCACAGTAACACTGTAAATACAACTAATTTTGAGTGAGCACAGTAACCCTGTAAAGATATTTCACTGTGATTGAGCACAGTAATCCTGTAAAGGTATCTCATTGTGACTGATCACAGTAACCCTGTAAAGATATCTCACTGTGATTGAGCACAGTAACCATGCAAAGATATCTCACTGTGATTGGGCACAGTAACACTGTAAATATAATTCATTGTGATGGGGCACAGTAACCATGTAAAGGTATGTCACTGTGATTGAGCACAGTAATCCTGGAAAGATATCTCACTGTGATTGAGCACAGTAACCCTGTAAAGATATCTCACTGTGATTGGGCACAGTAACACTGAAAATATAACTCAATGTGATTCAGCACAGTAACCATGCAAAGATATCTCACTGTGATTGGGCACAGTAACACTGTAAATATAATTCATTGTGATGGGGCACAGTAACCATATAAAGGTATCTCAATGTGATTGAGCACAGTAATAGTGTAAAGGTATCCCATTGTGACTGAGCACAGTAACCCTGTAAAGAGTACTCACTGTGATTGGGCAAAGTAACACTGTAAATATAACTCATTGCAATTGAGCACAGTAACACTGTAAATACCACTCATTGTGATTGAGCACAGTAACCATGTACAGGTATCTCACTGTGATTGGGCACAGTAACCTTGTAAAGGTATCTCACTGTGATTCAGCACAGTAACCCTGTAAAGATATCTCACTGTGATTGAACACAGTATCACTCTAAATATAACTCATTGTGACTGAGCACAGTAACAATGTAAAGATATCTCACTGCGATTGGGCACAGTAACCCTGTAAAGATATCTCACTGTGGTTGGGCACAGTAACACTGTAAATATAACTCAATGTGATTCAGCACAGTAACCCTGCAAATATATCTCACTGTGATTGAGCACAGTAACCCTGTAAATATATCTCACTGTGATTGGGCAAAGCAGCACCATAAATATAACTCACTGTGATTGAGCACATTAACCATGTAAAGGTATCTCACTGTGATTAAGCACAGTAACCCTGTAAAGATATCTCACTGTGATTGAGCACAGTAACCCTGTAAAGATATCTCACTGTGATTGGGCACAGTAACACTGTAAATATAACTCAATGTGATTCAGCACAGTAACCATGTAAAGGTATCTCACTGTGATTGAGAACAGTAATCCTGTAAAGGTATCTCATTGTGACTGAGCACAGTAACCCTGTAAAGAGTACTCACTGTGATTCGCAAAGTATCACTGTAAATATAACTCATTGCAATTGAGCACAGTAACACTGTAAATACAACTTATTGTGATTGAGCGCAGTGACCATGTACAGGTATCTCACTGTGATTGAGCACAGTAACACTGTAAATATAACTCATTGTGATCCAGCACAGTAACCATGTAAATGTATCCCACTGTGATTGAGCACAGTAATCCTGTAAAGATATCACACTGTGATTGAGCACAGTAACCCTGTAAAGATATCTCAGTGTGAGTGGGCACCCTAACACTGTAAATATAACTCACTGTAATTGAGCACAATAACCATATAAAGGTTTTGCACTGTGATTGAGCACAGTAACACTGTAAATATAACTCCGTGTTATTGAGCACAGTAACCATGTAAAGGTATCTCACTGTGAGTGAGCACAGTAATCCTGTAAAGGTATCTCATTGTGACTGAGCACAGTAACAATGTAAAGATAACTCACTGTGATTGGGCACAGTAACACTGTAAATATAACTCACTGTGATTGAGTACAGTAGCCATGTAAAGATATCTCACTGTGATTGAGCACAGTAATCCTGTAAAGATATCACACTGTGATTGAGCACAGTAACCCTGTAAAGATATCTCAGTGTGAGTGGGCACCCTAACACTGTAAATATAACTCACTGTAATTGAGCACAATAACCATATAAAGGTTTTGCACTGTGATTGAGCACAGTAACACTGTAAATATAACTCCGTGTTATTGAGCACAGTAACCATGTAAAGGTATCTCACTGTGAGTGAGCACAGTAATCCTGTAAAGGTATCGCATTGTGACTGAGCACAGTAACAATGTAAAGATAACTCACTGTGATTGGGCACAGTAACACTGTAAATATAACTCACTGTGATTGAGTACAGTAGCCATGTAAAGATATCTCACTGTGATTGAGCACAGTAACCCTGTAAAGGTATCTCCCTGTGATTTGGCATAGTAACACTGTGAATATAAATCATTGTGATTGAGCAGAGTAGCCATGTAAAGGTATCTCACTGTGATTAAGCACAGTAATCCTGTAAAGATATCTCACTGTGATTGAGCACAGTAACCCTGTAAAGATATCTCACTGTGATTTGGCACAGTAACACTGTAAATATAACTCAATGTGATTGAGTACAGTAACCATGTAACTGTTTCTCACTGTGATTGAGCACAGTAATCCTGTAAAGGTGTCTCATTGTGACTGAGCACAGTACCAATGTAAAGATATCTCACTGTGATTGAGTACAGTAACCACGTAACTGTATCTCACTGTGATTGAGCACAGTAATCCTGAAAAGGTATCTCATTGTGACTGAGCACAGTAACAATGTAAAGATATCTCACTGTGATTGGGCACAGTAACACTGTAAATATAATTCATTGTGATGGGGCACAGTAACCATATAACGGTATCTCAATGTGATTGAGCACAGTAATAGTGTAAAGGTATCTCATTGTGACTGAGCACAGTAACCCTGTAAAGACATATCACTGTGATTGGGCAAAGTAACACTGTAAATATAACTCATTGCAATTGAGCACAGTAACAATGTAAATACCACTCATTGTGATTAAGCACAGTAACCCTGTAAAGGTATCTCATTGTGATTGGGCACAGTAACCCTGTAAAGATATCTCACTGTGATTGGGCAAAGTAACACTGTAAATATAACTCATTGCAATTGAGCACAGTAACACTGTAAATACCACTCATTGTGATTGAGCACAGTAACCATGTACAGGTATCTCACTGTGATTGAGTACAGTAATCCTGAAAAGGTATCTCATTGTGACTGAGCACAGTAACAATGTAAAGGTATCTCACTGTGATTGGGCACAGTAACACTGTAAATATAATTCATTATGATCCAGCACAGTAGCCATGTAAAGGTATCACACTGTGATTGAGCTCAGTAATCCTGTAAAGATATCTCACTGTGATTGAGCACAGTAACACTGTAAATATAACTCATTATGATCCAGCACAGTAGCCATGTAAAGGTATCACACTGTGATTGAGCTCAGTAATCCTGTAAAGATATCTCACTGTGATTGAGCACAGTAATCCTGTAAAGATATCTCACTGTGATTGAGCACAGTAACCCTGTAAAGGTATCTCATTGTGGCTGAGCACAGTAACCCTGTAAAGATATCTCACTGTGATTGAACACCGTATCACTCTAAATATAACTCATTGTGACTGAGCACAGTAACCATGTAAAGGTATCTCACTGTGATTGAGCACAGTAACCCTGTAAAGATATCTCACTGCGATTGGGCACAGTAACCCTGTAAAGATATCTCACTGTGGTTGGGCACAGTAACACTGTAAATATAACTCAATGTGATTCAGCACAGTAACCCTGCAAATATATCTCACTGTGATTGAGCACAGTAACCATGTAAATATATCTCACTGCGATTGGGCAAAGCAGCACCATAAATATAACTCACTGTGATTGAGCACAGTAACCATGTAAAGGTATCTCACTGTGATTGAGCACAGTAATCCTGAAAAGGTATCTCATTGTGATTGGGCACAGTAACACTGTAAATATAACTCACTGTAATTGAGCACAATAACCATATAAAGGTTTTGCACTGTGATTGAGTACAGTAACTCTGTAAAGATATTTCACTGTGATTGAGCACAGTAATCCTGTAAAGGTATCTTATTGTGACTGACCACAGTAACCCTGTAAAGATATCTCACTGTGATTGAGCACAGTAACCCTGTAAAGGTATCTCACTGTGACTGAGCACAGTAACACTGTAAATATAACTCACTGTGATTGAGTACAGTAACCATGTAAAGATATCGCACTGTGATTGAGCACAGTAATCCTGTAAATGTATCTCATTGTGACTGAGCACAGTAACAATGCAAAGATAACTCACTGTGATTGGGCACAGTAACACTGTAAATATAACTCACTGTGATTGAGTACAGCAACCCTGTAAAGTATCTCACTGTGATTGAGCACAGTAACCCTGTAAAGATATCTCACTGTGATTGAGCACAGTAACCCTGTAAAGATATCTCACTGTGATTGAGCACAGTAACCCTGTAAAGATATCTCAATGTGAGTGGGCACAGTAACACTGTAAAGATATCTCACTGTGATTGAGCACATTAATCTTGTAAAGATATCTCACTGTGATTGAGCACAGTAACACTGTAAAGATATCTCACTGTGATTGAGCACATTAATCTTGTAAAGATATCTCACTGTGATTGAGCACATTAATCTTGTAAATATATCTCATTGTGACTGAGCACAGTAACCCTGTAAAGATATCTCACTGTGATTGAACACAGTATCACTCTAAATATAACTCATTGTGACTGAGCACAGTAACCATGTAAAGGTATCTCACTGTGATTGAGCACAGTAACCCTGTAAAGATATCTCACTGTGATTGAGCACAGTAACCCTGTAAAGATATCTCACTGCGATTGGGCACAGTAACCCTGTAAAGATATCTCACTGTGGTTAGGCACAGTAACACTGTAAATATAACTCAATGTGATTCAGCACAGTAACCATGCAAATATATCTCACTGTGATTGAGCACAGTAACCCTGTAAATATATCTCACTGCGATTGGGCACAGCAGCACCATAAATATAACTCACTGTGATTGAGCACAGTAACCATGTAAAGGTATCTCACTGTGATTGAGCACAGTAACCCTGTAAAGATATCTCACTGTGATTGAGCACAGTAACCCTGTAAAGATATCTCACTGTGATTGGGCACAGTAACACTGTAAATATAACTCAATGTGATTCAGCACAGTAACCATGCAAAGATATCTCACTGTGATTGGGCACAGTAACACTGTAACTATAACTCAATTTGATTCAGCAGAGTAACCATGCAAAGTTATCTCACTGTGATTGAGCACAGTAACCTTGTAAAGATATCTCACTGTGATTGAGCACAATAAACCTGTAAAGATATCTCACTGTAATTGAGCACAGTAACACTGCAAATATAACTCACTGTGATTGAACACAGTTACCATGTAAAGATATCTCACTGTGACTGAGCACAGTAACCTTGTAAAGATATCTCACTGTGATTGAGCACAATAAACCTGTAAAGATATCTCACTGTAATTGAGCACAGTAACCCTGTAAATATATCTCACTGTAATTGAGCACAGTAACAATGTAAAGATATCTCACTGTAATTGGGCACAGTAACACTGTAAATATAACTCACTGTGATTGAGCACAGTAACAATGTAAAGATATCTCACTGTAATTGGGCACAGTAACACTGTAAATATAACTCACTGTGATTGAGCACAGTAACCCTGTAAAGATATCTCACTGTGATTGAGCACAGTAACCCTGTCAAGATATCTCACTGTGATTGGGCACGGTAATCCTGTAAAGATATCTCACTGTGATTGGGCACAGTAACCCTGTAAAGATATCTCACTGTGATTGGGCACAGTAACCCTGTAAAGGTATCTCATTGTGACTGAGAACAGTAACCCTGTAAAGACATCTCACTGTGATTGGGCACAGTAACACAGTAAAGATATCTCACTGTGATTGGGCACAGTAACATTGTAAATATAACTCACTGTGATGGAGTACAGTAGCCATGTAAAGATATCTCACTGTGACTGAGCACAGTAACCCTGTAAAGATATCTCACTGTGATTGAGCACAGTAACCCTGTAAAGATATCTCACTGTGATTGGGCACAGTAACCCTGTAAATATAACTCAATGTGATTCAGCACAGTAACCATGCAAAGATATCTCACTGTGATTGGGCACAGTAACACTGAAAATATAACTCAATGTGATTCAGCACAGTAACCATGTAAAGGTATGTCACTGTGATTGAGCACAGTAACCCTGTAAAGATAACTCACTGTGATTGGGCACAGTAACACTGTAAATATAACTCATTGCAATTGAGCACAGTAACACTGTAAATACCACTCATTGTGATTGAGCACAGTAACCATGTACAGGTATCTCACTGTGATTGAGTACAGTAATCCTGAAAAGGTATCTCATTGTGACTGAGCACAGTAACAATGTAAAGATATCTCACTGTGATTGGGCACAGTAACACTGTAAATATAACTCACTGTGATTGGGCACAGTAACACTGTAAATATAATTCATTCTGATGGGGCACAGTAACCATATAATGGTATCTCAATGTGATTGAGCACAGTAATAGTGTAAAGGTATCTCATTGTGACTGAGCACAGTAACCCTGTAAAGACATCTCACTGTGATTGGGCAAAGTAACACTGTAAATATAACTCATTGCAATTGAGCACAGTAACACTGTAAATACCACTCATTGTGATTGAGCACAGTAACCATGTACAGGTATCTCACTGTGATTGAGTACAGTAAACCTGTAAATATAACTCATTATGATCCAGCACAGTAGCCATGTAAAGGTATCACACTGTGATTGAGCTCAGTAATCCTGTAAAGATATCTCACTGTGATTGAGCAGAGTAACCTTGTAAAGGTATCTCACTGTGATTGAGCACAGTAACCCTGTAAATATAACTCATTGTGATTGAGAACAGTAACCTTGTAAAGGTATCTCATTGTGACTGAGCACAGTAACCCTGTAAAGATATCTCACTGTGAGTGGGCGCAGTAACACTGTAAATATAACTCATTGTGACTGAGCACAGTAACCCTGTAAAGATATCTCACTGTGATTGAGCACAGTAACCTTGTAAAGGTATCTCATTGTGACTGATCACAGTAACCCTGTAAAGATATCTCACTGTGATTGAACACAGTATCACTCTAAATATAACTCATTGTGACTGAGCACAGTAACCATGTAAAGGTATCTCACTGTGATTGAGCACAGTAACCCTGTAAAGATATCTCACTGTGATTGAGCACAGTAACCCTGTAAAGATATCTCACTGCGATTGGGCACAGTAACCCTGTAAAGATATCTCACTGTGGTTGGGCACAGTAACACTGTAAATATAACTCAATCCCCAGGATTCACGAAGCCTCCGTGTAAGAGTTATAACTCTTACACGGAGGCTGCAGTTAAACTGAGTGATGTCAGCATGCTCTGCATATTCATGAGAGCATGCTGAATCACACCCAAGTCGAACACGGCCGTGTAAGACAGTAGGGGGCGTGTCCGTAGGCTGATCCCTGCAAGCGGACACGCCCCCAGAAGTGTAAAAGTGTCCAAAGTACACACCCACAACAGAGTCCACGCAAATGTGAATAAACACAACACAACACATGCCCCTACAGACTATTAAACATAAAAGAAATATAAATGTACATGTCATATTTTTTTTAAATTGTAAAGATGTTTAACCGTGAGTGCGCTCGTTTGCGCGGGCGTGCCCGTAGCGCAGCTACAGTTAGCAGTCAGTGGGAAAGTATATAAGAACTACATATGCAAAATAAGCCAGGAAGCAATAGCGAAGCGGTAGAGATGCCGGCTGCAAAGCAAGCATTCATGGTTCGAGCCCCCACAACACAATTTTTTTTTTTCTCATAATAAGCAGGAAACAAGTCCCTGACACATATATGTACACATAAAACCAGAATATATGTAAAATGCAATGTAATAGCCTATTTATATTGAATAAATGTGAGCTAAGAAATGAATATAAACTGCCAGATATGCCCATAGCTGAGCTACAGTTCAACAGAGTGAGGTTATGTGCCCGTAGATAAGCATAGGTTTAACTGGTGCAAAATGAGTGCCTGTAGCCGAGCAGCGGTTTACCACGCTAAATATATGTGCCCCTAATTGCGCTAAGCGGCATATGCGTGCCAATAGCCAAATCAATGTTTAACCGGCTTACCCCGTTTGCGCGGAGCTGCGCACCGCGCAAACGAGCTAACCGACGGGCAACGGTGAGCAAGCCGTATCCAAAATGCCTTTACACAGACACACCCCTCAACATGTCTAGACAGTCCTGAAAAATAAAAAGCAGTGGCCAGGTTCGAACCCAGGATACTATACACCAAAGTCAAGGTACAGAACCACTAAGCCATGACAGCAGGTCATAGAAATGCAATATCAGCTCATATATAGGAATGAATACAAACCACAGCATGACAATGCAGGTTTACTGAAGTTGATACAATTCCAAACTGGCCAATCACAGATATGTGCGGGAAAAACGGACTATATAAGCCCCATAGGCGCAACTACACACCATAAACGATTGGAGAACAGACCTGCAGTTAGAATGTCAGGTGTAGGTGAGGGTAGTCGCCCGGCGCAGAGGTGGGGTGTTGAGGAGTCCAGGTACATGGCCTGGCTCCTAGTCCATAACCATGAGGCCCAACTCATGCAGGGCCAGGTCCTTTGGGGAGAGTACAAGGCTGAGGCGTGGGACCAGTTGGCTCATGAACTCACCAGTGCCACAGGAATTCCTAGGACAGGTGAGCAGGTCTGTCACCACCATGCGGACCTGAAGAGACGTAAGCAGGACCAACTGAACCGTTGGATCCAGGAGGCCCGGCAATCACCCAACGCCCCACCACTGAGTAAGTATAAATTAATTATGTTTGTAGAAAGTTAAACTACCTGAAATCATGGAGATGTGTATTCCAATATTACTTCATTTATATTACAGCTGCAGGTGTCCGTTCTGCGAACCGCAGAGCCTATGCTGATAGGCTGGTGCGGTTGCGCCACCAGGCAGGTCAGTAATCCACAACTAGTAACTGTAAAGATGTATAAATGTATGACAGTTAGCATAAGAGTGCAGTGTAGCCAGGAAGGAACTAAATCTGCAACTCACAGAGTGTGAAAGTTTATGCAAGTATTGCCTGATTACAACAGTTCCCAGCCTGTAAGATGAAACTAATCATGAGACTGTCCAACACATATTTGTAAATAAAACTGCCCTGCCTGTAAGAAAATAGTACGCAAACAGCAGCAGCAGGTAAAGTATAGCTGCAGAAGAGGATGAATCCACCTGTGTGAGATGAATACATGTGGAAATTCTGAAACATGACAGAAGTGAGAGTGCTGGAAATAACTGCAATAATTCTGTTAAAACATGTCAATAAAGCCTAGAAGTACCAGTCTGAATAGTAAAATGAAAGCAAGTGAGAGAGTGTGAGAAAGTGTCAGGAATACAGCACTACAGTAGTAATAACCCCTGAATAAAGTATACTGCAGTCAGGACATAATTAAATGCATGTGAGACCCAAAACCAAACAGAAACATCTGTTCAAAGTGTTGCTGCATGTGGAATGTGTACACCAAAATCTGGATATGCTGCTCCCAGTCTGAAATATGCAGATAGGATGACTGTCTGATATCCCAAACATCCACACCTGTCTACAGTTATAGAAAGAACAGTTAACAGGAGATGTATCTGCACAAATTTCGATATGACTTGTGTATGAACAGCAATAAAATGTAGACTTATGTTGCAGTAACAGTCCCATCTGCAAGGTTAAGTAGTTAACATATAGGACACTGTAGTCAGAACAGTAGTGTGTATATAACTGTAGCTATTATAAATGTACAGCATATGTGGTTGTATTCGAAGGTGTTAATAATATGTCTGATTTACACCACCCTCTAACCATCTATAACCCATTCCACGCAAAAATGGTATGTGCAATCACAATTACCACCCCTGGACATCTGTCCTGTTGGGTCATATATATTTGCATGTCTGTTGATGCATCCGCCCTGTTCATACATCCACACCTGATGGCCTGTTGCCATCAACCAACCCTGCATGTTGTTGGACTGTGTATTACTGTTGAAATTATGCATGTGCTATGCATGCTGTTCAATGGTGTGAATAACTGGGTGTGTGGTTAATGGGAATACTAATGCATGCTGTTAAAACTAACTGTGAATGGTTTTTATGTCACTAACCCAAACTGTAATGACATAATGCAAAACATAGAACGACAGGGAAGGCGGGTTCCGGCGGACCCACCTCTCCCACCTCAGCTGGCGAGTGCACCTGGCACTAGTGCCGAGTCCGGACCCTCCTCCGGTGGCCCTGTGCCACCTGCGGGTGGAAGCGCTGCAGGGGACGGGCTCGCCCCTCTGCAAGTGTGGCCGGAGGAGATCCACCACTCACCCTCCGTAGCGTCCGGACTGTGGTGCGTAGGGAGATTCGGGACTCTGTCCTCGAGCCCCTACGCCAGCTCGAGGCACGGGTGGCGCAACTAACGGGCTTGCCCGTTGCCCCACCTACACAGCCCCCAGCACCGCCCCGTCCTGGGCAGTGAAGGAACAGTGGCAGCTGCCTATGGTTGGGGATATCAGTTCCACTGTTGCCATCTGTGGGCTCATGGGCTCTGGACATCCCAACCTCCGTCCCCGTCATTTGTGTAAACCCCCACACATGTCATACACCGCCCCTGTATGCGTCTTGTTTGTCTTGTCTGTTAACCTACCCAACCTACCTCCCCAGCTGTACCGACTACCTTCACCTGACATACCACTCTCACCTGAAAAAAAAAAAAAAAAAAGGGCACTCTGTACCCACAAAAAAATTACGCCCCATACATAGCTGCCCATTCCGCACACATGTCTACTGGACATGGAACCCATCAATTCCAATTGGCTGTACAACAGGTATTATTGTTGTCCTGACACCTCT
This sequence comes from Protopterus annectens, assembly GCF_019279795.1. Taxonomy (NCBI): domain Eukaryota; kingdom Metazoa; phylum Chordata; order Ceratodontiformes; family Protopteridae; genus Protopterus; species Protopterus annectens. Next base: position 1,893,132,196 of record NC_056729.1, read on the forward strand.
CTCAGGGGTGGAAGGTTTCAAATGTCACACCAAATTACATACATATGCACAGCTGTTGCTGCTGAAGAAATGGGCAGCTATGGGCCTTACCTACATCCCTCCTGCACATCCCAAGCTTGTTTCCCTACTGTCTTACCCTCTTTGTGACCCCTTTTCACCACTTTCCTGTCTCCCCTTTCTTTTCTTTCAAAGAAAATAGCGCTGGTGTCGCAAGAGTAAGCACGTTTAAGCGGTTGTAAGTGGGTGTGCGCTTGTGCTGAGCTAACCGCCAGTGCTTGCGTGAGCTCCGCAAACCAGCGCTAACCCGGTTACAACTGCTTAAAAGTGCCTTAGTCACTTTGATTGACAGGTCCTGTACTCAGTTCAAAAGAAAAATAAAATCCCACTGTGAGTCCCGAACCCCGGACCTTGGCAACTATAGTCTGCATGACTTACCACTAAGCCATGACTCTTACATAGAAACACTGTGCTAAAGTAAATATATCATTTAACAGTAGGAATGAATGTAAAGGGAATATAGATGTGTAGTACACAAAGCATGACATTTAGAATCACAAACAAAACTGGTGGATTTCCATAATAGTAGTGTGTGAACAGAAACAGCCATGCTAGTTGGAAGCTAGTAGGTAATAATGTCACCATAGCACCTTGCAAGACACACACATACTCACAGCAGGATAAGCACTGCCCATACCCCACAACCCCTTACAGGAACACATGTGGAGCAAAGGCCCAAAACCAGGGACACATTACAAATGAAGTTACAACAAATGCAGACAGTTCAGAAAGTAACAGGGTCTACACCTTGTGGGATGTTTGGAAGGGTATGCAGTCTGGAACTTGAATGTTTGTCACCATATCCTGACTTGAGCCCAGAATGACCTGCCAGATAAAGGTGTGCATGAGATAATGACCAAATTATGAGGCAGACATGTGGACAGCCTGCAAATATCTGTACACATGACGGGTACAACACCACCATATTTGAATAGTTAAGACCCTAGACATAGCAACAGTGAATGTCTTACAGGGATGCCCCACAGAACACATGTGAAATGTACAAACAGTAGGCAGAAAGGTGTAACACATGCAATGGCAACTATGGGTTCCAGAAAGTATTCATCACTCGCATGGCAGAAAAGGTGTAGTAATACCTATGCTCATGCTAACCCACAGTCACACCTGCAGCATACCAGACATATTAATGGGTGCACCCCACTGATATGTACCATTCCATGAGGCACATAACTGGTGAACCTGAAAGCCTCTGGGGCCTGCTCAGCAGCATACCCACATATGCTAATAGATGTCAAGGCCCACACCATGGTCAGACCACACTGCATGCTGTAACACCCTAGCAGATATAGCAAGCATTCCAGGGTGTGAATGTACATGGGAAATAGGAAAGCTACAGCAGCACACAACAGTCAAGACACCTAGCAGGCACACCAGTACTGACAGTGAAGGGCAACTATCAAGACGTAGCAACAGAGTGCAAGCAAAGGTGAAAGGAAAGCACACACACACATGCACACATCAACAATAGTAGTAGTTGTTAGTGTACATACACAGTCAGTACAGGAAACTGGAGAAATGAATGGAGGAATGTTAACCCACAACCCACCGAGTAAAATTAGAGATACCAACCTTTACACTCACAGAATGTTGTCCACAGCATAACAGCATGGTCACTGCCATTAACATCTGAAAGGGCTACGCCTATTTCACACACCCTTTTATAGCACAGTTCTGCAATCACAGTGAGAACTGCAATCAGTACACAACAGGCTGCATGCAATTAGCAAATGCTGGCTAACAATTGGTGCAGAGGCCATCACATGGGCATATGCAGATACCTACAAAAGTATGCTGTATTCCATGTCCACGCATGCAATAATTACATTGCACCTGGAGAGAGACAGAGAGACAGAGAGACAGAGAGACAGAGAGACAGAGAGAGAGAGAGAGAGAGAGAGAGAGGGAGAAAGGGAGAACCACACCCAGAACTATACTGCAACTAAGCAGACAGACAGCAATCCCCAGCAACAGCTACCTGGAAGCTGCAACAGTGAATCGGAGCAGCAGGACAGAGAGACAGACATTCGCAGACACAGCTGTGACAAACACAGGTACTGTAAAGTAATACTATCAAGGTGTACATACTGTGAACCCTCCATATGTGTTATTGGGCTGTATCCATATGTATATGAAGATGTGTAATGGGCAGATGATATACAGCACCTATCAGTGAAGGCTGTACATACAGTTGTATGTGTGAGCATCTATGTGCACATATATATGTCGTCTGATTGTAGGTTGTACTGCCATGTACTAATTACATTACAGAGCTATGTATGCTTAGCAGTATGTTAGTGTGTGTATACAGTAAGGTAGACATATATGCTGACATACCTGTCCAACATATGGCTATGTAGTCATGTCAACATATGTATGTGTAGATATCTTATATGTATATGTATACATATGATATCCATATATGTATACATACATAGAGAGAGAGAGATGTAGGACCACATAGACAGATGCTGATAGAATATTGTAGCGACATATCTATGTAATGCACATATGCAGAGATAGAAATATGTAGATACATATACATAGACAGACTGATCTGACCACCTACAGGTATGATTGTATATGCTGACCTGCAACACAGCCTGCCCCCCCCTGTCGCCCACACCCCCTCTGTGCCCCCCCCACATCTACAGCAGAATATGTACATCAATATATATATATATGTGCAAATGCATACACACATATGTACATGTATATAGAAATAGACATATAGACATATCTTAATACATAGATATATGTATAGAGAGAGAGTGAGAGAGATGTATACAGAGCTGGAGTGAGGCACATGTGTACAGATGTATTGCAACTGGTGCCTGGTGACAAAGGCACGGAGTGAACACCAGTGTCACATACGGAGTATCATACCACAGTCCAGATCACCTACACAGGTAACCACCATATAAATGAGTGTCCGCCCACCACTGCATGTGTCAGGGGTGGTCAGGGTCAGACATGTGTACAATAGTGGCCCCAATGATAGTCACAGTGGCACACTATCCCTGGAACAGCTGCACATGGTATGTGTCCGCACATGGTCAGTCAGGCATGGACATGTAGGTCGGTGTACCCCCCACAGCACGTAATGTATGCCATGGTATGGACCTCACACGACAGCAACATATTGCACAGTATTGTATTACAATGTCATGTATTGTGTTGTATTGTATTGGTATGGTGAGGTGCCTCCTGCATGGAGTGGAACCACTGGTGCTGTGCTCCAGTGCACAGGTGCATACCCTGTAGTCCAGGTAGTGTAACATAGCACCTCTATATGTGTGTTTAGCGCCTGTCAGAGGGTATGTAGCATGCAACTGGGGATACCAGCAGGTCCCGTCCATGTCGTGTAGTCTGCTCACCTGTGGGTGTCTCTCACCTGGATAACTGTGATGACCTTGAGGTTAGGGTCAGCAGGGATACCCATGCCTTAATACAGGGGGAGGGTGGGGTGACACCTGCACTGACCCTGTCCGCCACAATGTGGTCTAGCTGTGGTGTAGGTGAAATATGTGTAGTGTACTACCCATGGGCATAGAGGATGGTTCCTGACCAGGTCGCTAAATAGGTCAGGTAGGCCTCCTGGTCATCTGCAGTATCACGCTTGATGTCCCACTCAACATTGCCCATGTGGTCAGTGTGATGGGAAATAGATCCTTACCAGTGCTGCTCAGACATACCCTCCCTTCAGAGACTGATGCTCTGTCTCGTAGTAGCTTACATCAAGTGTGATACAATCAGTATATGGCTGGGGTTCGCCGACAGGATGCTGTCCCTTTGTGGACAGTGTCCTGGACATATATGGGAATGCATGAGCCATGTGGTCTTGGAGATGTCTGTAGAAAGCAATTGTGTAGGGGTCAGCATTGTGTGATGTCTCTGACACTGGCCCAGTGGGCTGTAAGGATACCATATCAGTGTTACAAAGTGTAACGTCTGTATCTGTAATGTTGTGCACTGTAGCCATCTGTGCTGGTGGTGGAGGTGGGATATGTATATCCAGGGCAAGCAGGGTGTTGTCAGCCCACAGTAGTCACCGATGTACGCCATACAGTACCTAGACACAAACACACAGAGTGAGGAGGTGCACCTCACCTAAATTGGTGTTCTGACTGCTGGTGTCCAGTAGTATGTCGTACGTAGCCTGGCAGGTACTGTACAACAGTTGCTGGCCGAGCACTGATACCTGGCCATCTACATGTGTATCCACCAATAGACAGACAGCTGCCACATATGTGTGATATGTGTTATTATGACAGTCAAGTAGCATGTGTATTATGTGTGCCAAGGTCTGCCAACATAGATTGCTGATACCATGTTATCTTTATTCCCAGGTACATGGCCCACCCGAGACATGCAACCTACTCCGTGGCTGAGGATGAGGAGATACACCAGAGCCTGGTGCGGACTATGCAACACTCTTTTCCCGCACCAGCCAGAATCAGCAGGTGAGGGCTGCACTGTGGCAGGACCTTGTCCGGCGGGTAAATGATATAGGCATGCATAATAGGACATATGAGCAGGTACGACATCACTGCAGTGATTTGATTAGACATGTCCGTCAGCATGCATCAGATATCCACAGGCAACAGGTCGCCACAGGTGGTGGGGTGGCTACACATCCCCCACTCACCAGACTGGAGGGACTGCTCCTGAGTGTAGTGGCTCCAGTCCACCTGCAACAACAACAGCAGCAGACATGTGTCATGATGGAGGCTGGAGCCGCAGCAGCAGGACACTGAACGTGCAGGTAATATGTCACATGTGTAGTTGACTGTTGTGTACACTGGTAGTTAATGCATGTGTGTGGTGTGTCCTTTGTTTGTAGCTGCAACCATAGTACATAATGTGCAAGTGTGATATCCGCAATATTAGCTGCAGACCTTTGAAAGGCGACTGTGGTACACCTGACCTGTATCATACTCCGTAATATTGGCACAGTTGTGCCCACTAACATTAGTTTCCTCCTGTCTGCAGGACCCTCCGGTATCACTGCAGTGCAGCCTATCCATGCTGGTGAGTGTCTATTTACTTTACCTGTTAAGATGTTGGTAGTAATAGTACCTTTTGGCACACTTAGTGGTGCCCCTTGTATGCATGTAGGCGTGTCTGTGTCTGTGTGTCAATATCACGCATACTGAGTACTGTTCAATTGTGTGAAACTGTGCACGCAGTGCGTGTGCAAGTGTGCAAGTGTGCAAGTGTGCAAGTGTGCATGTGTGCATGTGTGCATGTGTGCATGTGTGCATGTGTGCACGTGTGCACGTGTGCATGTGTGCATGTGTGCATGTGTGCACCTGTGCATGTGTGCATGTGTGCATGTGTGCATGTGTGCATGTATGCATGTGTGCATGTGTGCACCTGTGCATGTGTGCATGTGTGCATGTGTGCATGTGTGCATCGCTGGCAGTGTGAAGACATTGTAAACTGTGTTTCCTGTTTACTTCCCACAGGTTCTGTTGCTGCTCTGGTGTTATCTAGCAGGGAAACTGAGTCAGGTGCCATGGGTACTGCTACTGATGACATTGGTGTAGTGGCACAGGACGGTATGCCAGGGTCCACCATTGGTCAGCCAATTGACAGTACACAGCTGTCGACACCATCCATGCGTACAGTTATCCTGCCAATACACCCCTTGTCACCACTGTCCCTAGGTGATGGACAGCATACAGTGGGCATCGACCAGGGTAGTGTGGTACCTGGCACATGCTTCCCCACACAGCAGCCATGGGCATGGCCCAGACATGGTACCACACAGACAGTTGTCCAGGGTTCTCGTGGGAGCATCCATGGGCGTACTGCCCCTGGCAGACGTGCCCACAGAGGACTTACAACCTCAGCTATGTTCCGGACAGTCATGCAGGCACAGTCACGTATGGAACGGTACACCAGACAGGGTCTGAGGGAGCTGACAGCATGTCGCACAGCCATGACCGACGGTATGCGTGACATTGCGGCCGCCATCCGTGATTTCACCGACGTCGTAGACAGACGTTGTGGGGACATATTACACCAGCTCCACAACTACATGTCCATGAGCCAGGGTGATGGTGGGCGGTTGCGTCGTCGACGTGGCCGTATGCCAGCAACAGCAGCAGCTGGCAGTCGGCGTGGACGACAACAGGGCCGCGGCCGCCCCCGTAGTGCCAGCAGCAGCCCCAGCAATGCTGGTTCTGTGCTGTCATCAGACCGCCCCAGGAGACCACGTGCACGTGGCTCTGGCCAGGGCCGACAGGGCTCTGTGTCCAGTCAGCGAACACCTGCTTCCGATGACAGTACCCAGTCTGGGTTGGTACCGGATACGGTCCGTAGCACCCCTGCAAGGCACAGGTACCGTGTCCGTGCCCAGAGACACTGATCTGTATGGCCTGGCAGGTACAGTCTGTGGCTGTCCACAAACACCAGTATATGGCAGCCATGAGGTGGAACTGTGTGCATCCATACACACATGCAAAATAACAACACCTAGGGCTACCGCATACACGCACACACTGCAGCAACACTGCCCCACCTTCTACTGCTGTCCCTCACCAACACACATACACATACATGTCAATTGGTGGTATGGGTGGCTGACCCAGGCATACCAAGTTCACACCCTGTGCATATGATGAAACTGTGCCACCTCCTGCAGTCTGTAACAACTGTGCAGGTACAGTTTAACATGTTACTGATGCACAGGGTGACCACATAGATGTGTAGTAATAGTATCATGTGTTGAACAGTACTGTGTGCTGATTTAATTGTGGGTATATCACAGCATGCCTGATGCAGTATTTGTGTGATTGTCATGTCCTGTTGTCTACACCCATGGTAAGTACCATAGTGTATCATCTGCACATGTTGGCATACTAGTGGTAATGATGTCAACAGCAGCCTACATACATAGGTAGCACAGGGATGGGTAATGCATGTAGTAATACACAATGATGGACATGTAAATTGCAAGTGGCATGTTGGCCACACTAGACTCTGCAATGCAGATGTGTGAGGACGTTGATATGTGTGCATAACTACACAAGTGGTACAGGACACATAGGTGCACACTAGCACTGCATGCACACACCTCCTACCATGCTAGACAGCCCCAACACACATAACGAACTGTCACGGGAGGGAGAGTCCCCATACATGTCAAAAGGGGGGGGATAAATGTGGGGGGGGCAAAGGCCAAGGGGGAAAAAAAAACGGGGTTTTAAAAAAAAGGATTTTTTAAATAAAGGGGGTAAATGAAAAAAAGTTTGGGGGGAAAAAAAAATAAGAGTGCAGTGTAGCCAGGAAGGAACTAAATCTGCAACTCACAGAGTGTGAAAGTTTATGCAAGTATTGCCTGATTACAACAGTTCCCAGCCTGTAAGATGAAACTAATCATGAGACTGTCCAACACATATTTGTAAATAAAACTGCCCTGCCTGTAAGAAAATAGTACAAAACAGCAGCAGCAGGTAAAGTATAGCTGCAGAAGAGGATGAATCCACCTGTGTGAGATGAATACATGTGGAAATTCTGAAACATGACAGAAGTGAGAGTGCTGGAAATAACTGCAATAATTCTGTTAAAACATGTCAATAAAGCCTAGAAGTACCAGTCTGAATAGTAAAATGAAAGCAAGTGAGAGAGTGTGAGAAAGTGTCAGGAATACAGCACTACAGTAGTAATAACCCCTGAATAAAGTATACTGCAGTCAGGACATAATTAAATGCATGTGAGACCCAAAACCAAACAGAAACATCTGTTCAAAGTGTTGCTGCATGTGGAATGTGTACACCAAAATCTGGATATGCTGCTCCCAGTCTGAAATATGCAGATAGGATGACTGTCTGATATCCCAAACATCCACACCTGTCTACAGTTATAGAAAGAACAGTTAACAGGAGATGTATCTGCACAAATTTCGATATGACTTGTGTATGAACAGCAATAAAATGTAGACTTATGTTGCAGTAACAGTCCCATCTGCAAGGTTAAGTAGTTAACATATAGGACACTGTAGTCAGAACAGTAGTGTGTATATAACTGTAGCTATTATAAATGTACAGCATATGTGGTTGTATTCGAAGGTGTTAATAATATGTCTGATTTACACCACCCTCTAACCATCTATAACCCATTCCACGGGAAAATGGTATGTGCAATCACAATTACCACCCCTGGACATCTGTCCTGTTGGGTCATATATATTTGCATGTCTGTTGATGCATCCGCCCCGTTCATACATCCACACCTGATGGCCTGTTGCCATCAACCAACCCTGCATGTTGTTGGACTGTGTATTACTGTTGAAATTATGCATGTGCTATGCATGCTGTTCAATGGTGTGAATAACTGGGTGTGTGGTTAATGGGAATACTAATGCATGCTGTTAAAACTAACTGTGAATGGTTTTTATATGTCACTAACCCAAACTGTAATGACATAATGCAAAACATAGAACGACAGGGAAGGCGGGTTCCGGCGGACCCACCTCTCCCACCTCAGCTGGCGAGTGCACCTGGCACTAGTGCCGAGTCCGACCCTCCTCCGTGGCCCTGTGCCACCTGCGGGTGGAAGCGCTGCAGGGGACGGGCTCGCCTCTGCAAGTGTGGCCGGAGGAGATCCACCACTCACCCTCCGTGAAGTCCGGACTGTGGTGCGTAGGGAGATTCGGGACTCTGTCCTCGAGCCCCTACGCCAGCTCGAGGCACGGGTGGCGCAACTAACGGGCTTGCCCGTTGCCCCACCTACACAGCCCCCAGCACCGCCCCGTCCTGGGCAGTGAAGGAACAGTGGCAGCTGCCTATGGGTGGGGATATCAGTTCCACTGTTGCCATCTGTGGGCTCATGGGCTCTGGACATCCCAACCTCCGTCCCCGTCATTTGTGTAAACCCCCACACATGTCATACACCGCCCCTGTATGCGTCTTGTTTGTCTTGTCTGTTAACCTACCCAACCTACCTCCCCAGCTGTACCGACTACCTTCACCTGACATACCACTCTCACCTGAAAAAAAGGGCACCTGTACCCACAAAAATTACGCCCCATACATAGCTGCCCATTCCGCACACATGTCTACTGGACATGGAACCCATCAATTCCAATTGGCTGTACAACAGGTATTATTGTTGTCCTGACACCTCTCTCAGGGGTGGAAGGTTTCAAATGTCACACCAAATTACATACATATGCACAGCTGTTGCTGCTGAAGAAATGGGCAGCTATGGGCCTTACCTACATCCCTCCTGCACATCCCAAGCTTGTTTCCCTACTGTCTTACCCTCTTTGTGACCCTTTTTCACCACTTTCCTGTCTCCCCGTTTTCTTTTCTTTCAAAGAAAATAGCGGGGGTGTGCGCAAGAGTAAGCACTGTTAAGCGGTTGTAAGTGGTGTGCGCCATGCGCGGAGCTAACCGCCAGTGCGCATGCGTGAGCTCCGCGCAAACCAGCGCTAACCCGGTTACAACTGCTTAAAAGTGCCTTAGTCACTTTGATTGACAGGTCCTGTACTCAGTTCAAAAGAAAAATAAAATCCCACTGTGAGTCCCGAACCCCGGACCTTGGCAACTATAGTCTGCATGACTTACCACTAAGCCATGACTCTTACATAGAAACACTGTGCTAAAGTAAATATATCATTTAACAGTAGGAATGAATGTAAAGGAATATAGATGTGTAGTACACAAAGCATGACATTTAGAATCACAAACAAAACTGGTGGATTTCCATAATAGTAGTGTGTGAACAGAAACAGCCATGCTAGTTGGAAGCTAGTAGGTAATAATGTCACCATAGCACCTTGCAAGACACACACATACTCACAGCAGGATAAGCACTGCCCATACCCCACAACCCCTTACAGGAACACCCAAGTAATAAAATATGTGGAGCAAAGGCCCAAAACCAGGGACACATTACAAATGAAGTTACAACAAATGCAGACAGTTCAGAAAGTAACAGGGTCTACACCTTGTGGGATGTTTGGAAGGGTATGCAGTCTGGAACTTGAATGTTTGTCACCATATCCTGACTTGAGCCCAGAATGACCTGCCAGATAAAGGTGTGCATGAGATAATGACCAAATTATGAGGCAGACATGTTGACAGCCTGCAAATATCTGTACACATGACGGTCCAACACCACCATATTTGAATAGTTAAGACCCTAGACATAGCAACAGTGAATGTCTTACAGGGATGCCCCACAGAACACATGTGAAATGTACAAACAGTAGGCAGAAAGGTGTAACACATGCAATGGCAACTATGGGTTCCAGAAAGTATTCATCACTCGCATGGCAGAAAAGGTGTAGTAATACCTATGCTCATGCTAACCCACAGTCACACCTGCAGCATACCAGACATATTAATGGGTGCACCCCACTGATATGTACCATTCCATGAGGCACATAACTGGTGAACCTGAAAGCCTCTGGGGCCTGCTCAGCAGCATACCCACATATGCTAATAGATGTCAAGGCCCACACCATGGTCAGACCACACTGCATGCTGTAACACCCTAGCAGATATAGCAAGCATTCCAGGGTGTGAATGTACATGGGAAATAGGAAAGCTACAGCAGCACACAACAGTCAAGACACCTAGCAGGCACACCAGTACTGACAGTGAAGGGCAACTATCAAGACGTAGCAACAGAGTGCAAGCAAAGGTGAAAGGAAAGCACACACACACATGCACACACATCAACAATAGTAGTAGTTGTTAGTGTACATACACAGTCAGTACAGGAAACTGGAGAAATGAATGGAGGAATGTTAACCCACAACCCACCGAGTAAAATTAGAGATACCAACCTTTACACTCACAGAATGTTGTCCACAGCATAACAGCATGGTCACTGCCATTAACATCTGAAAGGGCTACGCCTATTTCACACACCTTTTATAGCACAGTTCTGCAATCACAGTGAGAACTGCAATCAGTACACAACAGGCTGCATGCAATTAGCAAATGCTGGCTAACAATTGGTGCAGAGGCCATCACATGGGCATATGCAGATACCTACAAAAGTATGCTGTATTCCATGTCCACGCATGCAATAATTACATTGCACCTGGAGAGAGACAGAGAGACAGAGACAGAGAGACAGAGAGACAGAGAGAGAGAGAGAGAGAGAGAGAGAGGGAGAAAGAGAGAACCACACCCAAAACTATACTGCAACTAAGCAGACAGACAGCAATCCCCAGCAACAGCTACCTGGAAGCTGCAACAGTGAATCGGAGCAGCAGGACAGAGAGACAGACATTCGCAGACACAGCTGTGACAAACACAGGTACTGTAAAGTAATACTATCAAGGTGTACATACTGTGAACCCTCCATATGTGTTATTGGGCTGTATCCATATGTATATGAAGATGTGTAATGGGCAGGATATACAGCACCTATCAGTGAAGGCTGTACATACAGTTGTATGTGTGAGCATCTATGTGCACATATATATGTCGTCTGATTGTAGGTTGTACTGCCATGTACTAATTACATTACAGAGCTATGTATGCTTAGCAGTATGTTAGTGTGTGTATACAGTAAGGTAGACATATATGCTGACATACCTGTCCAACATATGGCTATGTAGTCATGTCAACATATGTATGTGTAGATATCTTATATGTATATGTATACATATGATATCCATATATGTATACATACATAGAGAGAGAGAGATGTAGGACCACATAGACAGATGCTGATAGAATATTGTAGCGACATATCTATGTAATGCACATATGCAGAGATAGAAATATGTAGATACATATACATAGACAGACTGATCTGACCACCTACAGGTATGATTGTATATGCTGACCTGCAACACAGCCTGCCCCCCCCTGTCGCCCACACCCCCTCTGTGCCCCCCCCACATCTACAGCAGAATATGTACATCAATATATATATATATGTGCAAATGCATACACACATATGTACATGTATATAGAAATAGACATATAGACATATCTTAATACATAGATATATGTATAGAGAGAGTGAGAGAGATGTATACAGAGCTGGAGTGAGGCACATGTGTACAGATGTATTGCAACTGGTGCCTGGTGACAAAGGCACGGAGTGAACACCAGTGTCACATACGGAGTATCATACCACAGTCCAGATCACCTACACAGGTAACCACCATATAATGAGTGTCCGCCCACCACTGCATGTGTCAGGGGTGGTCAGGGTCAGACATGTGTACAATAGTGGCCCCAATGATAGTCACAGTGGCACACTATCCCTGGAACAGCTGCACATGGTATGTGTCCGCACACATGGTCAGTCAGGCATGGACATGTAGGTCGGTGTACCCCCCACAGCACGTAATGTATGCCATGGTATGGACCTCACACGACAGCAACATATTGCACAGTATTGTATTACAATGTCATGTATTGTGTTGTATTGTATTGGTATGGTGAGGTGCCTCCTGCATGGAGTGGAACCACTGGTGCTGTGCTCCAGTGCACAGGTGCATACCCTGTAGTCCAGGTAGTGTAACATAGCACCTCTATATGTGTGTTTAGCGCCTGTCAGAGGGTATGTAGCATGCAACTGGGGATACCAGCAGGTCCCGTCCATGTCGTGTAGTCTGCTCACCTGTGGGTGTCTCTCACCTGGATAACTGTGATGACCTTGAGGTTAGGGTCAGCAGGGATACCCATGCCTTAATACAGGGGGAGGGTGGGGTGACACCTGCACTGACCCTGTCCGCCACAATGTGGTCTAGCTGTGGTGTAGGTGAAATATGTGTAGTGTACTACCCATGGGCATAGAGGATGGTTCCTGACCAGGTCGCTAAATAGGTCAGGTAGGCCTCCTGGTCATCTGCAGTATCACGCTTGATGTCCCACTCAACATTGCCCATGTGGTCAGTGTGATGGGAAATAGATCCTTACCAGTGCTGCTCAGACATACCTCCCTTCAGAGACTGATGCTCTGTCTCGTAGTAGCTTACATCAAGTGTGATACAATCAGTATATGGCTGGGGTTTCCGGACAGGATGCTGTCCCTTTGTGGACAGTGTCCTGGACATATATGGGAATGCATGAGCCATGTGGTCTTGGAGATGTCTGTAGAAAGCAATTGTGTAGGGGTCAGCATTGTGTGATGTCTCTGACACTGGCCCAGTGGGCTGTAAGGATACCATATCAGTGTTACAAAGTGTAACGTCTGTATCTGTAATGTTGTGCACTGTAGCCATCTGTGCTGGTGGTGGAGGTGGGATATGTATATCCAGGGCAAGCAGGGTGTTGTCAGCCCACAGTAGTCACCGATGTACGCCATACAGTACCTAGACACAAACACACAGAGTGAGGAGGTGCACCTCACCTGAATTGGTGTTCTGACTGCTGGTGTCCAGTAGTATGTCGTACGTAGCCTGGCAGGTACTGTACAACAGTTGCTGGCCGAGCACTGATACCTGGCCATCTACATGTGTATCCACCAATAGACAGACAGCTGCCACATATGTGTGATATGTGTTATTATGACAGTCAAGTAGCATGTGTATTATGTGTGCCAAGGTCTGCCAACATAGATTGCTGATACCATGTTATCTTTATTCCCAGGTACATGGCCCACCTGAGACATGCAACCTACTCCGTGGCTGAGGATGAGGAGATACACCAGAGCCTGGTGCGGGACTATGCAACACTCTTTTCCCGCACCAGCCAGAATCAGCAGGTGAGGGCTGCACTGTGGCAGGACCTTGTCCGGCGGGTAAATGATATAGGCATGCATAATAGGACATATGAGCAGGTACGACATCACTGCAGTGATTTGATTAGACATGTCCGTCAGCATGCATCAGATATCCACAGGCAACAGGTCGCCACAGGTGGTGGGGTGGCTACACATCCCCCACTCACCAGACTGGAGGGACTGCTCCTGAGTGTAGTGGCTCCAGTCCACCTGCAACAACAACAGCAGCAGACATGTGTCATGATGGAGGCTGGAGCCGCACAGCAGCAGGACACTGAACGCAGGTAATATGTCACATGTGTAGTTGACTGTTGTGTACACTGGTAGTTAATGCATGTGTGTGGTGTGTCCTTTGTTTGTAGCTGCAACCATAGTACATAATGTGCAAGTGTGATATCCGCAATATTAGCTGCAGACCTTTGAAAGGCGACTGTGGTACACCTGACCTGTATCATACTCCGTAATATTGGCACAGTTGTGCCCACTAACATTAGTTTCCTCCTGTCTGCAGGACCCTTCGGTATCACTGCAGTGCAGCCTATCCATGCTGGTGAGTGTCTATTTACTTTACCTGTTAAGATGTTGGTAGTAATAGTACCTTTTGGCACACTTAGTGGTGCCCCTTGTATGCATGTAGTGTCTGTGTCTGTGTGTCAATATCACGCATACTGAGTACTGTTCAATTGTGTGAAACTGTGTGCGCAGCGTGTGTGCAAGTGTGCAAGTGTGCAAGTGTGCAAGTGTGCATGTGTGCATGTGTGCATGTGTGCATGTGTGCATGTGTGCATGTGTGCACGTGTGCATGTGTGCATGTGTGCATGTGTGCACCTGTGCATGTGTGCATGTGTGCATGTGTGCATGTATGCATGTGTGCATGTGTGCACCTGTGCATGTGTGCATGTGTGCATGTGTGCATGTGTGCATCGCTGGCAGTGTGAAGACATTGTAAACTGTGTTTCCTGTTTACTTCCCACAGGTTCTGTTGCTGCTCTGGTGTTATCTAGCAGGAAACTGAGTCAGGTGCCATGGGTACTGCTACTGATGACATTGGTGTAGTGGCACAGGACGGTATGCCAGGGTCCACCATTGGTCAGCCAATTGACAGTACACAGCTGTCGACACCATCCATGCGTACAGTTATCCTGCCAATACACCCCTTGTCACCACTGTCCCTAGGTGATGGACAGCATACAGTGGGCATCGACCAGGGTAGTGTGGTACCTGCGGCACATGCTTCCCCACACAGCAGCCATGGGCATGGCCCAGACATGGTACCACACAGACAGTTGTCCAGGGGTTCTCGTGGGAGCATCCATGGGCGTACTGCCCCTGGCAGACGTGCCCACAGAGGACTTACAACCTCAGCTATGTTCCGGACAGTCATGCAGGCACAGTCACGTATGGAACGGTACACCAGACAGGGTCTGAGGGAGCTGACAGCATGTCGCACAGCCATGACCGACGGTATGCGTGACATTGCGGCCGCCATCCGTGATTTCACCGACGTCGTAGACAGACGTTGTGGGGACATATTACACCGTCTCCACAACTACATGTCCATGAGCCAGGGTGATGGTGGGCGGTTGCGTCGTCGACGTGGCCGTATGCCAGCAACAGCAGCAGCTGGCAGTCGGCGTGGACGACAACAGGGCCGCGGCCGCCCCCGTAGTGCCAGCAGCAGCCCCAGCAATGCTGGTTCTGTGCTGTCATCAGACCGCCCCAGGAGACCACGTGCACGTGGCTCTGGCCAGGGCCGACAGGGCTCTGTGTCCAGTCAGCGAACACCTGCTTCCGATGACAGTACCCAGTCTGGGTTGGTACCGGATACGGTCCGTAGCACCCCTGCAAGGCACAGGTACCATGTCCGTGCCCAGAGACACTGATCTGTATGGCCTGGCAGGTACAGTCTGTGGCTGTCCACAAACACCAGTATATGGCAGCCATGAGGTGGAACTGTGTGCATCCATACACACATGCAAAATAACAACACCTAGGGCTACCGCATACACGCACACACTGCAGCAACACTGCCCCACCTTCTACTGCTGTCCTCACCAACACACATACACATACATGTCAATTGGTGGTATGGGTGGCTGACCCAGGCATACCAAGTTCACACCCTGTGCATATGATGAAACTGTGCCACCTCCTGCAGTCTGTAACAACTGTGCAGGTACAGTTTAACATGTTACTGATGCACAGGGTGACCACATAGATGTGTAGTAATAGTATCATGTGTTGAACAGTACTGTGTGCTGATTTAATTGTGGGTATATCACAGCATGCCTGATGCAGTATTTGTGTGATTGTCATGTCCTGTTGTCTACACCCATGGTAAGTACCATAGTGTATCATCTGCACATGTTGGCATACTAGTGGTAATGATGTCAACAGCAGCCTACATACATAGGTAGCACAGGGATGGGTAATGCATGTAGTAATACACAATGATGGACATGTAAATTGCAAGTGGCATGTTGGCCACACTAGACTCTGCAATGCAGATGTGTGAGGACGTTGATATGTGTGCATAACTACACAAGTGGTACAGGACACATAGGTGCACACTAGCACTGCATGCACACACCTCCTACCATGCTAGACAGCCCCAACACACATAACGAACTGTCACGGGAGGGAGAGTCCCCATACATGTCAGGGATACTGTGGTGGCAAGCCAGGGAGCATACATCCTACTAAGTATGGCACCACTGTGAGAAGGATCGGTGTCTGTTATTTGACATGTGTATTACTGCAGGTATGGGCACATGGGTTTATATCCAGTTATTGTACATCCTGACAGTACATGCATGTTCCGTACACTTGTGTGCACTGAGACTGGACCCTGGCCATCTGACCAGTGTGTTTCCATGTACATGTGCATAGCGCCTGCATATGTGCAGTGTTACCTTATGGAACTGGTACAGCTTGTTTGTTGTATAATGGACTACATGGAGCACTGTTCACTGTACCTTTGTTTGCATGCATGTTTGCTTGCAATTACCCTGGAATACCGATCACACCTGCAATGCATAGTTATAGGGCTTCTGTGGACTCCTAGTGCCATCTGTGTAGCCTACTGTATGTATGGCCATGTCCCACTTGAGAGGTTGCCACTGTTTGACCTGTTCACATGTACATTGACTGTGACACAGTGCATATGACCTGCCTAACATGTGTCCACGTGAGCAGTCATGTATGCTACTGCTAAGTAGTCACAGGCACTACACCTTCACACATCCATCTCCTGTTGAACTACCTGCTTTGCTAGGGACAGCCTGCGCCTGTCACCCCTGGCCTATCGGATATTGGCAAAGCCTCTTGCTACCCCCATAGTGCCTATGTTAGGCAGGGCTCACATGACAAACCCACCTTCATAGGTATCACAAGGGATAAGACACTAAGAGCAATGCTACACAACGCCAGATGTCTAATCCTCCAGATGCATGCACCCAAAACACTCCTTTGCAGGGGAAACATCGATATGTGTGCTGTAACAGATGCCTGGTTCAGGGCTACTGGGAGCACACCAGCACTACCGGGTGTAACCCGGTTGATTCCTTTGCTACAGTCACCAAGGCCATTGCCAAGGGGAAGGTGGTTCACACAGCCTACCTGGGCCTTGCAAACGCCTTCGCAACAATACCCCACTTGGGCATTCTAGGCAAGCTCACCAGCCTGAATATGAGCCCCTATGTCACTAGATGGATTGCACAGTGGCTCAAGAACAGAACCCACATGGTTAGCATTGCTGGAGCCATGCCAGACCCCATAACAGTTCCAGGATGTGTCCCAGAAGGCTCAGTCCTGGGACCCTCTTGTTAGGTACATATTTATTGGAGGTACAGGCCAACACGGATGAACTGTGGCTGTCCAAATATGCAGATGACTGCAAACTGGACACCATAATCGACTACCCAGCTGACACAGGCATCTTCCAAAGGGGCATCATAGCAACAGACAACTTGTGCCAGGGCCATGGCCGTCTGCTGAACAGTGTGTAGAAGGGGAATGTGCATCCTGTAGTCTGTTCACCTAGTTACCAAAAGGGACATTGTCCCCACACACACTAACCCCTCTCAGCCAGAAACACACACTTGCCAATTGCAGGATTCAAACCCCTATCTGACTGTTATGACACGTGAGATAGGCGCATTAGCTGAGCACGCTATTTGCATTACTGGGGGTTTTTTCTTCCCCTGCTATACTTATAGAGTGCTGACATCATCAGTATTTAGAAAAGGGTATGGGCATCCTGTAGTGTCCTATCCTATTTGCCAAAAGGGACACGTCCCTCGCACACTAACCCCTCTCAGACAGACGCACACATTTGCCATTCACAGGAATCAAACCCCTACCTAGTTATGTTATGACACTTGAGACGGACGCATTAGCGGAGCGCGCTATTCGCATTACTGGGGGTTTTCCTTTCTCATGCTCTACTTATAGGGTGCTGACATCAGCAGTGTGTAGCAAAGGGGAGGAGCATCCTGTAGTCTGTTCACCCAGTTTCCAAAAGGGACTTTTCCCTCACACACTAACCCCCCTCACACAAACTTGCCATTCACAGGAATCAAACCCCTATCTAATTATGTTATGACACTTGAGACGGACGCATTAGCAGAGCGCGCTATTCGCATTACTGGGGGTTTTCCTTTCTCATGCTCTACTTATAGGGTGCTGACATCAGCAGTGTGTAGCAAAGGGGAAGGGCATCCTGTAGTCTGTTCACCCAGTTTCCAAAAGAGACTTTTCTCTCACACATTAACCCCCCTCACACAAACACACACACTTGCCATTCACAGGAATCAAACCCCTACCTCGTTATGTTATGACACTTGAGACGGATGCATTAGCAGAGCACGCTATTCGCATTACTGGGGGTTTTCCTTTCTCATGCTCTACTTATAGGGTGCTGACATCAGCAGTGTGTAGCAAAGGGGAGGGGCATCCTGTAGTCTGTTCACCCAGTTTCCAAAAGGGATTTTTCCCTCACACACTAACCCCCCTCACACAAACTTGCCATTCACAGGAATCAAACCCCTACCTAGTTATGGTTATGACACTTGAGACGGACGCATTAGCGGAGCGCGCTATTCGCATTATTGGGGATTTTCCTTTCTCATGCTCTACTTATAGGGTGCTGACATCAGCAGTGTGTAGCAAAGGGGAGGGGCATCCTGTAGTCTGTTCACCCAGTTTCCAAAAGGGACTTTTCCCTCATACACTAACCCCCCTCACACAAACACACACACTTGCCATTCACAGGAATCAAACCCCTACCTAGTTATGTTATGACACTTGAGACGGACGCATTAGCAGAGCGCGCTATTCGCATTACTGGGGGTTTTCTTTTCTCATGCTCTACTTATAGGGTGCTGACATCAGCAGTGTGTAGCAAAGGGGAGGGGCATCCTGTAGTCTGTTCACCCAGTTTCCAAAAGGGACTTTTCCCACACACACACACTTGCCATTCACAGGAATCAAACCCCTACCTAGTTATGTTATGACACTTGAGACGGACACAATAGCAGAGCGCGCTATTCGCATTACTGGGGGTTTTCTTTCTCATGCTCTACTTATAGGGTGCTGACATCAGCAGTGTGTAGCAAAGGGGAGGGGCATCCTGTAGTCTGTTCACCCAGTTTCCAAAAGGGATTTTTCCCTCACACACTAACCCCCCTCACACAAACACACACACTTGCCATTCACAGGAATCAAACCCCTACCTAGTTATGTTATGACACATGAGACGGACGCATTAGCAGAGCGCGCTATTCGCATTACTGGGAGTTTTCCTTTCTCATGCTCTACTTATAGGGTGCTGACATCAGCAGTGTGTAGCAAAGGGGAGGGGCATCCTGTAGTCTGTTCACTCAGTTTCCAAAAGGGACTTTTCCCTCACACACTAACCCCCCTCACACAAACACACACTCTTGCCATTCACAGGAATCAAACCCCTACCTAGTTATGTTATGACACTTGAAACGGACGCATTAGCAGAGCGCGCTATTCGCATTACTGGGGGTTTTCCTTTCTCATGCTCTACTTATAGGATGCTGACATCAGCAGTGTGTAGCAAAGGGGAGGGGCATCCTGTAGTCTGTTCACCCAGTTTCCAAAAGGGACTTTTCCCTCACACAAACACACACACTTGCCATTCACAGGAATCAAACCCCTACCTAGTTATGTTATGACACTTGAGACAGACGCATTAGCAGAGCGCGCTATTCGCATTACTGGGAGTTTTCCTTTCTCATGCTCAACTTATAGGGTGCTGACATCAGCAGTGTGTAGCAAAGGGGAGGAGCATCCTGTAGTCTGTTCACCCAGTTTCCAAAAGGGACTTTTCCCTCACACACAAACACACACACTTGCCATTCACAGGAATCAAACCCCTACCTAGCTATGTTATGACACTTGAGACGGACGCATTAGCAGAGCGCGCTATTCGCATTACTGGGAGTATTCCTTTCTCATGCTCTACTTATAGGGTGCTGACATCAGCAGTGTTTAGAAAGGGAATGTGCATCCTGAGTGTCTTTTCCTATTTGCCAAAAGGGACATTTCCCTCACACAAACTTACACACACACCAACCTCACACACAGACAGACACACACACACACACACACTGAGCACTTGCAGGATTTGAATCCCTACCTAACTATGTCATGACACTTGAGACGGACGCATTAGCGGAGCGCGCTATTCGGATTACTGGGGAGTTTCATTTCTCCTGCTGTACTTCTAGGGTGCTGACATCATCTGTGTTTGGAAAGGGGAATGTGCATCCTGTGGGGAAGCAGACACCAAGCACACTATGGCTAAGCTGTCATTCCCTAGGGCAAACAGCCTATTGTTGACCTCTACACCATTATGTTTAATTGTCAAATGCACATTATTTGTTGCTGATAGACTGTTTGCATATCTTTATTGCCATAGCATTCCCTGTTGGTATGAACAACCTCTGCATCTGTGGAAACTGTTTGCATATGGGAGGGATCCACTATATCACGTATGTCTCTGTAGTCATTTAACTGTGTGCACTGGGCAGACTGCTGTAATGTGGTTGGTCCCTGGCATAACACATAACAATACCAGATATGTGTGTCCCACTGCTAAACCAAGATTTGGACTAAGTGTGTGAGCATGCCCAGTGTGATTATTCCATATGTTGGACTCTGCAGCCCACCACATTTGTGGATGTGTGTGAACTTCACAAACTATCACCCGTTCATGGTTGTGGGTTGTGTGTCATGTTGTGTAGTTACTGTACAACTGCTTTGTGTGTGAACACAACAGGATTATACTGTGCCTGCAGTGTTTGCATGGGATACTTTGCATGCAGTCGTCAACATCCTTTCACACTGACCTAACACTGTAGTACTGTATAGTGTACTGGCAGTACTTTGACTGTGGTGGACAGTAACCTGGGCTTTACTGCTATCACTGCTTTACATTCTGATCGTGGGCACAACAGCCTGGTTCGGGCCAGTTGTGTACATCTGACCATGTTGCATTCTGTTCAGATATGCACTACTTACACCAGACTTGCCCAACATTGTTAGTGTATCCCACAACATAGGTGTACAATTGCATACACTAGCGTTGTGCCCTAGTCCATGGCTAATGCAAGTTGGAGAGTGTGTTTGTCCTTCAACACACATTGTAAGTGGAGTTTGCCATGACCAGTGTAATGGTTGGTATACTGTGCCTCTGTCTACCTGTGACATGACAGTGATACCCAGGATAAACCTACCATCTCCCATCCACCCATCAGGATTCCTATTGAGGAAGATTGATAAGTGACTCTATGGGTAGCCTGTGCTGAGGGTTCACTCATGGGTGGGGGTGGCTTCTGTGTTATGGATCACACAGTACAGCCTGTCCTATGTAAGTCAGTGCTGGGGTTCAGGTCTGTCATGTGCATAGCTCACTGCCATTCAGATTGTACTATGTGCAGCATTGTTATTGATGCCAGCAACACATGCAGAACATGGCATGTGTGTAGGCTGATTGATACTCCTGATGTGGTACTGTTGGGGACTTTACAGTTGATGGAGGTGTCTGCTGAGGTACATCCCACAGGGGCTATTGTAGTCGATTGTACCACTGATGCAGGAGGACTGCAGAGCCACAATGACCTCACCTTGTGTAGATCTGACATCCTTCATGATTAGGTGGGTATATGGTATGTTTCTGTAAACACTACAGCACATGTTTGTCCAGTGCAGGATATCTATCACCCTGTGTCCCCAGGTCTCTCATTACATGTTAACTACATAATGGGTTAACACCTATGTGGTGATTGGTGGACACTTACTGTATATCCACGGGGGTTGACTATACACATTTCTGCACTTAGCTTGCTGACATAGCTATGGCACCAGTTGTCTGTTTGTATGTTGCCCTTTTGTGGGATGCATGTGTCAGCTGGTGGATCATATGTGGTGAGTGGTTTGTAGTCCTCTGCAAACATGTTAGGACACAGTCCTTCCATGTTTGCCTGTACCTATGGGACATATATACCAGACGAGGGGATACCAGGTCCAAGCCTTGTGGGATGCCAGTTATATCTGGTTTGTAGTCTGACATGGCTGAAGCATGTCTGACCATGGCTGTTCTGTCCTTGGTCTGGTTTGCAACCCTCTACTGACATGTGGGTTTATATTTACACTGGTGAGCCTATCTATACTGAACATGTAGGGTATTGTATAGACGCCTTTGCAAGGTCCAGATCCACTGTGTGGAGCACATTGCCCTCATCAATGACCTGAATGACTGTTTCAATTGGGTCCAACATGGTTAGGGGCAGGATCTGCACTTGAAAAGGCCACACTGTGTTGGGTCCGGTGTCAGTAGGTCCCCGACATCCATATTTCTGTGGTACATGCTGCTCCTTTCCATAGCTGTGCAATCTGGGCTACTCAGGATTCTGGGGTAGTACTGTTCAGTATCCACTCAGGCAACACCTTTGTTGAGAAGGACCACTGTTGCTGTACACTGCTCTTTGGGTACATATTCTGTGGTACGGCTGGCATTGAGCAGTAGTGTGGTGTGGCATTCCATACATCTTAGACTCCATGTTGCACATCGCCCAGGTCACCATCTCATACCATTGCTGCTGTGTGTTTTGCTTTGGAGATGTTGTCTGTTACCTCAGCATCTGCTATGTCAGGGGGCCAGCTGTCTGCTGGGATACATAGTCTGCATACATGGGAGTGTGGGGGTTTGCACTGCACCTGTCGGGATGTATGTTGGCAATATGTGTGTGTGTTTGTGGTGTTTGTGTGATTCAGTCCATATCTGTGAATTCACAAGATGGCTCCTACCATCAGTTGTGTAAGCCTTGGGATTATCCTTCATGTCCTGTACAATTTATATCTACATAGGTTCATAGGTTCATACTAGGCTATCCACCCTGGGCATTTGTTAGGCTAGCCAGAGTGTGTGTGGCTTTGGAGACCCCTTGCTATCTGGATATTATGGCCATGTATTGTTTGCTTAGCTGTGCCTCTGTCTGGACATCACACAGTGAAGACCCCCACTGTAACTCTACAATCATCCATCCACTTGGCAAGATTCCTGTTGAACAATGTCAGTGAGGGGCTCTGCCTAACATGGGGTGGGAGTCTGGTCCAGGGTGTGTGGAGCCTCTGGATTATGTATCTGTCCCACCAGCACATCCTATTTCATTATGTGTTGGGGTTGACATCTCTCACTCTCGCAGCTCCAATGGATATGTGTTGTCTGGGGTGGAGCAGGTCCATCACTCCTGTGTTAGGCATGGCCTCCTACAACAGGCATGCAATGCCTCTGTGTGGGCAGTCTGACTGGAGTCATCTGGGGTGTCTACAGCCTAGCAGCATATGACATATATGTATGACACTTTATCCTCTTGGTAAGGTACCTTTGCAGTCTTCCTAACTGCTGCAGGTGTCAGGTAAGGTAGATCCCACATGAGTCATTGTACTGGATTATGGGTGTGATTGGGATAAAGTATAGGGGCACAGTGGCCTCTGTTGCCATAGATGTGACTCCTTTCCTAATACAGTGTCACATGTAGACAGTCTTCCTAGCCACATTGGCAATGTGGGTGTCACATAACAGGTTACTGTTCACTTGTGTCCCTTGGTCCCTGGTTACTCCTTCCATACATAATGGTTTACCACCTTTGTGGTATTTCGTGGTACCTTGTCTAGTATTTGGTGGGACATTCATACTGTCCAGTGTCTTCCGGACGGTTGGGGGTTTGTGTGTGAGAGTGCGGTCTGTAGCATACTACAGACTGCACAGCAGTCTTGCCTACAGTTAGTTGCACGTGGGTGAACTCCACTGCCTTGTGCATTGTCAGTTACCTGGACATCTGGGTGTCTGTGCTGCCTATGGTTACTCACCTCCTTTTATGTAGTGTTCCAGGTTTTGGGGCCATGACACATGGTACATGGTATAACCTGGTAGTGCTGGTGTGCTGTCAGGAGCCTTGCAGCAGGTTTCTGTCACTGCACAGACATCGATGTTCTCTATTCTGGGGATGGCCTAGGGAGCATGCATATTGGGGTGTACACATCTGGCATCGGTCATCATTTCCCTTATGTTTCTTCCCACTTATGTTTTCTCGGGTGGCGGGTCAGTCTGTTCAGCCTTGCCTACAAAAGGCTGTGTGGAGGTGGCCAAGGCCTTATCCACTATTCAGACGCCCAGGGGTAACGGGTGCAGGCCATCCCAAGGGCAGCTGCATGGATTGTCAAGCATGACATCCCAACCTGACAGACATTGGATCCCCTTGGACTGACACCAGTAAATGTGCTACTTGCTATGACTGATCATTCCATGTTTCTACTGTGGCATTATTCTTGGTAAGGGTAGGTTGCTGCAAATGGTGAGTGTCATACCAGCCTGGACTACATAATCGGATAGCTCATCTGTGTCTCTTTACATGTAGGCTAGGGCAGTACACCTCGGGTCATTCACACCAGCATGGACTATAACTGCATCATATTTCTGTTTGCTTTGGAGTGACCTTCATATTTCTGTTATGTGGCATATTGTGGCGGCCTACAGGCAGCTTACTGTACCCTTTCCTTTGTTCAGTCTGCTGTGCGGGACAGCAGTGTGTCTGACTATGGAGTCACCTATTACAACTGTATCAGGCATGTTGTTTCTCCTTCTGGCCTGTGACTGTTTGGCACACCAGCTTTGTGTGCTATGTTTTGCATGTGCTATGTTTGGAGGCTGTTTCATTGGGTGTCTGCTTTATTGGCCTCTGTTGGTGTGCTGTGTGTGTGATTTCTGCCTCCGGGAATGTCTTTCTGTGTTTATGTGTTTGGTTTGCAGTTGTGGTAGGTCTATGTGGGTATGTATTTGTGGTGTGTGTGGTTACCTTCTCCTACTGACTTGTTGTGGGTGTACTGAGTTGGGGGAGCTCTGCCTCTGGTTTGGATGGATGGTTGCATCTCTCACATATATTTGTATTTCTTGGGTGGAGTTGGTGGTTGTCTGTGTACTTGGGGCAGGTGTAACATTGGCTCAGGGTTCACAGATTCCACTTGTTGAGCCTGGCCTTACTGGATTGCATGTGTGGACAGATTATATTGCCATACTACTGATCAGTAATTACGTCATTGTTCATGCTTGCTCTATCATGTAGTAGCTTCCTCTTTCTCTTGCATGTTTTGGTTATGGCTGGTGTCCACCATGCCAGATTTAGGCACTGTGTCTTGTTTTAATTTGGGACTGCATAATCCAAGCATTCCTGGCGGTGTTCATGGAGTGGCTGTCTTGCAGGTTCTGAGGCGTGGCCCATATTTTGCACCTGCACGGAACTTTCATGGCTTCAACATCATTTTGGAGGTGTGCACATAATGCTTAGCACATGTTTTCCACTGTGTTTCCCGGACAGGGACTGTGGTCAGGGTTTGTATATCCAGTGTGATTACTATATGGTCTGGTGTTACCAGTGTGCAATACACTTCTCATCTTAACATCCCGCACCCATGTTGCTGATTATCACATCCAGTATGCTTGCCCTCTCGTGGGTGTGCTACGTTGTTCCTGGGCCTTTTGGTTTGTGGATTTAATGACCTTTTGTCCTACACTGTTGCAGCTGGTATAATGCTCCCAGTCTATGTGTCTGGGTATTTGCAGTCACCAAATATAATGTGGTTTGGAGGACTTGATATATTCATGTATTCCAGCATGGGCGCAATGCAGTTCCTGGTGTTGGGCCAGTACTCTGTGGCAGGCTATACACTGGTGGGCGGTTTTAGCCACTGTTACTTGTGCATGGCTAGTCCATGCTGCTTTTTCTGGTGGTACCAACATGAGGGTGTGGTTATCCTTGTCATTCTTGATGGTCGCCTCCTTTTGTAGCTTGTTCCAAGTGTTGAGGATGTACAGCACAGTCTGAGGTGTGACCTGGTGGTGTTAGGGTGCTGTTGTGAGCCTTGCCTCAGTATTCTGTTACAGCACAGTTATCAACATTCTCCATACTGGGTGGGCTTAGTCTGCATGCATCTTGCTGTTTGACCTTATCCCTTATCTGATTCTTATCCCTTCTGGTACCTATGGAGATAGGTTTGTGTTTTGCGCCTTCCTATTCAGGGCACACTGTGCATGACAACAGCCTTTGCCAGTATCCATACGGCCTGCACTGATAGGTGCATGCCAGTCCTGGCAGGTGGTGCATCATGTCATGCTCAGCATGTCATCCCAGACTGGCACACAGTTCGTCCCCTTTGCCTACCTGCATTACTCCGGTAATTGTTGCACTTCATCATCTCGTTGTCCTGTTGTGGCATGCTGCTTGTTGAGGGTAGGATGTTAGACGGGGTCCTCAGGTGTGCATATGGTACTTGGTGTTACATTACTTGACACACAGCATTCATGCCTCAGGTGGTGCTGCAGGGCTGCCTCTGTCGGATGCACATATTAAACTTACCTGTACATGTTTGTGAACAGGTTATGTCACATTAGGCATCCCTGTTACTATATGGTGAGTCGGAGAGGGGTATCATTCCCAAGGTTCCTACTGAGCCAATGTATGTGCTATGCGTTGCCTCTTTGCCAAAGCCAGGGCATACTGGGCACGCCTCCTTCTGCCTACTGGGGCAGGCTCAGGTTGTTCCTCCTCCGAGTCACGCTGTGCCTGTGGTGGCCTTGGCGATGGTGGGGGGCTGTTTGGCCCAGCCCTATGGTGATCCTGCTGCAGCTGTTTTCGCATGATCATATTATGTAGCATAGCACATACCATGACAATTTGGGTACATGTAGTTGGTGTGTACTGCAAGGCTCCACCAGATGTGTCCAGACACCGGAACCGTGACTTGAGCAGCCCGAACACACGCTCTATTACATTACGTATTTGTGCGTGTGCCTCATTATGGCGTTCCTGTTCAGGTGTGTGTGCATTTCTGATGGGTGTCATCAGCCACGGCTCCAGTGCATATCCAGCATCCCCCACTAGGTGTCCGTGTGGGATGTCCCCATTGGCAAATGTCTGGTACAGCTGCGTCAGATGCCAGATGTGGGAATCATGGTAGCTCCCAGGACAGCCGGCACACACATTCATTATTATGCCCTGGGCATCACACACGACCTGGCAGTTGATGGAGGGGAAGCCCTTGCGGTTTATGTAGGCCCTACCCCGCTCTCCTGCTGGTGCTTTGATGCGTATGTGCGTGCAGTCTATGGCACCCAGTACCTCAGGGTATTCCGCTATTTGCTGGAAGAGACGCATGTTGCTGGCCAATACCTCACGGGCATTGGGGAAGTATACATGATCACCGACATGTGCTGACATGGCATCCAGGAACTGGTGCAGTACCCTGGAAGCTGATGCCTGTGATATCCCCATCATATCGCCAGTTGGTCTCTGGAAGGTACCTGTTGCTAGTATTCTTAGGCCAACACATACCTTGGTTTCCACTGGGATGGGTTCCCTCTGTTGGTTCTGTGTGTGAGGCGTGGCCTGCACAGCTCCACTATTTGCTGCAGGAGGTCTCTGTCCACTCTATAGCGCTCTACTATCTCCAGCTCATGTAACCCATGGTAGGTGACCCTGGGCCTGTACACTCTTCTCTGCCCCCCCACTGCGGGTTGTCTGGCACCATCTGCATTGTCACCACCCTCAGCAAGTCGCCTATGTCTCATTATGACAGCTATGGCAGCCCCTAACATTTCTGCTCTGAGTTCAGCTTTTTCAGTTTTCACTTCTGATAACTTAACTCCTGTCTTGGAGTGTCTCTTGAGAGAAACATTCTGCACTGCTGTTTGCAGAGTTTTAAGTGCTGGGCTGGCCTAGTATTCTGCCTGTGTAATTGCCTGCATCTAATTGTTTTCACCTGCTAGCTCCAGCAGTATTCCCTGCTAACTTCCTAGTACATCTGTTGTTTCCTTTTTCCTTTCTGTTTCCTCAGGGTGGGGCCATGTGCAAACCAGCAGAAACAGGCTCACAGTGGCTTACACGCGCGCACACACACTTACACAGTTCAAGATCTGCTTATTCAGTTTTAAACGCGTGCACGCCCGCGCAAACGGTGTTAAACAGCTCCCAACACGCTCCCACATGCTTAGTCTGCCTTACACGCGCGCACAGTGCCTTACACGCGCGCACACTGCCTTACACGCCACACCGCCTTACTCGCTTCACGGCGCACGCGCATACACGTCCAACAAGAAACTTTGGTGTAGGCAACAGTGTACACCTTCCATTCCTTGGCTTTCTCATGTTTACTTGGGGGCACACCTCCTCCCTTGATGTCTCTCTGACATCTGTCATGTAACTCTACCTTCCAATGACTTCTATCCCTTTCTACCATTCCCCCCTGTGATGTCACCTATCTCCTACTCTGTTCCTCCCCCTTCTGTAACTCTTACACTACTCAGACTGTGCTCATTTGCTATGTGACAGTGGTATTCAGTATCCTTACCCTAATTTGCATCAGATTGCCTACTAATGCTTAGTTACATCTCTTACACTTGGCTTCCCCCCTTGGCAACCACTACACGGTGGCCATGTTGGTTTTCCTATGCTGGTCCCTCCATTGACATTCCATATAATGCATAAAACCTACATTTGTAGGTTTAAAACCTTCGTTTTCATGTTTTATGCAGCGCAGCCCGTTTGTGTGGGGCTGCGCTGGGTTTACACATCGGCAATTGCCGAAAAAAAAAAAAGATTATTTTACATTTTTTTGCATGGGGTTGCATTGCCAATGGCCACATATTTGGCCATTGGCATGCTGCCTATGACATATGCACCCTTTATTTGGAGCTGACATGGCTCCATTGCCGTGTTTGCAGAAACGTACTCAGTTGTCAACTGAGTACATTTCTGCAGCTAACACGGCTCTTACACGGGCTGTTCTGGGCATCCTGGATCGCTAATCAGCCTCATTTGCATGCTATTCGGCTGCAAGTGGGCTGATTAGCTTAGCCACGCCCACTCCGTGTAAGAGCCGTGTTAGACTAACTCTTACACGGACTTTGGGCTGTTCCTGGATCACGAAGGCTACATGGAGTCTTACACTACTCTTAGACTCCGTGTAAGCCTTCGTGAATCTGGCCCAATGTGATTCAGCACAGTAACCCTGCAAATATATCTCACTGTGATTGAGCACAGTAACCCTGTAAATATACCTCACTGCGATTGGGCAAAGCAGCACCATAAATATAACTCACTGTGATTGAGCACAGTAACCATGTAAAGGTATCTCACTGTGATTAAGCACAGTAACCCTGTAAAGATATCTCACTGTGATTGAGCACAGTAACCCTGTAAAGATATCTCACTGTGATTCAGCACAGTAACCATGCAAAGATATCTCACTGTGATTGAGCACAGTAACCCTGTAAAGGTATCTCACTGTGATTGAACACAGTATCACTCTAAATATAACTCATTGTGACTGAGCACAGTAACCATGTAAAGGTATCTCACTGTGATTGAGCACAGTAACCCTGTAAAGATATCTCACTGTGATTGAGCACAGTAACCCTGTAAAGATATCTCACTGCGATTGGGCACAGTAACCCTGTAAAGATATCTCACTGTGGTTGGGCACAGTAACACTGTAAATATAACTCAATGTGATTCAGCACATTAACCCTGCAAATATATCTCACTGTGATTGAGCACAGTAACCCTGTAAATATACCTCACTGCGATTGGGCAAAGCAGCACCATAAATATAACTCACTGTGATTGAGCACAGTAACAATGTAAAGGTATCTCACTGTGATTAAGCACAGTAACCCTGTAAAGATATCTCACTGTGATTGAGCACAGTAACCCTGTAAAGATATCTCACTGTGATTGGGCACAGTAACACTGTAAATATAACTCACTGTGATTAAGCACAGTAACCCTGTAAAGATATCTCACTGTGATTGAGCACAGTAACCCTGTAAAGGTATCTCACTGTGATTGAGCAGAGTAACACTCTAAATATAACTCACTGTGATTGAGCACAGAAACCATGTAAAGGTATCTCACTGTGATTGAGCACAGTAATCCTGTAAAGGTATCTCATTGTGACTGAGCACAGTAACCCTGTAAAGAGTACTCACTGTGATTCACAAAGTAACACTGTAAATATAACTCATTGCAATTGAGCACAGTAACACTGTAAATACAACTCATTGTGATTGAGTACAGTAAACCTGTAAAGATATCTCACTGTGACTGAGCACAGTAAACCTGTAAAGGTATCACACTGTGATTGAGTACAGTAAACCTGTAAAGGTATCTCACTGTGATTGAGTACAGTAAACCTGTAAAGGTATCTCATTGTGATTGGGCACAGTAACACTGTAAATATAACTCATTGTGATCCAGCACAGTAACCATGTAAATGTATCCCACTGTGATTGAGCTCAGTAATCCTGTAAAGATATCACACTGTGATTGAGCACAGTAACCTTGTAAAGATATCTCAGTGTGAGTGGGCATCCAAACACTGTAAATATAACTCACTGTAATTGAGCACAATAACCATATAAAGGTTTTGCACTGTGATTGAGTACAGTAACTCTGTAAAGATATTTCACTGTGATTGAGCACAGTAATCCTGTAAAGGTATCTCATTGTGACTGACCACAGTAACCCTGTAAAGATATCTCACTGTGATTGGGCACAGTAACACTGTAAATATAACTCAATGTGATTCAGCACAGTAACCATGCAAAGATATCTCACTGTGATTGAGCACAGTAACCCTGTAAAGATATCTCACTGTGATTGAGCACAGTAACCACGTAACTGTATCTCACTGTGATTGAGCACAGTAATCCTGAAAAGGTATCTCATTGTGACTGAGCACAGTAAAAATGTAAAGATATCTCACTGTGATTGGGCACAGTAACACTGTAAATATAATTCATTGTGATGGGGCACAGTAACCATATAACGGTATCTCAATGTGATTGAGCACAGTAATAGTGTAAAGGTATCTCATTGTGACTGAGCACAGTAACCCTGTAAAGACATCTCACTGTGATTGGGCAAAGTAACACTGTAAATATAACTCATTGCAATTGAGCACAGTAACACTGTAAATATAACTCATTATGATCCAGCACAGTAGCCATGTAAAGGTATCACACTGTGATTGAGCTCAGTAATCCTGTAAAGATATCTCACTGTGATTGAGCACAGTAATCTTGTAAAGATATCTCACTGTGATTGAGCACAGTAACCATGTAAAGGTATCTCATTGTGACTGAGCACAGTAACCCTGTAAAGATATCTCACTGTGATTGAACACAGTATCACTCTAAATATAACTCATTGTGACTGAGCACAGTAACCATGTAAAGGTATCTCACTGTGATTGAGCACAGTAACCCTGTAAAGATATCTCACTGTGATTGAGCACAGTAACCCTGTAAAGATATCTCACTGTGGTTGGGCACAGTAACACTGTAAATATAACTCAATGTGATTCAGCACAGTAACCCTGCAAATATATCTCACTGTGATTGAGCACAGTAACCCTGTAAATATATCTCACTGCGATTGGGCAAAGCATCACCATAAATATAACTCACTGTGATTGAGCACAGTAACCATGTAAAGGTATCTCACTGTGATTAAGCACAGTAACCCTGTAAAGATATCTCACTGTGATTGAGCACAGTAACCCTGTAAAGATATCTCACTGTGATTGGGCACACTAACACTGTAAATATAACTCAATGTGATTCAGCACAGTAACCATGAAAAGATATCTCACTGTGATTGAGCACAGTAACCCTGTAAAGGTATCTCACTGTGATTGAGCACAGTAATCCTGTAAAGGTATCTCATTGTGACTGAGCACAGTAACCCTGTAAAGAGTACTCACTGTGATTCGCAAAGTAACACTGTAAATATAACTCATTGCAATTGAGCACAGTAACACTGTAAATATAACTCATTGTGATCCAGCACAGTAACCATGTAAATGTATCCCACTGTGATTGAGCACAGTAATCCTGTAAAGATATCACACTGTGATTGAGCACAGTAACCCTGTAAAGATATCTCAGTGTGAGTGGGCACCCTAACACTGTAAATATAACTCACTATAATTGAGCACAATAACCATATAAAGGTTTTGCACTGTGATTGAGTACAGTAACTCTGTAAATATATTTCACTGTGATTGACCACAGTAACCCTGTAAAGATATCTCACTGTGATTGAGTACAGTAACACTCTAAATATAACTCACTGTGATTGAGCACAGTAACCATGTAAAGGTATCTCACTGTGATTGAGCACAGTAATCCTGTAAATGTATCTCATTGTGACTGAGCACAGTAACAATGCAAAGATAACTCACTGTGATTGGGCACAGTAACACTGTAAATATAACTCACTGTGATTGAGTACAGTAGCCATGTAAAGATATCTCACTGTGACTGAGCACAGTAACCCTGTAAAGATATCTCACTGTGATTGAGCACAGTAACCCTGTAAAGATATTTCACTGTGATTGGGCACAGTAACACTGTAAATATAACTCATTGTGACTGAGCACAGTATCCATGTAAAGGTATGTCACTGTGATTGAGCACAGTAATCCTGTAAAGATATCTCACTGTGATTGAGCACAGTAACCCTGTAAAGATAACTCACTGTGATTGGGCACAGTAACACTGTAAATATAACTCAATGTGATTGAGTACAGTAACCACGTAACTGTATCTCACTGTGATTGAGCACAGTAATCCTGAAAAGGTATCTCATTGTGACGGAGCACAGTAACAATGTAAAGATATCTCACTGTGATTGGGCACAGTAACACTGTAAATATAATTCATTGTGATGGGGCACAGTAACCATGTAAAGGTAGCTCACTGTGTTTGAGCACAGTAATAGTGTAAATGTATCTCATTGTGACTGAGCACAGTAACCCTGTAAAGATATCTCACTGTGATTGGGCAAAGTAACACTGCAAATATAACTCATTGCAATTGAGCACAGTAACAATGTAAATACCACTCATTGTGATTGAGCACAGTAACCATGTACAGGTATCTCACTTTGATTGAGTACAGTAACCCTGTAAAGGTATCTCACTGTGATTGAGTACAGTAAACCTGTAAAGGTATCTCATTGTGATTGGGCACAGTAACACTGTAAATATAACTCACTGTGATTGAGCACATTAATCTTGTAAAGATATCTCACTGTGATTGAGCACAGTAACCTTGTAAAGGTATCTCACTGTGATTGAGCACAGTAACCCTGTAAAGATATCTCACTGTGATTGAACACAGTATCACTCTAAATATAACTCATTGTGACTGAGCACAGTAACCATGTAAAGGTATCTCACTGTGATTGAGCACAGTAACCCTGTAAAGATATCTCACTGTGATTGAGCACAGTAACCCTGTAAAGATATCTCACTGCGATTGGGCACAGTAACACTGTAAATATAACTCAATGTGATTCAGCACAGTAACCATGCAAATATATCTCACTGTGATTGAGCACAGTAACCCTGTAAATATATCTCACTGCGATTGGGCACAGCAGCACCATAAATATAACTCACTGTGATTGAGCACAGTAACCATGTAAAGGTATCTCACTGTGATTAAGCACAGTAACCCTGTAAAGATATCTCACTGTGATTGAGCACAGTAACCCTGTAAAGATATCTCACTGTGATTGGGCACAGCAACACTGTAAATATAACTCAATGTGATTCAGCACAGTAACCATGCAAAGATATCTCACTGTGATTGGGCACAGTAACACTGTAACTATAACCCAATTTGATTCAGCACAGTAACCATGCAAAGTTATCTCACTGTGATTGAGCACAGTAACCTTGTAAAGATATCTCACTGTGATTGAGCACAATAAACCTGTAAAGATATCTCACTGTAATTGAGCACAGTAACACTGCAAATATAACTCACTGTGATTGAGCACAGTAACAATGTAAAGATATCTCACTGTAATTGGGCACAGTAACACTGTAGATATAACTCACTGTGATTGAGCACAGTAACCCTGTAAAGATATCTCACTGTGATTGAGCACAGTAACCCTGTAAAGATATCTCACTGTGATTGAGCACAGTAACCCTGTAAAGATATCTCACTGTGATTGGGCACGGTAATCCTGTAAAGATATCTCACTGTGATTGGGCACAGTAACCCTGTAAAGATATCTCACTGTGATTGGGCACAGTAACCCTGTAAAGGTATCTCACTGTGATTGAGCACAGTAATCCTGTAAATGTATCTCATTGTGACTGAGCACAGTAACAATGCAAAGATAACTCACTGTGATTGGGCACAGTAACATTGTAAATATAACTCACTGTGATGGAGTACAGTAGCCATGTAAAGATATCTCACTGTGACTGAGCACAGTAACCCTGTAAAGATATCTCACTGTGATTGAGCACAGTAACCCTGTAAAGATATCTCACTGTGATTGAGCACAGTAACCCTGTAAAGATATCTCACTGTGATTGGGCACAGTAACACTGTAAATATAACTCATTGTGATCCAGCACAGTAACCATGTAAATGTATCCCACTGTGATTGAGTACAGTAAACCTGTAAAGGTATCTCACTGTGATTGAGCACAGTAATCCTGTAAAGAGTACTCACTGTGATTGGGCACGGTAATCCTGTAAAGATATCTCACTGTGATTGGGCACAGTAACCCTGTAAAGATATCTCACTGTGATTGGGCACAGTAACCCTGTAAAGGTATCTCACTGTGATTGAGCACAGTAATCCTGTAAATGTATCTCATTGTGACTGAGCACAGTAACCATGCAAAGATAACTCACTGTGATTGGGCACAGTAACATTGTAAATATAACTCACTGTGATGGAGTACAGTAGCCATGTAAAGATATCTCACTGTGACTGAGCACAGTAACCCTGTAAAGATATCTCACTGTGATTGAGCACAGTAACCCTGTAAAGATATCTCACTGTGATTGAGCACAGTAACCCTGTAAAGATATCTCACTGTGATTGAGCACAGTAACCCTGTAAAGATATCTCACTGTGATTGGGCACAGTAACACTGTAAATATAATTCATTGTGATGGGGCACAGTAACCATATAATGGTATCTCAATGTGATTGAGCACAGTAATAGTGTAAAGGTATCTCATTGTGACTGAGCACAGTAACCCTGTAAAGACATCTCACTGTGATTGGGCAAAGTAACACTGTAAATATAACTCATTGCAATTGAGCACAGTAACAATGTAAATACCACTCATTGTGATTGAGAACAGTAACCTTGTAAAGGTATCTCATTGTGACTGAGCACAGTAACCCTGTAAAGATATATCACTGTGATTGAACACAGTATCACTCTAAATATAACTCATTCTGACTGAGCACAGTAACCATGTAAAGGTATCTCACTGTGATTGAGCACAGTAACCCTGTAAAGAAATCTCACTGTGATTGAGTACAGTAAACCTGTAAAGGTATCTCATTGTGATTGGGCACAGTAACACTGTAAATATAACTCACTGTGATTGAGCACATTAATCTTGTAAAGATATCTCACTGTGATTGAGCACAGTAACCTTGTAAAGGTATCTCACTGTGATTGAGCACAGTAACCCTGTAAAGATATCTCACTGTGATTGAACACAGTATCACTCTAAATATAACTCATTGTGACTGAGCACAGTAACCATGTAAAGGTATCTCACTGTGATTGAGCACAGTAACCCTGTAAAGATATCTCACTGTGATTGAGCACAGTAACCCTATAAAGATATCTCACTGCGATTGGGCACAGTAACACTGTAAATATAACTCAATGTGATTCAGCACAGTAACCATGCAAATATATCTCACTGTGATTGAGCACAGTAACCCTGTAAATATATCTCACTGCGATTGGGCACAGCAGCACCATAAATATAACTCA
Source organism: Protopterus annectens (assembly GCF_019279795.1). NCBI lineage: Eukaryota > Metazoa > Chordata > Ceratodontiformes > Protopteridae > Protopterus > Protopterus annectens. Next base: position 1,893,168,391 of record NC_056729.1, read on the forward strand.
CTGTGATTGAGCACAGTAACCATGTAAAGGTATCTCACTGTGATTAAGCACAGTAACCCTGTAAAGATATCTCACTGTGATTGAGCACAGTAACCCTGTAAAGATATCTCACTGTGATTGGGCACAGCAACACTGCAAATATTATTCAATGTGATTCAGCACAGTAACCATGCAAAGATATCTCACTGTGATTGGGCACAGTAACACTGTAACTATAACTCAATTTGATTCAGCACAGTAACCATGCAAAGTTATCTCACTGTGATTGAGCACAGTAACCTTGTAAAGATATCTCACTGTGATTGAGCACAATAAACCTGTAAAGATATCTCACTGTAATTGAGCACAGTAACACTGCAAATATAACTCACTGTGATTGAGCACAGTAACAATGTAAAGATATCTCACTGTAATTGGGCACAGTAACACTGTAGATATAACTCACTGTGATTGAGCACAGTAACCCTGTAAAGATATCTCACTGTGATTGAGCACAGTAACCCTGTAAAGATATCTCACTGTGATTGAGCACAGTAACCCTGTAAAGATATCTCACTGTGATTGGGCACGGTAATCCTGTAAAGATATCTCACTGTGATTGGGCACAGTAACCCTGTAAAGATATCTCACTGTGATTGGGCACAGTAACCCTGTAAAGGTATCTCACTGTGATTGAGCACAGTAATCCTGTAAATGTATCTCATTGTGACTGAGCACAGTAACAATGCAAAGATAACTCACTGTGATTGGGCACAGTAACATTGTAAATATAACTCACTGTGATGGAGTACAGTAGCCATGTAAAGATATCTCACTGTGACTGAGCACAGTAACCCTGTAAAGATATCTCACTGTGATTGAGCACAGTAACCCTGTAAAGATATCTCACTGTGATTGAGCACAGTAACCCTGTAAAGATATCTCACTGTGATTGGGCACAGTAACACTGTAAATATAACTCATTGTGATCCAGCACAGTAACCATGTAAATGTATCCCACTGTGATTGAGTACAGTAAACCTGTAAAGGTATCTCACTGTGATTGAGCACAGTAATCCTGTAAAGAGTACTCACTGTGATTGGGCACGGTAATCCTGTAAAGATATCTCACTGTGATTGGGCACAGTAACCCTGTAAAGATATCTCACTGTGATTGGGCACAGTAACCCTGTAAAGGTATCTCACTGTCATTGAGCACAGTAATCCTGTAAATGTATCTCATTGTGACTGAGCACAGTAACCATGCAAAGATAACTCACTGTGATTGGGCACAGTAACATTGTAAATATAACTCACTGTGATGGAGTACAGTAGCCATGTAAAGATATCTCACTGTGACTGAGCACAGTAACCCTGTAAAGATATCTCACTGTGATTGAGCACAGTAACCCTGTAAAGATATCTCACTGTGATTGAGCACAGTAACCCTGTAAAGATATCTCACTGTGATTGGGCACAGTAACACTGAAAATATAACTCATTGTGACTGAGCACAGTATCCATGTAAAGGTATGTCACTGTGATTGAGCACAGTAATCCTGTAAAGATATCTCACTGTGATTGAGCACAGTAACCCTGTAAAGATATCTCACTGTGATTGGGCACAGTAACACTGTAAATATAATTCATTGTGATGGGGCACAGTAACCATATAATGGTATCTCAATGTGATTGAGCACAGTAATAGTGTAAAGGTATCTCATTGTGACTGAGCACAGTAACCCTGTAAAGACATCTCACTGTGATTGGGCAAAGTAACACTGTAAATATAACTCATTGCAATTGAGCACAGTAACAATGTAAATACCACTCATTGTGATTGAGAACAGTAACCTTGTAAAGGTATCTCATTGTGACTGAGCACAGTAACCCTGTAAAGATATCTCACTGTGATTGAACACAGTATCACTCTAAATATAACTCATTCTGACTGAGCACAGTAACCATGTAAAGGTATCTCACTGTGATTGAGCACAGTAACCCTGTAAAGATATCTCACTGTGATTGAGCACAGTAACACTCTAAATATATCTCACTGTGATTGAACACAGTATCACTCTAAATATAACTCATTCTGACTGAGCACAGTAACCATGTAAAGGTATCTCACTGTGATTGAGCACAGTAACCCTGTAAAGATATCTCACTGTGATTGAGCACAGTAACCCTGTAAAGATATCTCACTGCGATTGGGCACAGTAACCCTGTAAAGATATCTCACTGTGGTTGGGCACAGTAACACTGTAAATATAACTCAATGTGATTCAGCACAGTAACCCTGCAAATATATCTCACTGTGATTGAGCACAGTAACCCTGTAAATATACCTCACTGCGATTGGGCAAAGCAGCACCATAAATATAACTCACTGTGATTGAGCACAGTAACCATGTAAAGGTATCTCACTGTGATTAAGCACAGTAACCCTGTAAAGATATCTCACTGTGATTGAGCACAGTAACCCTGTAAAGATATCTCACTGTGATTGAGCACAGTAACCCTGTAAAGATATCTCACTGTGATTCAGCACAGTAACCCTGTAAAGGTATCTCACTGTGATTGAACACATTATCACTCTAAATATAACTCATTGTGACTGAGCACAGTAACCATGTAAAGGTATCTCACTGTGATTGAGCACAGTAACCCTGTAAAGATATCTTACTGTGATTGAGCACAGTAACCCTGTAAAGATATCTCACTGCGATTGGGCACAGTAACCCTGTAAAGATATCTCACTGTGGTTGGGCACAGTAACACTGTAAATATAACTCAATGTGATTCAGCACATTAACCCTGCAAATATATCTCACTGTGATTGAGCACAGTAACCCTGTAAATATACCTCACTGCGATTGGGCAAAGCAGCACCATAAATATAACTCACTGTGATTGAGCACAGTAAACATGTAAAGGTATCTAACTGTGATTAAGCACAGTAACCCTGTAAAGATATCTCACTGTGATTGAGCACAGTAACCCTGTAAAGATATCTCACTGTGATTGGGCACAGTAACACTGTAAATATAACTCAATGTGATTCAGCACAGTAACCATGCAAAGATATCTCACTGTGATTGAGCACAGTAATCCTGTAAAGGTATCTCACTGTGATTGAGCACAGTAACACTCTAAATATAACTCACTGTGATTGAGCACAGTAACCATGTAAAGGTATCTCACTGTGATTGAGCACAGTAATCCTGTAAAGGTATCTCATTGTGACTGAGCACAGTAACCCTGTAAAGGTATCTCACTGTGATTGAGCACAGTAACACTCTAAATATAACTCACTGTGATTGAGCACAGTAACCATGTAAAGGTATCTCATTGTGACTGAGCACAGTAACCCTGTAAAGAGTACTCACTGTGATTCGCAAAGTAACACTGTAAATATAACTCATTGCAATTGAGCACAGTAACACTGTAAATATAACTCATTGTGATCCAGCACAGTAACCATGTAAAGGTATCACACTGTGATTGAGCACAGTAATCCTGTAAAGATATCACACTGTGATTGAGCACAGTAAACCTGTAAAGATATCTCAGTGTGAGTGGGCACCCTAACACTGTAAATATAACTCACTGTAATTGAGCACAATAACCATATAAAGGTTTTGCACTGTGATTGAGTACAGTAACTCTGTAAAGATATTTCACTGTGATTGAGCACAGTAACCCTGTAAATGTATCTCATTGTGACTGAGCACAGTAACAATGCAAAGATAACTCACTGTGATTGAGCACAGTAACCCTGTAAATATATCTCACTGCGATTGGGCACAGCAGCACCATAAATATAACTCACTGTGATTGAGCACAGTAACCATGTAAAGGTATCTCACTGTGATTAAGCACAGTAACCCTGTAAATATATCTCACTGTGATTGAGCACAGTAACCCTGTAAAGATATCTCACTGTGATTGGGCACAGCAACACTGTAAATATAACTCAATGTGATTCAGCACAGTAACCATGCAAAGTTATCTCACTGTGATTGAGCACAGTAACCATGCAAAGATATCTCACTGTGATTGGGCACAGTAACACTGTAACTATAACTCAATTTGATTCAGCACAGTAACCATGCAAAGTTATCTCACTGTGATTGAGCACAGTAACCTTGTAAAGATATCTCACTGTGATTGAGCACAATAAACCTGTAAAGATATCTCACTGTGATTGAGCACATTAATCTTGTTTATATATCTCACTGTGATTGTGCACAGTAACCCTGTAAAGATATCTCACTGTGATTGAGCACAGTAATCCTGTAAAGATATCTCACTGTGATTGGGCCAGTAACACTGTAAATATAACTCACTGTGATTGAGCACAGTAACCCTGTAAAGATATCTTACTGTGATTGAGCACATTAATCTTGTTTATATATCTCACTGTGATTGTGCACAGTAACCCTGTAAAGATATCTCACTGTGATTGAGCACAGTAATCCTGTAAAGATATCTCACTGTGATTGGGCCAGTAACACTGTAAATATAACTCACTGTGATTGAGCACAGTAACCCTGTAAAGATATCTCACTGTAATTGGGCAGAGTAACACTGTAAATATAACTCAATGTGATTGAACACAGTTACCATGTAAAGATATCTCACTGTGATTGAGCACATTAATCTTGTTTATATATCTCACTGTGATTGTGCACAGTAATCCTGTAAAGATATCTCACTGTGATTGGGCCAGTAACACTGTAAATATAACGCACTGTGATTGAGCACAGTAACCCTGTAAAGATATCTCACTGTAATTGGGCAGAGTAACACTGTAAATATAACTCAATGTGATTGAACACAGTTACCATGTAAAGATATCTCACTGTGATTGTGCACAGTAACCCTGTAAAGATATCTCACTGTGATTGAGCACAGTAATCCTGTAAAGATATCTCACTGTGATTGGGCCAGTAACACTGTAAATATAACTCACTGTGATTGAGCACAGTAACCCTGTAAAGATATCTCACTGTAATTGGGCAGAGTAACACTGTAAATATAACTCAATGTGATTGAACACAGTTACCATGTAAATATATCTCACTGTGATTGTGCACAGTAACCCTGTAAAGATATCTCACTGTGATTGGGCACAGTAACCCTGTAGAGATATCTCACTGTGATTGGGCCAGTAACACTGTAAATATATCTCACTGTGATTGAGCACAGTAACCCTGTAAAGATATCTCACTGTAATTGGGCACAGTAACACTGTAAATATAACTCACTGTGATTGAGCACAGTAACCCTGTAAAGATATCTCATTGTGACTGAGCACAGTAACCCTGTAAAGATATCTCACTGTAATTGGGCACAGTAACACTGTAAATATAACTCAATGTGATTCAGCACAGTAACCATGAAAATATATCTCACTGTGATTGAGCACAGTAACCCTGTAAAGATATCTCACTGTGATTGGGCACAGTAATCCTGTAAAGATATCTCACTGTGATTGGGCACAGTAACACTGTAAATATATCTCACTGTAATTGGGCACAGTAACCCTGTAAAGATATCTCACTGTAATTGGGCACAGTAACACTGTAAATATAACTCACTGTGATTGAGCACAGTAACAATGTAAATATATCTCACTGTGATTGAGCACAGTAACCCTGTAAAGATATCTCACTGTGATTGGGCACGGTAATCCTGTAAAGATATCTCACTGTGATTGGGCACAGTAACCCTGTAAAGATATCTCACTGTGATTGGGCACAGTAACCCTTTAAAGATATCTCACTGTGATTGGGCACAGTAACCCTGTAAAGATATCTCACTGGGATTGGGCACAGTAACACTGTAAATATAACTCAATGTGATTCAGCACAGTAACCATGCAAATATATCTCACTGTGATTGAGCACAGTAACCCTGTAAATATATCTCACTGCGATTGGGCACAGCAGCACCATAAATATAACTCACTGTGATTGAGCACAGTAACCATGTAAAGGTATCTCACTGTGATTGAGCACAGTAACCCTGTAAAGATATCTCACTGTGATTGGGCACAACAACACTGTAAATATAACTCAATTTGATTCAGCACAGTAACCATGCAAAGTTATCTCACTGTGATTGAGCACAGTAACCTTGTAAAGATATCTCACTGTGATTGAGCACAGTAACCCTGTAAAGATATCTCACTGTAATTGGGCACAGTAACCCTGTAAAGATATCTCACTGTAATTGGGCACAGTAACCCTGTAAAGATATCTCACTGTGATTGGGCACAGTAACACTGTAAATATAACTCACTGTGATTGAGCACAGTAACAATGTAAAGATATCTCACTGTAATTGGGCACAGTAACACTGTAAATATAACTCACTGTGATTGAGCACAGTAACCATGTAAATGTATCTCACTGTAATTGGGCCGAGTAACCCTGTAAAGATATCTCACTGTGATTGGGCACAGTAACCCTGTAAAGATATCTCACTGTGATTGGGCACAGTAACCCTGTAAAGATATCTCACTGTAATTGGGCACAGTAACACTGTAAATATAACTCACTGTGATTGAGCACAGTATCCCTGTAAAGATAGCTCACTGTGATTGAGCACAGTAACCCTGTAAAGGTATCTCACTGTGATTGAGCACAGTAACCCTGTAAAGATATCTCATTGTGACTGAGCACAGTAACCCTGTAAAGATATCTCACTGTAATTGGGCACAGTAACACTGTAAATATAACTCACTGTGATTGAGCACAGTAACACTGTAAAGATATCTCACTGTGATTGAGCACAGTAACCCTGTAAATGTATCTCACTGTGATTGAGCACAGTAACCCTGTAAAGATATCTCACTGTGATTGGGCACGGTAATCCTGTAAAGATATCTCACTGTGATTGGGCACGGTAATCCTGTAAAGATATCTCACTGTGATTGAGCACAGTAACACTGTAAATATAACTCATTGTGACTGAGCACAGTAATCCTGTAAATATATCTCACTGTGATTAAGCACAGTAATCCTGTAAAGATATCTCACTGTGATTGAGCACAGTAACCCTGTAAAGATATCACACTGTGATTGAGCACAGTAACCCTGTAAAGGTATCTCATTTCCACGACTTTTATCTGTGACCTCATTCTTCTGGCTGTTACCCAAAATCTATGTCAATAGGTGAAAATTGTAACTTAGTCTAAATGGCAAACTGAAAGCTTTCTCCTAATGATTAGATCAAGCTACACTATCAAAGTTTAACATAATGCCTCCAGTAGATATGTAAATACTTCAATTTGGGGTATCTTTTTCCACATTGCTTGCATAGAGAAATCTGGTCCCTTTTTGGAAATACCCAAGTTCTCTGATTTGGAGAAGCTGACTTTCAATCAAAGCAGTGAACCAATCCAGTGTATCACAGACATAATCAGCAGAGTCATAGATGACAATATCAGCAGTAATCAATAACAAAGATGCAATGATCACATCTTCAAATCCAATACTCTTTAAATCTTGGCTTGACTTGACAACCTATTATTAATTAAGTAAAATGCATATACAGAAAGCAGTTGCAAATGGTACTCAAATTCCCTCACAACCTTTAGTGTTGTACATTATATTTACATCCACAATTTCTGATTACTTCTGCTTATCTTCCCCAGAAACTCTCCATGGAACACTTTACCAGTGCTCCTTTCCCCTCACTGGGTAGTTTATAATGTTGTACCACAGCACTCAGCATGCTACATTAGTTTGCTGATCTAGACGGATGCAATTCATGCCAGAAAATCTCTTGAATGTTCCTCATTCCGTTGCCCTCACTGCATCATTCCCTGCTGCTGGTGCTATGTTGCATGTAATTGGGAAAGGTCCACAGTGAGAACAATTAGTCCGGCTTCTTCTAAGATATATATTGGTTGTGTTCATCCATTACCGAGCCATTTAGTGTCTATATCCCTAGAGAGGCTCGCACTTAAACTCTGAGTCACAAGTCTGTTTGTCTGTCCCACAGATGACAATCAGCATTTCACTTGCCCTCTGCCTCTCAGTAGGAATTTCAGAACATTGACATTTTGCTCCTGCTGTCGTTGTGCCTTTTTTCAGTACTATACTTCAGCAAATAACTATTTGGTAAATGCTAGGGGCACGTTGTGGTTTATCATAATTTCGGACACATTGACCTTTTTCTTTGCTCAACACACTTAATTTGTACTCTACCATATCATCATGTTTAATGCAAGATTCCAAATACCACTCTTTTGAAGTTCCCTCAAACCTTGCTCCAGTGAATCTGAAACAGTGTCAACTGCATATTATTTCCAGTTCTCCACATCCTTAGCACATTTCTGCAGCAGCTTCATATATATCTTTCTTGTCAGCCTACCCCTTTCTCGTTTGCCAAAGAATTTCATTATTCTGTCTTGCACACAAACTAAAGATATAAGAAATAAATGTAAAAAAAGAAATAGCAGGATGATCTTAGACAGTAACATCATAAGTTATCTACATTCAGATGGCATAGTTATCAAAACAACAGCACTACAATGATTTTCTTCTTTCTTATTATATTTATTATGACTGTGAGAATTACCTGTTGTGGTTACTGGGCAGTTTGCAAGAGAAAATCCTGAATAATATCCTCGGCTAAGAGTTAACATTGTCATTGGTGTTAATGGATCTCCAATTTGTGGCTTAAGGTAGCAGCTGTAAGCAAAATAAACATGAATGTATGAATTTTAGACTTGTTCAGAAGGTGAAGACTTCAAAGCAATTATATTCTGAATGTTCACATATTCCTTTTCACTTCTAAGTTTAAGATTGTTATTTATGAAGCAGTACTGCTTTTGGAGCTGTGACAAAAGTACCAAGTGTTTAAATAAATCAGCATGAGTAAAAGTACTCACGTGGTATGAAAAAACACCTTTTAGATGGAGAAATAATCCATACAACTCAAATAAATTCCCAGGTAACTTAATTTATTAAATTGGTGAAAATTTTATTTAAGAGTCAGCTTTGGCTTCAATGAAAAATATCTTACTTTTGAACCATTAGCAAGCTTCTAAATCAATTTGTTTTAAACAAGCACTGTCAAACCTGTGATGTAGTGTTTAAAATGGCTGCATTGGTTAGCCACAGACATCCCCCGCTATCACAAACATATATTCAGACAGTCATGCACCAACACACACACACACACACACACGCACACACACACACACACACACACACACACACACACACACACACACACACACACACACACACGCATGCACGCACACGCACACACACACCCACACACACGTACACACGCACGTAGATGCAGGAGCACACACACACACACACACACACACACACACACACACACACACACACACACACACACACACACACACACATACACACACTCATGCATTTATTCTACTTCATTCATGCCTTTGCAGACTTGTAGAGACAATTTCAAACATGTACAATCATTAACACACACCACCAAGACCCACACACATCCTAGGATATATTTGTAACACAACTGCTTCCATCATAGTCAATGGTTGACCACTGTCTTTTGCTGATGTTAATTTTTCCCTCTTATTATAGTAATTTACACACCTGAGCAATTTTTTTTCCGATTTGCCCGTTAGTGGAAATCAGTAGCCACAGGCATTTCCAAGACGTAGCACATGACCAATTAGCATTAGTCACTCCCATGGATTGCCACATTAGCATCTATTGGGACCAATGAGATTGCATTCTATGTTGATGCTCCCAATAGCAGAAAACTACAATAATATGAGAATCCCATTGGTGGTGGGGCTTATTGATCATGGCAATCCTGTCTGGATTCAAGCTCAAGTAATACTTCTTTCATAGCCCATTGCAGCATTTTGAAATCTCTCTCTCTCTCTATACATTTATATATATATATATATATATATATATATATATATATATATGAGTCTACTTTGATAGAAAACACATTTCACTGAAACTCATTTCATCAAAGCATCATTCCACTGAAAATGAATTCCCTGAGCAGAATTCACTGAAAGTTCACGTCACTAAAAACACATTTGAGTGAAACTCATTTAATCTAAACAGGTATATGCCCTGTTCCCCACTGTAGTGTGAACCTGGAGTTAGTATATAAAGTTAGGGAGTGTGGGGGGCACAGCACCCCCCACATTGGGGTGTGTGTGGGGGGCGTAAGCCCGCATATATTATTTTCTGTAAAGAGTTATTCATTTGACTTGTAAGAATCCATGTCTATGGTTGACAGCATAAATATATATATATATATAAATATATATATACATATATATATATATATATCTATGGGTCCACTTTGTAATTTTGAAATACTGAAATCTCGAATATTTCGAACTTACAAAGATGCACACTCACATTTCCCAAACCGGCAGAAGCGTGAAATTCAAAATATTGAAACATGGATATTTTGAATTTCTGCTTCCGTTGGTATGGTATGTGGATGTTTAGGTTTAATTTTGGTAAGTTTTTGTGTGTATGTATGTCGGTTAGGGGTTTTGTGTGTGTAAGTGTGTGCTGTCCCTGTTATTTGTGTGTTTGAGGAACTGTACGGTGTGTGTGTGTGAGTTTTATTTCTGTTCCTGTTTGTGCGATCTCGGAGTTAGAATATATAAGTAGGGGAGTGTGCAGGGGGGGCTTTCCCCCTGCCTATATGTAGTTTAGATGAATTTGTTTGATTGTGTGTGTGGGGGTGTTTGTGTGTCCTGTATGTGTAGTGTAATTACGGGATTTTGAATTTCGCGGTTGTGTGTTTTTGAATTTGTGAGCTGTGGTTGGGTGTTCGGTTTTGTGGTTTCACAATACTGAAATTCGCGATTTCAGTATTTCAGAATTACAAACTGGACCCATATATATATATATATATATATATATATATATATATATATATATATATATGTATATATATATATACATATATATATACATACACACACATACACCTATTTTATATAGCATATATATATATATATATATATATATATATATATATACATATATCTCAGTATCTTATTTTTACATAATTTCTCCCACAATTCTCTCACTCTCATACAATTAAAAAACATGTTCTGTTGTTTCAACTTCCCCAAAATAATTACACACCCTTTCTTGCATTCTTTTTTAAGGCATATTTGCTTTAACAGGTAATTTACTTATTGCCAACCTCCACATACAATCTTTACGTTCATAATTTTTTATACCATGCACCATGCAAGTCTTATTTTAATTACATTTCTTTTTTAATTTCTAAATGCTTCCATGGCTGTATATAATATTGTTGATTCATTTTAGTTAAATACCATTCTTTTCTGTTTTTTTCCTACATTTTTAATTCATTTTTTCAAAAAAAAAAAATCATTCTGATACTCTTTTATATCTTCATTTATGTTATTTTTCCATCTTTTTCCAGATCTTATTTTTTCCCCAAAATCATTATATTTAACTTTCATCATGACATCTATTAAATTCCTATTTTCTGCTTTTAATCCAGAAATGCTTTATACATGTTCAATGAAGCTGCATGAATAATAGAGTTAATTATTCCTAATCCTTCTTTCTCTTCCTTAACATACAAAATCCTTTTTCTAACTGGATTCAACTTTGATCCCCATATAAATGAGAATACAGTCAATGATAACTCTTTTCCATATTTAGAAGGAATCGTAAATATATATATATATATATATATATATATATATATATATATATATATATATGTATATATATATATATATTTTGTCTTTCGGCTTTTCCCGGTTAGGGGTCGCCACAGCATATACACTTGCTAAATAAGCCATTTTACCCAAGAGAATAAAATTTATTAAATATACTTTTTTTCTTACATGACAGTTTATATGACTTCCAAAACATGCATATCTCTCTTAATTTTTGTATAATTTTCTCCCACTGTTTCTCTCTATGCATATTTATTTCAAATATTATCCCCAAAACATCAGTACCCTCATCATTAAACTGAATACCTTCTAATTTACCCATAAACCCACTCCCTTTACTTTTATCATTACTGATCCATAAACGAAGCATGTTTAAATACCAATTTAATTTTCAAATTCCCTCTTTCATTCACTTCTTATTGTTAGCAACTAAAACTATATCATCTGCATAAGTAACAATTATTGGAATATGCAATCCTTCTGTTATTTTATATCGTACCATTTTAAACTTTTTATTCATCTTATTAACAACCACATTCATAACTAACGCAAATAAAATGCTGTTTGCCAGACATCCCTGCCTTACCCACATTTTATTTTTATTTCTTCCCTTAACCATCTGTTTAATATCATTCTTGCATTATTATTGTTAGACACTGACATAATTAGTTGTATTATTTAATCACTTATATTATAATCTCTTAATATAGCTTATGTGTTGTATTCTGCAAAGGCTTTATTCATGTCTCCTACCATAACTTTAGTTTCACCTTTTTATTTATAATATCATCTATCACTTCTCTCAATATCCATAATTAATCTTGACTTTGTTTCTCTTTCTTACAAAAAATTGCATAATCAAGCAATTTATTTACACTGTTTCCTAGTCTTTTTCCTATTCTTCTCATAAATATCTTATAATCTGTAGTATTCGGTACTATTGGTCTCCAGTTTCTTAGATCCTCTTTTTCTCCTTTTTTCCATATAAATTTCATGGTTCAGTACATATTTCTTTTTCTCCAATTCCTTGTTCTAACTATTCATTTAATACTTTCACAAAATACACTTTTTGCCATTGTACATGTTACAAAACATATAATACTCTATTCCCGTGGTCTATATCACGTTGTTGAACTTTTAAAAGTTCGAAAACCATATGGTCGACACCATATGTTCGAACTTTAAAAGTTCGACAACGTAATAAAAAATAAACTTGCCAGAAGGTTGTAAGCAGGGGGCAAGCCCCCCTGCAACCCCACACACACCCCGCTACATAAATATACCAAATCTGAGATTGCATTATAGTGCAGGAAAGGGAAAGCTTCCGTTATGGAGATCTCCGTTGAAACATTCGAAGTTTTACAAATTTGAACATATGGTTTCGACCATCCTTGTAGCTTTTTCCATCAAACCCCATAGCTTTTTCCATATTTAATTATTTTAGAATTTCATTAAGCTATATTACATTAAATTTTTTTCCATATTTTTGTTATCTTCTTTACTCAATTTTTTAACATTCCATTTCTACCTTTCTTTTATATCCTTCTATTTAAATGGTTTCTCTCTATATATATTTCTTTATTACTTCATATATTTTCCCTGTGCATTCACACTTGCTCATTCATAATTCTTCAGTTCCCTTATTATTCTCTCATTTTTTCTCGCTATATTATTTCAATATGGAGTCAGTTCTTATTTTTTTGCCTTATTGGAAATACGTTTGTTTATATAGCATTTTCTTAATCTTCTCCTGATTCATTTCATATATCTTTTTCACTTATTCATAAAAAAAGTCTTATTTTTAACGCCCCTCTATATACTGCGTGACTCAACTGCCTATATTTCAGTTTTTCTTTCCTTATCTTCACAGCCTGACATTCCAAAAAAACATTTTTTTATATTTTTTCTTTAAAAGTTATTCTCTAAATTTCTAATCTTCATAGAAAATTCTTATATCAACATGGTATTTATATAACTGATTAACCTCTCTTCTATCTTCCTCACTTAAGTCTTCTTCATCAAATCTCTTAATGCCTTTACCTAATCTTATGTATTCTTCTTTTTTTCCTGCACTTCTACCTATATAGCTAGATGATCCAAGAAGCCTGTTTCCTTTATTCCTTCTTGTACAATTTTCAAATTATTGGATAGTATAAATAATGAAGTTCTGCTTTTATCTCATTTCTATTATAAGTCCAATGTTTATTGTCTCATAAATATAACTTTTCATTATTTCATACACCTTCCTAGCGTCATTTCCCTCTTTCTTTCTTTTTCTTAAATCCCAATTAAAGTCTCCCATTGATATTATTTGGATAGTCTTTCATACATAGTTTAATTTTTGAACATATCCTCTTTTTCTTTGTGACATATCCATAAATTGCAATAATTCTGTACCCATCTTTTTTCCACCTTATGTCTACTTAATTCTACTATAGTATAATCTAAAACATTTACTGTTTCACTACATAAAACACCAATCCCTAAGTATGTATCTATTCCCATATTCCAAATGATGTTTTCACCCCATAACTCTTCTGTTTGCAATCTTTTCTCTTCTGTTAATATTCTCGTATCTTTTAATATGATTACATGCATATCAAGTAACACACACCATTCTAAAACACCTAACCTTCTTTTAATATTTTTATATTATTAACATTTCTAAATAAAAATTTCAGCTTCCTGTAAGTTTATTGTCTCCTTTCATCTTTACATTTTACCTTTTTTTTTCTTTCACGAATATACTTTATAACTTCCTTTTTCTATCTTTCGCCCTTTTCCTATACAATTTTTTTTCTCTCGCCATTTTCTTATTTACATATTCATCTTCACTTGTTTCCTGTACCATTTCTTCCTCTTCATTATTGTCATTTTTTTCATCTATTTCTTCTTTATTGTTTTCTTTGTATAGAAATCTTGTTCTTCATGTGTATGTTCTACACCCATTTCTGTATTATGCACGCATTCCTGTATCTGTTCTTGTTCTTTAACTTCTACATGTTCATCACAATCCACTCAAGCATATCTATTTTGCCCACATTTTATGTCACATTTCTTAGCATCATGCTGCATCTTTCCACAAATAAAACATCTACTTCTGTCACAATTACATCTCAAATAATCATCTTTTCCACAAAAATGCATGTTTTCGGTTGCCCTTATATCTAACAAAATCTCTGTTACTTTCTACATTATTACAGTTAGGATATGTATAATTTTTTCATTTTCCATTTTCAAAATCACCCCACAATCTCATCTCCCAGTCAATAAACCTCAATCATCATAGATTTTTGTAGTGTCTATAACCTCTTTGCATACTGTCTTTAAATAGTCCTTTAATGCTACATAATAAACTTCAGTTCAAAATTGTAAAAAATCATTTTTTTATTTTTCTATTACATGTTTGTACTACATATGAATTCCAAGGAGTGCAGTCCTTTTACTTTCAAATTTCTGTAGAAAGTTTTCCGCATACTGTCCTGTATCAAAAAAAATGTCACAATATGTCTCTTTATTAATATGTATACATGTTCTTAAATCTTTAGCTGAAGTTCCTAAGGCTGCAATCACTGTATCCCAAACCGTACACCTTTTGAGTTCTTTTTCGTCTTTGCTGTGAAGCCTTACCACAAATTTCTTTCTTGCCATCTCTTTTCCTCCTTCCACTTGCCTCACTCCTTCTTTGTTGCTTGTGCATACAATTATTTATTTTCTGTGATCTCTCTCACTTCCTCTTCCTCCTGTATTTTATCCAAAAATTTGACCGACAGTGCTGCCATCTCACTTTCAGGTTTACATCAGTTCAACTTTTGTTCTAAATAGATATCCTGCAACCTTCCTGATTGGAGGATTGTAATTATACATTCGGATTGAGATCCATTGCCTCTTTTGAACAAATCCTTTTGAAACAGATATTCTGAGTCCTGCAAAGGTTTGACCACCTTTTTTTTCTTGTTTTCCTTTCATTCACCCTTTTCCTCTACTCTCACCAACTTCTCTAAACCTCTGACTGAATTCTCCTCCAGTAGCGTATTGCATTCAATCTCTATGATCTTCTCCAGATCCTCTCTAATCTCTCATTTATTGCTCAATTCTTCTTACCTGTTCATCATTGCATATTTCTGCCTGCTTCTCTGAGCCACCTATGCACCCAGAACAGTGTCCCCATATGCTACGAGTAAGGGAAGTTCCTTGATGACATGGCTAAATTCCCATAGTGGTATAAATGCCACTTCAGGTGTCTCCTGAAAAGACTAGTGTGACTAACCCAGTCAACAAACGATGAATAAAATTAATTGCATGTGTACTTGACTGATCCAGGGATAGTTTTCAGACATAATGTAGAGTATTTGTCAAAAATGATACACTTGCAATTAAAGTCACCCAGATTACATATAAACATACATGACAAGTGCACAAACTACTTATTAGCAAACCTAATATTAAATGTGTTTCTGTGAGCAAATAAATATTTAAATATTTTAAAATGTTATCACTAAGTATGTATAATTTAATGCATGAAACAAGTATACTAAACTAAGTTATAACAAGCTGCCTGCCATTTCTGATCAACTTAAAATTTCTGTTTAAATACATGAATTACCTAACACAGGTAGAGATTATAACTACATATAGATATGTAAAACGAGAACAATTATAGCTAATATCTCCGTAACATCAGTAGCTACAAAATACCTTCACATGTTATGATATTCTTAATCTTCAGTATTCTGTGGTCATCCATAATTTATTTATTTTATTTTACATTTGTTTACCGGGATAGTCCGACTGGATACATGTCCATTTTCAGCACAGGCCTGGGGAGAAAAGCTCCAAATAGACAAACTTACATAGATTACAAAAGAAGTTGGCTAACATTAGAAAATATAAAACAAAGTGATTATGTACAGTGGCTTAGTAGTGTTCCCTAGTAAGGACTTACAATTCTCATGGACAGACACAATTAAAAGCAAGTACATCTGTATAAGTACAGCTGTTTTATATACTATCGGTATAAAAGGGCCCATATCACCTGCCTCAAACAATGCTAAGATGCTGTGCCTTTGCTTCTTGCAACATACCTTTATTAAAATGTTTTGTCCACCATTTTCATAGGGTAATTATATAGCTTTCATTTCATTTTCTTGTACAATAAAAAAATGACATTTTGCCTGCTTCCTCTCAGATCATATGCTTTACAAGAAAAAGCTTATTTTTTGTATACAAATGAAAGGTTCCTACACCTTAAACCCTTTCCTTTCTGATAACTAAAGAACCACTTTTTGTACCTTAAAACTTGTACTTCCCTATTCCAATAATTTCATTTTTTATTTTTTTTGTTTTAATCAGGACTTCTTTTGTATTTATGCATCATTTGGCCATGATTGATAAAGATTGCACCAGTTTAAATTGTGCCCAGATTCATTCCGGGGTATTGTCAATGTCTTGTGCCTATGGTCTGTAAGGTCAAAGAAATTAATTCCTTCTCTTGGTTCACCTCCCTGATATCAGTGACCTCACAAACCCACAAAGATATATGATCTGGCAAACTGATGTTTAAATATAAGAAATAGAACTGTTTTTACCAAAAATAAGGTCTATGAAAGGTACCTATTGTCCATTCTGTAAGTTTCATAGTTTCATAGTTTCATAGTATAGTACTAGGCTATCTGCCCTGGGGCATTTGTAAGCCTAGCCATAGTGATGTGGCTTTTGCCACCCTATGAAATGGTACAAAAAATGTACAGAATAAATCTAGAATACTGTGCCTCTGTCTAGTACTGACACAATGAAGGTCCCCTTATATAATAGAATTAGTTTACTGTGCCCCTGTATAGCAGTGACACAGATATGACCCCTGGGGTAAACTTACGATCTCCCCATCCACTCATCAAGATTTCTCTTGAAGAGAGTCAGTGAGGGGCTCTGCCTAATACGAACTGGGATCTTGTTCCAAAGCATGGGAAGCCTCTGGGTTATGAATCTATCCCTCCAGCATGTCCTATTCATACTTGTGCCGAGGTTTAAGTCTTTAGCTCTCGTGGTCCTGATGGACTTGGATTTTTTGAGGTGGAGCATGTCCATCAGATCCTGATTGGACATGGCCTTGTACGTCAGGCAGAGATCACCTCTGAGCAGGCGGCATGCTACTGAATAGAGCTGAAGTTTCTTTAGTCTGGCAGAATAAGACATATGTTGGAGACCCTTGATCCTCTTGGTGAGGTACTTTTGTGGTCTCTCCAGTTGTTGCAAATGCCGGGTGAGGTACATACCAAATGGGGCATTGTACTCAATCATGGGTCTGATGAGGGAGGAATATAGGGGTACAATGACATCCTTGGATCTGGATGTGAATCCCTTCATGATGAGGTGTGCAAGGTAGAATGTTTTTCTAACCACTTTGGCAACGTGGGTATCAAATGAGAGGTCACTGTTGACTTGGGTCCCTAGGTCTCCGATTACTTTTTCCGTACTCAGTGGGTTGCTGTCTATGTGATAATTTGTGGGTACTTTGTTTTTCCCAAAGGGGATGACTATACATTTTTTGGCATTTAGTTTAAGGCCGTGACTCCGGCACCAGTTGTCCATTTCTGTGAGGCCTTTTTGTAGGATGTGTGTGTCTGCTGGTGTATCGACTATGGCGCCTAGTTTGCAGTCATCTGCGAACTTTGTCAGCCACAGCCCTCCCATGTTTGCTTTAACATTTGAGAAATAAATGCCAAACAAGAGGGGTCCCAGGACAGATCCCTGTGGAACACCACTTGTGACTGGCTTTGAGTCTGACAATGCTCCAGCGATTTTAACTTTATGGGTTCTGTCCTTTAGCCAGTTTGCAACCCATCTAGTGACATAAGGGTTTACTTTTAAGCTGTTGAGCTTATCTATGATGCCTGAGTGGGGTATTGTGTCGAAGGCCTTAGCCAAGTCCAGGTATGCTGTATGGACTGCTTTGCCCTCGTCAATGGCTCTAGTGACTGTTTCAAAAAAGTCAACCAGGTTTAAAAGGCAGGATCTGCCTTTTACAAAGCCGCACTGGGTGGGGTCAAGTGTCTGTAGGCCCCCTATGTCTCTGTTTATGAGTTCCATAATGATTCTTTCCATAGCTTTGCAGACCAGGCTGGTTAAGCTTATGGGGCGGTAGTTTCCAGGGTCTGTAGAGGCACCCCCCCTTGTGGAGTGGAACCACTGTTGCTGTATGCCAGTGTTCAGGTACATATCCCGAAGTAAGGCTAAGGTTAAATAGCATTTTTATGTGTGGGTTTAGCTCCTCTTGGAGTTCACATAACACGCAACCCGGGATACCGTCAGGTCCCATTGATGCTGTGTTTTTTGCTTTGTTTAGGGCGGTTCTCACTTGGACATCTGAGATGACAGGGAGATTACATTCAGCTGGGATAAGTATTTCTTCTTTTGGGGGTGAAGGAGGGGAGAAATTTGCACGGAACCTGTCAGCCAGAATGTTGGCAATATCTGTGGGTTCAGTGTATTTTTTATTGTTGTGAACCAACTCTGAGCATATCTGAGGGTTTCCGCCCAGGTTTCTAACATAGCTGAAGAAGGCTTTGTGGTTATCTTTAGTGTCGTTAGCGATTTTTCTCTCAAAGTTGGCCTTGGATGTTTTTATGAGAGAACATAGTTTTCTGCTAATGTTGATCAGAGATGTCTTCCCTTCATGGGATTTTGCTCTGACGTGTGGTAGCTTCCTTCTTTTGTTATACAATTTGTTTATGGCTGAGGTCCACCAGACAGGATGCTTACCTTTGGTGGAGAGGGACTTGGATTTGTTTGGGATTGCATGATCCATGCATTCTTGGAGATGTCCATAGAAAGCATTTGTGAAGGATTCGGCATTGTGGGATGTGGTATCCACTGGCACAGTGGGCTTAAAGGATACCATCTCAGTCTTAAGAATAGTGAAGTCTGCTTTTGAGAAGTTTTTCACTGTGGTCTTTTGTGCTGGGGGTAGAGGTGGGATATTCCTCAAATAGGACTATCTGCATCAAAAATAATGTTTCATATTCATGCTCTGCCATTAAGTCCAACAATGTAGCAAACTATTATTCATGTTGAAGGCAAACTATTATTTGAAAACTGTAAGTCCATAATACGACATAGTTACATAATACAAAATGCCTAAACTGATGTAAAATGTCCACATCTAGGGAGAAGTAGAGGCATTTAACACTCTGCCCCCCCCCCTTAATTACAACTGAAAAGGGCACTAATAAAGCTTTTACTACCACAATTTCATTAAGAAATTGGAACTTAACGTCAGAAGTATTTATAAAAATATCAGTTTTCATTCTTCCTTACTCAGAGACTAGCAAGCTTACATACCATAAAAAGCCAGCCTGTAGCCCGTCCTTTTCAGAAACAAATTCAGTATCATGACTAATACATTCAAAGTCTGATCATTTGCAGAACATCTTACTTCCAGTGTAAGCCTTTACATTACTGGCAATAAAAGGAGAATATTCACAGCTCACTTTTAGATTTATTCTTTCTCTTTTTTCTCTTTTCCTCATCTCAGCCAATTCTCTTGTTATTCCTACTATGACATCTTAACATATGAATGCGCTAGTATCCCACCTAAACAATGAAGGAGAAGTTCTTGGTTATTCAAGGAATAATGCCCAACAAGGTGTGTTTTAATGTGTGAATAATGCATGCCCAGGGGTGTTCTGATGCCAGACACCCAAGCACCCGTATGAGAACATCGACTCTAGGCTTTGGATAAGTAATTTTTGGTGTAAACATCAGTCTTAATTCTTCTCTAAATTTTCTTTTCTGGGGTGCTGGCAATGTACAATATGATGCTGAATCATATCTGCCCTTTGCTGTAGCTCAGAGAAAAAGTAAACTCTTATTTCCCAGCAGAAACTATTTCACTTATTGCTTCTGGGTTTTTTAACAAAGTTTTTTTTTTACTTGAACAACATGGATAGAAATCTCAAGCACTGTCTTGTACTTATCTATGTCAGCTCCATGGCTGACAATAGAAGCTTCAGCTTCCCTCTATGGTTATAATGTTATAACACATGTATGTGATAGATCAGCTCTAGTTTTCTGTTTACAGTTTGTCTTATTTTGTTGTGGGCTTTTTTTTTTTTCTCTCTAAGGGTTATTGCAATTCTTCTAAGAATTTATTTTTAATAGAAGACAAATTGACTCAATTTTAAACTCACTGAGTTAGGCATAATTGTTATGTGCCATCTGTTACACCTCCTGTGCCCTTCGCTTATGTTTCCTAATTATTACTACAACAAATTTAATTGTGCATTTTTGAACTGGACTTTCTCTTCTTTGCCATTGTTGGTTGCTGTGTAGAACAAGTCTCAAGGATGCCTGGCATATAGTAACTCAAATAAGGTAAATTGTTTTGACACCCAAGGCACAAAAAATAATAAACAACTGATCCTAGTTCTTTCCTGCTTGTTCTATGCAATTCTTTACCATAGACTTAGAGCTGTGGCTGCTGTATTGAAGCTCTTAACTGTTTAACATTAAAACTCCAGCAGAGTTGATGTATTACACTAGCCATGAACGTAGTTCCCTGAACTAATCACTAGAATGCATTGTCAGGCAATACTAGATTTTAATAATGGATTTGAAAGATATACAGCTCAAATGGGACTCAGTAATAGGCATAAGTACCATCAGACCTCTGAGCTCAGAAAGTGGTGCAATCTGCTAATTTTCTGTGCAAACTATACAGGCTTTTTATTTGTCTTTCATTACAAAGGCCTATGACATCTGCTGAAATTCTACATTTGGTTTTATCTATCCCAAAGTATGATAAGAAGCAGATGTTGTAACCCTTCCAAACACAGCCATGTTCATAGGTTTACAGTAGGCTAATTATCACCAGGGTTCTTACAAGCCTAGCCATGCAACCCAATCCAGTTTGTCCCCAACTTCCTAGGACACCTATATGGTACGATGTGTTAATAAAGTGGTAGCTAAGGGTTATGTGGGGAGGATGTTAGCTGGAGATTAATTTACTTACTGTTGACCTCTGTCTGTCAGAGACATGTGGGCCAGACCAGGGGTTTATCTGTGATTCCCATCCATTGGTCAAGGTTTCTTTTGAATAGGGTTAGGAAAGAACCTTGCTTCATGTAGGTGGGAGATTACTCCTTATTGCAGCAATCCTTTGAGACATGTAATAGTCTCTTCAGCACATTCTATTTATGTTGCAGAAAAAGTGTTCATATTCTTTTTACCATAACTATGTCAGGCTGATGCTGCTACCGCTCCATTTTTATTGCAGGGTATATTCAAGAATGTATTTTGCTGACAGTGTGTCAAGCTGCTGCTCCCCGCCATTTTTGTAAAGGTATATTCCGGCAAAAAAGTATTAAATGCTGCTGCAGCCCCTATGATTTCTTCATTGCTTTGAAATGAGGGAAGTTTTGACCAATAATAACATCAGGTGTTAAGTTAGATATCAACACAACAGAATGTTGGACTTTATCTAACAGTTTGAATTTTTTGATGTGTAACAGAATGCTCCTTCCTGTCTCTGGGGACATACATTACTTCCACTTTATATCTATATTCATATGGTTCCTTAACAAGTATGACCATGCTCCCAGAATCTAATAGCCCTCTTCAGTTTCTTCTCATCCACCAATAGCAATCTTTTGGATAAGTTAGTATTGGAACAGAGTAAATATGTTTATTCTGCTATTTTAGCATATTCCATCTGGTACAGTTTTATTATCAGCATGTTGGATAAAATAATTATTTTGTTGGATACAACATTCATATTACTAGATATATAGGAGTTAGCAATAAGTTTCTTCTTCTCACATCTAAAGCATACTATTGCAATTGTTGACAATTTCTTGGTGTCCACAGGAATTCAGTACTTTTTAAGTCTTAACAGTGCTTCGTTAAGTAGTGGCTTTTGATTAAAAACAAGTAATTTATCATCTCTCTGTCACTCTGAAAAGCCCATTTAAGTAAATTAAGCTTGCCATTTTGCAGTTATCATATGCCAGAATACCTATACCTCTGATTTTTCTTTTACTCAACCTCAGTTCCTAAGGGAAAATGCTTTAGGTCACACATTTAAGCTCTTACTGTCTTACTTGAATTAAATATCCATGTATGAAATTGCAAAGCTTATGTTTCAGAGTGCACACCAGTCCTAGCTAGCAGTTATTTATTTTATTTTTGTAACTTTTGATAGTCAGGTAGTTAGTATATTCCAGGTGTGTAGCTACTGAGTACTTCTTCTATTAGCTGTAAGCTTATCGTTTTGACCCAGTCAGAATGAATGAATCCCATTTTCCTGAATGACACAGCTCTCACAAATTACAGTATAATGCTACAATGGCTTATCTCTGATCAGTTTCTTTAGTGGTGGGCTGGTCTTTGGGATTGACATTTCTATGGCTATCAGATTAATTTGTTCCTGGCGACTAAGCCAATTTTTGTCAGTAGTTTTACTTCTTTTTTGGGGAGCCACTTACCTGTCCAGAAGAGCTACAATATGTTATTTCATTTTTGTGCTAACATCATACCTCACCACCTCTTAGCTCAAGAAATCAGGACAAAGCCAAAAATAATGGGGGGACAAAGGCCCAAAAATATGGACAGATTTTAAATATTGCTCTTATAAATGTAAAGTTGCTAAGATAACAGGTTTTGCATCAGAATATGAAGTATGAAACTGCAATGTCTGTCATTATCTAGTGATTTCAATCATCTGTGATTTATAAGAAAAAACATACATTTTATGAGGAACGGAACAAAAATATGAGGCAAAAATTTAAACATTATGTAACAATGTGGACAGTTGAGAGTTATTACTAGCTTGTACTCTCCTGGTGTCCTGATTTACCAAAAGATAACATTTTAATCACAGAGCAAAAAATAACCAGTGTTTTCTCTCTCTCTCTTTCTCACTTTGGATGGGTAGATATCAGAAATGGTAACAGTTCTATTTTTCCAGGTGAGTTAATTAACTCAGAAATATTTCTCTCTATCAGGCTACAATGCAGGAAAGAAAAAACTCAGTGCAGTTCGGTATATGTTGCCCAAACTATGCCCAACAAAACCACAGATGTACATATCACATACCTGAGACAGTCTTCTTGGTTCGTGTGCAATTTACTTATGGTAAAAGAGAAATAAAATTTAGAGTTTATTTGTTACAGAAACAAACTGTATTCACCTTTCAACGTGTTTCAATGAAAGACATCAGTTTCTGGCAGTCCACAGTCTTGACACTCCAGCTGAGGTCAGACTGTCTTACAGCTCTAAGCACAGCAACATGCAGGAAGCTGTTACTCTTTCAATATTCATAGTTAGGATACTGACATTCCTTGACTAGATCCTGATGTATGTTCCTAGAATTCTCAAGTCAATGTTTTTCCATATTTTCCATTCTTATCACAAAATGTCTTTTCTATGAGATGTACATGTCTCTCTTGCTATATGTGATGCACCTTGCTTTAAAGCAGCATTTCACCAGGTGATTCACTTTACAGGATTTATAACCACATGACACTGATCATATACGCACTAACAGGTTTTTACCTTGATGTATAAAATATGCTTCACATCAAAACAATGTTTCTAATCCTGAAATATCCAGTATGTCAAGGAACATACTTGCCTATGTGCTGCATGTTGACTATACAGGTTATTAATTGCTGTGAAGTTGTGAAGATATGAAAGTTCTTTATTCACTTGTGGTAAAACAACATGCTATATCTATGATTCAACACTCACAGAGCAGTTCATTAATTACTATGAAGCATACTTCTCAATCTCTTAGCCCAAGAAATCTGGACCAAATGAAAAACAATGCGTGACAGAGGCCCAGAAATAGAGACACATTTTAAATACTGCTACTATAAGCTTATAAAGCTGATAAAATAAAAGGTTCTGCATTTGCATGCATTTTTTAAAGGATATGAAGCCAGAAACACACATACCTCTCATTTAATGACTTTCATCCTCAATGATTTGCCAGAAAACCACACATTTTATGAAAAACAGATAAAAAATATCAGGGAGAAACCTAGATAGTCTGCAAAAATGTGCACAGTTGAGAGGTATGCTATGACACTGTAAAACTATAAAATGTTTTCATTCATTTCTGGTGAAACTACATGCTATATCTGTAGTTCAACATCCAAAGAGCACCCCACCTCAGGGTAGCCTTCCTGCTGCATTTAGTACATTTCTTTGGACAGCATTCCCTGGTTTGACACTTATTGCTACAATCTTCACAAATAACTGTTTGTCACTAACCTCATATATTGTTTGTCTTTCGGCTTTTCCCAGTTAGGGGTCACCACAGCAGAACTCTGGTCCACTAATGATTGGCAGTTGGTTTTTATGGTGTCGAGTTGCCAGCCTGATGCCCAACCTTCAACGAAGGCACGCCCATTCAACACATGTCCTTCGAATGCTCACTTGACTGCAGGGAGGACATGCAGACTCCACACAGAAGGCACTCCCAACCCAAGCCGAGAATCGAACGGGGGAACCTCTTGCTGTGAGGCAACAATGCTACCGCTGCACCACCGTGGAATACTTGTCACTAACCTCATATAACTTGTGGAAATACAACATGGTTAACGTGAATAATTGTAATAATTATAGCATTTGTGGTTTTGAAATAAATCTGGTTATGCAAAATGAGTAATGCATTTTTAGAAAATGACAACAATAAAATACAGCCCCATCCCTCTACTGCAACCCCCTAATTTGTCTATTGATTTATACAGGTGTAACATAGTCTCTTAGGGACCTTTGAAATAATATTAAATCCCTTCTTAGCCCAAAAATGTTCATAGAAGTAATATGTGCAGTCCTTTTCCTGCTAGCATATATCAGGGAAACATTACACTATGATCAAGGGATTTTGTGTTTGCATTCAGTAAAAGCTTGTAAGATCTTCAGTATAACCCATCCAATGCCAAATTCCACATTATAGGTATGGGAACAATTAACCAAAAGATTTAGGTTTTCACTATTATCTTTGGAAATTGAAGAATATCAGAACAACATGTATAATAATCCAGAGGAGGTTGCACAATGTCAAATATCTTTGAAACATAAAATAGACTTTCTTTTCTCTATCTCTTGAAAGTTCTGGTATAACAGTAACGACTCCTTTATCCCCAGCTTTGAAGATCTTGTGGCTGACGATGATTAGTAGTTACCGTTGGGAAATAAAAATATCCCACTAATCTATCCTTCTGATAATAGCATGAATGAAATTCCATTGAAAAAATATAGCTATTTGAAATCTAGGTACCTAAGTTAATGATAAAATGTCCTTTCCTGATCATGCACCAGTTACATTTAGAATATTTTCTGCCTTGCCCAGCTAATTATCAAAGGTCCAAAGATTTCAAAATCCCCCTCTATTCCTCAAGCAACATGCTAATCACAAAATATAATGTGCCATTCAGAACGTGCTTCTCTGAAAAGCTTCCTCGCTTGAAAGTCTTCAACATTTAAAAAGAAAATCAAAGGACTAGTTTCATAGATTAATACTAGGCTAACTGCCCTTGTGGGTCATTTTAAGCCTAGCCAATTGTCCCATCTGGGAATCAAGCCCTGCACTTTTTGTCTGTAAGATAAACACCTAAACCATTATGCCATCCTCATAACCATTTAATTACCTGGAAAAAGTAAAATCCTTCTTGCTTTGCTCATTTGCTCTGTCTTGTACCATGTCCTACATAGTCATTTTTGTCTCTCCTCCTGTGTCATGAAAGATCCTGACCTCTTATATTGCTTCCATCACAGAAATACTGGACATACTAAAAACACTCACTAAAAAGACTTCAGCCTTCATTCCAGTCTAAATAAAATGCTTTTCAATAGATTGTCTGCAAAGAATCACCTACATGTGGAAAAGCTGATCTTGTACGTGAACCACACTAAGCTGCATCATGTTCTGGCTTCAGGACTGGATGAGTATCCACACATTTATTCCTGAAGTAAATTATATAATTCCTCCATTAAGTGGGGAAGAAAACATTTCCACTGATTTTTCTCAGCTGCATGGCTAGGCGCTATACATTTGCCATAAATGCCTGTCTAGTAAAACTTTATGAATTCATGAATTAACATTATATCACTATTAATGGGTACTCTAATTATTTCCACAGAACCAGAGAATACTTTGTTAATAACATATCATTTGTTATTGCTTACATTAAATAATTTTACTTATCTTAATAATTCTTATCTTGAACAATAAACAAGTCATTTAAAAGAAATGACACTATAGTACAACAAATAGTAAGTGCTTTTGTCTTCCATTAATCAAAATAATTTATCAGACTAACATTGCATGAAATAGCCAACATTTAAATATTAATTACAATACATCATGCCTTAAGACATCCAAAATGATTCAGTGCTTCAGTTGTCTGAACTTCAACGTACATTTATAATTAACAGCTCCATTAAGCCCTAGTTCAAGATAAGCATTTAATAATATTTTGTACTGTAACTGTTTAGCTTCCAATAATGTTTTTTTTCATCTCTTTTGCTAATACCCATACCTACATTATCTAATACCAATTAAAAATGTATCAACATTTTTGCAACTTTGTTTATGTTTTTCCAATGCATTATATGTATCACATGTTCTCATGGCACAAACATGTCCTTAAATTGTCATTTTTAATGTCCTCATAGTCTTACCTATATAAAAATCTTCACATGCAGAGTACTGTACATAATAAACCACACTCTTGGACTGACAAGCAAAAAAAAATCTAGAACTGGCAAAAAATGTATTGACTGAAATCACAAATACCGAAGGACCATCTAAAGCATACCAGCAGCCACAGCTACAACTGGAACATTTAGTGGTACCTTTTTATTAATTACTGACTTACATTTGTTCCTCTGAGTATTAAACAAACTTCCCAAATCTATGCTTTTTTTATTACCAAACACAGGCTTGTTTCCTATAGTTTTTATTACTACTGGATATCTTTGGAAAATCTTCCAGTTTATGATTCAAAATACCTTTAACACGTAGCTTTCAGCCTCTTAACAGAAAAAATCTAGACAAAGCCAAAAATAATGGTGGGGGAGGGGGCAAAGCCCCTATTGCTCCTATAGTCTTAGAACATTGCTAGAATAAAAGGTCTTGCATTGCTATGCATTTTCTGAAGGATATGAAGTCGGAAACTCAAATGCCTGCCATTATTTGATGAATTCATTCCTCACTGATTTGTCACAAACATCCAGAAAATTATAAATGCTATGAAGAGAAGATGAAACATGTAAGGCAAATATCTATACAGTTAACATTAAAATCTAGACTATAAGGAAAGAACAGGTTTAGATTTATTCATTGGCAAAACTCTAGTGTCATCTAGTGGCTTCCCCTTAAAATCACACTCTCTATTAAAATGTATTCAACAGATACCACTTAAATTGTCCTTCCTCCTTTTGTTGGTTTTAATTATCTTGACCAAATTCATATGAATTACTTATACCTAATCATCCAGTCCTCATCCCCAGTCAAATAGAGCGATTGTTATTTTTCCATAATTTATTTCATGTCTCATACTTGCTTATTAGTTAAGGGGTTCTTTATTGTAGGCAGCAACACTCCAAGATTATAGAGAGACTAAGGTATATTACTTTTTACTGTGTGATATTCTAAGTTTGCTATCCCTGTATGTCTTGTATTATCCAGTCAGAAGGGTAAACGCAAGCTATTGTTCTGTACATGTATTTCTGTTATAACTAAAGTTTTTTCTTATATTCTTAAATGTTAGTTATTTCATTTCTAAAACTAACATGTTGTTCCTTGTTGGAAAATTTGTATCATTCTATGCAGCACACCCATCTATGGGTTGAAGTAATTACAATTTTGGATTTGATTGCCAGGGCTACGCTGAGCTTTTATGAATGAATTTCTGCAAACTGGGTGAGATTTGCTGACATCATTATAGCACGCTCCTTGTATTGTTTTTTGCAGTTCAGCCACTGACACTTTAAAGATCATCTGACTAGTTAGACTCATATGTGATTTTACCCAAAAATATTTAAAAAATGTTTCACATTGATTTGTCTCCTGTGTGAATATTTGGATTCTAAAGCCCATATATTTCATCTCCTTTTTTGTTCTAGTTGCCACATTGTTCTTTGATTTTCTATTCTGCAGTGCATCACCCCAATAAGTCCCCCAGCCCTTGTGCAGCATTTACCAGATAACCTATTTGCTGGTGGGAATCAGTACACCCTATCCTGGTGAAGCATGTTTTGCAAGGAAAAACAGGAGAGATACCATAGCTGTTTGGTAAAGCTGCCCTAACCTAACAAGGTGGCATCATTTGTTTGGCAGTTATGTCTGTTATAGCTCACATCTAGAGGAACAATCCTATGCCAGACCCAAGGGCACTGACATCTCAAAATCACTCATCGGCTATTATCCATTCTTCTGCTATAGCCTTATCTGCTTAGAGCTATTAAGCCAGTTGTTTCACTGTTCACATCACATTCCATAGGATAAGCCAGTCGTTGATTCACTGCTGACATCGCATTCCCTAGGATAAGCCAGTTGTTGTTTCACTGCTGACATCGCATTCCCTAGGATAAGCCAGTCGTTGATTCACTGCTGACATCGCATTCCCTAGGATAAGCCAGTTGTTGTTTCACTGCTCACGTCACATTCCCTAGGATAAGCCAGTCGTTGATTCACTGCTGACATCGCATTCCCTAGGATAAGCCAGTTGTTGTTTCACTGCTCACGTCACATTCCCTAGGATAAGCATATGCCCATCTATACTATCAGTGCCTTCAGATGCCACAGCTGATAATCAGACTTGGGTCAGCTAGTTAGAGCTTTATTCATCTAGGCCACAGGAATAGATCACTATTTCACCACTGCAGGGTTTCTACTGTATGTGTTTCACTATACAATTAAAGATTTGTACTATCTAGCCATAGCTCCTTGGAGTACTTTTCAATCACTTCTCATTAACTCATAATATCAAACAACATTCTAGCCCAAACTTACCAGACATCATTTATTTAAAGCAAATGCTTTGCACTCTAATGCTATCCATGTGGAATATAACATCTATGTACTAAGTCTGCCAATCACACTGACTAACTCTTTCATGGAATTACATGTTCCTCTCACTAATTCTGTACTTTAGATTCTGTTTTTTTCTTTTTTTCATTTTTTTTATTTGATAACACTTACATTGGAAAACAAAATGAAGTGAAGCAATACATACATAACACTTAGAACTAACTCCTAACTAGTTGTACAAAATAAATATTTCACACATATTTACAACTGTGAATGCCAGATTTATCTAATTAATGCTTATAAAACATTATCTAAAAGAATAACATTTAAAAAAAGATAAAAAAGTAGAAATACCCCCGGATTCACGAATCCTCCATGTAAGACTTAAGTCTTACTCGGAGGCTGCAGTTGAATGGTATGACATCAGCGTGCCATGAACATTCTTGAGGGCACGCTGACTCAACCGTAACTCTTACATGGACCGAGTATGAAAGCAGGGGGCATGTCCGACTGCCGAGCAGTCTAAATGTCCACGCCCCTGCAAGTGTAGTAAAAGCAAAATGTCAACACACAAGAGCGAGTTCGCTCAAATGTACTTGCACCCAACACCACACACCCTGACACTGTAAACCCCCATCACAGTTATAAAAAGTAAAATATTTATTTATTTTTTTAAAATCCACGATATAGCTGCCCGTATTTGCGCGTGTGTGCACGGGTGTGCCCATTGCTTAGCTATAGTTAGCAATTCCAACATGGAAGAGCATAAGAAAGAATGTATATGCAAATCACACCAAATTGCAATAGCGTAATGGTAGAGGAGGCATTTATGGTTCGAGTCCCACCACTCCCCTTCTTATTTATGTTTTAAATCAGTATTTGAAATAACACCAGACATATATGATTAAAATATTATTAAAAGCAGTGAAATGGCCATTGTATCAGTGAAGAAAATATATATTTTTAAAGGATCCAGATATATAATAGCCTGCTGTTAAGCAGTGCTTTACCCAGCTTAACAGAGGTGCCCATAGTTTAATAGTGCTTTACCCAGCTAAGCAGAGGTGCCCATAGTTTAATAGCACTTTAACCAGCTAAACAGAGTTGCCCATAGTTTAATACCGTTTTACCAGCACAATAGAGTTGCCCAAAGTTTAAAAGTGCTTTACCTAGCACAATGTGTTTGCGCGGACGTGCGCGCCACGCAAACCAAGGCACCGTAGGGCACCGAGGAGCAACGTAGAGCAAAGTTGCTTAAATGCAGCCACACCCCCTAGCCTGTCTAGACAGTATGAAAATAAAATGAATGACAAATTTCGAACCCAGGACTCTGTGCATCAGAAGCAAAGTACGGAACCACTAAGCCATGACAGCATAGGGGAAGCATCCACTGTTAACATTCATCTACTTACGAATGATAGTTTAACCATTACTAAGCAGGTCTGCAGTCAGCCAAGAATTTTACAAAATGGCCAATCACAAAAAAGTGCAGGAAATGCGGCATATTTAAGCCCCACAGGCGGGAATACACGCCATAACTGATTGTAGCTCACATCTGCAGTTAGAATGTCTGGTGTCAGAGAGGGAACACACTTCCAAGCGCAACGTTGGGGCATTGAGGTGTCCAAATACATGGTTTGGCTCCTTGTCCACTGTCATGAGTCAAGACTCCTGCAGGGCCAGTTACAAGGGACAGAGTACAAGGCAGAGGCTTGGAACCGGTTAGCTCGTGACCTCACCAGTGCCACAGGCATTCCTCGGACTGGTGAGCAGGTCCATCACCACCATATAGACCTGAAGAGACGAAAGCAGGACCACCTGAACCAATGGATACAGGAGGCCCATGGGATGTGTGATGCCCCACAACTGAGTATGGAGCCATGGGATGCAGTATGTAAGAATTGATAATGGAGTATGTATAACGGATAGGTATGTCTCAATATCCCTTCCTTTACTTTACAGCTGCAGGTGACCGTGCTATGAATCAGCAAGCCTATGCTGATAGGCTGCTAAGGCTGCACAACCTGGCAGGTTAGTGATTATTCTGCATGTATTGTTATATAAAATATGGGAGAGAGCATGAAAGAAAGTGTTGTCGTCCAATAATACAGCCATAAAATTGCCTGAATAAGTCCTCTGCATGTACTGTCAGATAAAAACGTCAGAGAGGCAGAAAAAGAGTGTAGTAACCCATTAAGAAAGGTAACATATGTCTGGAATAATATCTCT
This sequence comes from Protopterus annectens, assembly GCF_019279795.1. Lineage (NCBI taxonomy): Eukaryota > Metazoa > Chordata > Ceratodontiformes > Protopteridae > Protopterus > Protopterus annectens. The sequence goes on from NC_056729.1 coordinate 1,893,200,352, forward strand.
GCAGTCACTGTCAAATAAAATAAGTGAGTGAGCCTGAAAAAAGAGTGTGCTAACCTATTAATAAAGGTATAATATGACTTGAACATGTCTGCCATATACACCGTTAAAACAAATAAAGGAGTGAGCCTGTGGAAAAGTGTGTAATGTCATTAATAAAGGTCTAAAACCCAGAGTGTGTCTGTGTCACAGAGTCTGAAATGTTGTTGTACCCTTGCATTATACAAACATTACTGTTTGAAAAGGTACTGGCGACCCAGAGTTGTGCAGTCCCATATAAAGTGGGTGATGGAAGTGCTAGTAGCTGTGAAACATATATACAGTCCTCAACAGTCAGTTACTGGCTGTCATGCATAAGTAAATCTTGCACACTAGTAGCATACTAATATGTTCCCCAGAAAAGTGAGTGTGCTTCAATAAATGCAGGGTTCTGTACAAATTGAAGTGAAAATGTCATGTGAAAACATCCAGATATGTAGATAAAGAAATATAAATGCAACCATGAAATATGTAGCAGTAACATCTGCATCATGGACAGTTAGTATGTCAGATATAGGTCAAGTAGATATATTGAACTAGCCAAACCCACTACACAATCTAATGTATGGTGGCAAGTGTAATAATACATGTAGGGAATACACACCTGCAGTCACTAGGAATGTAGTGTAGAGTAAAAGTGTTTCTAAGATGTTAATGGAGGTTTTTTCTACACCCTACTGTTTGTGCATAAACCATGCAATTCCACACCTCAATGGGTATGTGCAATCTTAAATATTTTTTGGGACGTATGTCCTATTGTTTTATAAATATTTGCATTCATGTTGATGCATGTGCCCTGTTCAAACACCATGTTCATGGTGGCCTGTTGCTACCAAACATCCCTGCATGCTGTTGGAATATCCACTGTCATTCATTATATGCATGTGTTATGCTTGCTGTTCAACTGTTGGAACCTTGGTGTGTTGGGTTAATGGGAATATTACTGCATGCTGTTACAACTAATCTGGAATGCTGTTGTTTATGTTGTAATTAAACACACCTAATCACAGAACGTATGGGAAGGCCGGTCCCAGCGGACCCACCTGTCCCTCCTCAGCAGGCTAGTGCAACTGGCACGAGCAGCTCTGGTGCCCAGCCCGGGCTCCCCTCCTCCATTGGTCCTGTGCCACCTTCGGGTGGAAGCGCTGCAGGGGATGGTGCTCACCCCCCCCCATGCAAGCGTGGGTGGAGAAGGGCCACCTGTCACCCTTCAAAGGGTCCGGGCCGTGGTGCTTAGGGAGATCCAGCGTTCAGTCGCTAATCCCCTACACCAGCTTGAGGCGAGAGTGGTGCATCTCTCGGGTGATCCTGCCCGTCTTACTCAGCCCCCAGCACAGCTACCCTCGGGGCTGTGAAGGTGCAGTGGTGACTGCCCATGGGTGGGGATCTCAGTTCCACTGTTACCATCTGTGGGCTCATGGGCTTGCGATTTCCAAACAACCTTCCCCGTTAATTGTGTTCACCCACCCCATGTGTCAAATTCTGCCCCTGTATGCATCTTGTTTGTCTTGTCTGTTTACCTCCCCAACCTACCTCCCCACATATACCTACTTCCTCTACCTGACTTACCACTCTCACCTGGAAAAAAAAAAGGGCAATCTGTCCCCGAAAAAAAATTACGCCCCATACATAGCTTCCCATTTCGCACACATGTCCATTGGACATGTACACCGATAATTCTAATTGGCAGTGCAACAAACTATGTTGTCCTCACCCCTCTCTCAGGGGTGGAAGGTTTCAAATCTCACTCCAAATTTTCAACATATGCACAGCTGTTGCTGTTAAAGAAATTGGCAGCTATGGGCCTTCCCTACACCCTTCCTGCACATCCCGAGCTTATTTCCTTACTGTCTTTCCCTTTCTGTGCCCCCTTTTCACCACTTTCCTATTTCCCCATTTTCTTTCCTTTAAAATAAATTAGCGCAGGGGTTAGCGGGAGTAAGCACTCTTAAGCAGTAGTAAGTGGGATTAAGCGAGTGTGTGCATGTGTGTGCTTAGCTAAACGTAGCTAAGCATCACGCAAACCCACGCAAACCCGCTTACAACTGCTTAAAAGTGCCTTAGTCACTCTGTACGACAGGGCCCTTGTATTGCTCAGCAGCAAAATAAAACACACCTGTCAATCTCGAACCACAGACTTTGGGCTCACCAGTCTGCATGAAGTACCACTACACCACAGCAGATATACAATAAATTGGTGCTGAAAGAAATATATCGTGCATTACAATGAGTGAATGTAAAGGGAGAAGTGGAATGGCATAACACAAATCATGTTCTGTGGCCCTTAACCAGCAAGTGTTGTGGAATTGCATGACATGACTGTGAAAAGAGAACCATGCTAGTAGGGAATAATGTTACAGTAGCACCTTACAAACCCCACACAGTATCATAGCAGGATAAACACTGGCATATTTGAATAGGTCAGAGGCCAGACCCCCCCAACTGTGACTGGTTTACAGGGATGTCCCTGATTTGAAAACAGATGTTAGCTGTGCCCCTCAGACTCCCTGTGAAATGTAGTAACAGTAGGCAGAAATGTGGGGAATCCCACTTAATGATAAATGTTAATAAGTGAGAGTAGACACTGCTTGCATGTCAGAAAAGGTGTAGTAATACATATGCTCAGAATCCCCCAAAGTCGCAACTGCAAAATATCTGAAATATATCACAGGTGTACCCACTGATATGTACCTTTCCCTGTGGCTGTTCAAATATATACCTGAGAGTATCTGAGCCTGGAAGAGTCAGAAACACACAGGCATATCAGCCTGTCTGCTGTTACACACTCTGCGAATAGCTGTAGAATGAATTCCACAAGCATGCCCTTATGTAGGAGTACAACACAGATATATCAAAGGATGTAGCCATGTATTGCTAGCAACCACCTGTGACAATGCCATTGTTCAGGTGCTGAAAATACTTGGTGTGGTGCACAGTCAATGAATACTAAGCTAACCTCTGACTACCATCTGGATATGTCCACAGGTGGGAGCTACTCAGACAGATTACTAGCCTTCATAGACTTACAGGTACACAGCAACTCTGCATGTTCAGCAAGATAAACATCACACGATAATAAATAATGCACTCTGCAGTTCTGCACCCCTACCCAAAGGTACT